>NC_143530.1:11632841-11932841 GCF_031878675.1 Megascapheus bottae
ACCCTTTGTGATCTCTATCATGGCTCTCACCCTAATTTCTCAAGTTGTCCTCACTCACTCTGGATTCATCTCTCCCTTTGGTTTGTTACCCACAATTGGCAGATGTGTGGGTGGCAGTGGGAAAGAATGCTGTGCAGCTCTGTTCAGATAGTCCCCCTTTTGGGGGCACTCTCTGTTTATACCCTACAACCTCCAGCTTTGTCCAGATCTCTGATTTCCTCTGCGGAGAAAGGAAATACATGTCTAAGAGGCTATTTATCTACCTTGGTTTTATCTCTGCAAAATAAACTTCCCCTTCATAAGCAAATGTTACAAAAGATACTACAATATAATATTCCTCCACCTGCCTGACCATCTGGACACTTAGTTCTGAATCATTTTGCCTCCTGTGGGCTTCTACATCTGTCTTGGTCCCTACCAGGTTGTACAACACAGACGTGAAGAACATGATTCTGAATCAGGACTGTTGCATTCTTTTTTTTTTTTTTCACCAGTCCTAGGGCTTGAACTCAGGGCCTGAGCACTGTCCTTGGGCTTTTTCCTCAAGGCTAGCGCTCTGCCACTTGAACCACAGCACCACTTCTGGCTTTTCTATGTATGTGGTACCAAGGAATTGAACCCTGGTCTTCATGCATGCTAGGAAAGCACTCTACCACTAGGCCAAACTCCTGAGCCCAGGACTGCTGCATTCTAAAACCTATCACACCCCTCACAGTTGTGGAGCCTTGGGTTTTTCATCTGTAAAATGGGCATAATAATAGCACCAACTTCAGAAAGTAACTGAAGACTTAATAATGAGTATAAAGTATTAGGGTAAGGGGGGAAACAATAGATAAGCAAGCTTTGGGGCTTCCTTTTTCAGTAAAAAAATCTTTTAACTTTATCTCTTCCTTTCTGCAGACAAATGTTCTTATCTCTTTCCTTATTCTTCCTCAGACTTAGTGACTACAAATACAACCTTTCTTATCTAAAGATCCTCTGGTGCTTTCCCTTCACCTCATACATTCTTCATTCTTCAGATGCCTTCACCAAAATAAAATCTAAATGCTTATCCTTGCCAAGTGTTCATGCATGTCCTCCTAGCTAACTCAGGAGACTGAAATCTGAGGATCACAGTTCCAAACAGCCCAGGGAAGGAATGTCACGAGACCCTTATCTCCCATTAACCAGCCAAGAGCTAAAGGGAGCTGTGGTTCTAGTGGTGGAGTACCAACCATTAGCAAAATAGCTCAGTGACAGAGCCCAGATCCCGAGTTCAAGACCCTGTACACACACACACACACACACACACACCCCAAATAAATACTTATCCTTCCCCCTACTGCCCACTTTAAATTTCAAATTTATTGCTTTAACTTCCTCCTTCAGTCTTAGATGCTCATCACTTCATGTTCATTTTGTTTCTCACCATGCCAAAGAGCTTCAGTAACTCTGCACAGATCATCAGGTCTCTGGCCAAGTGGCACATGGTGAGGACGGGAGGCTGGACCAGGCAGAGGAACCAATTGTTCTGGTGCCAATCTCTCAGCTTAAGGCAGGTGCATAAAGATTTGGTCTCCAATTATGCCTCTCCATGCACCTGCTTCAAGCCAAAGTGACTCTCATAAGAATAGCAATGTGCTATTCCTTCTAAACCAATGGCTTTGCTCCTGGCTCCTGCAGAATTTCACAGCTGTCAGTAGGAAGTGTGGGGGTGGTAGAGAGGGTAGAACACTGAACCAAGAATCAGAAGACCTGGCTTCTCGCCTCAGCTCTACCCACACTGACTACTGGGACCTTGGCAAAATAATTTAGACTTATTTGGCCATACATACCTTTGAATTGCAAGAGTGAGCTTTGTATGAAATGACTTCTTTTCTGAACACACACTGAAATTATCTTTGTTGTGTAGTCAAATCCTAAGTATACAATTCATCACACAACTGAAAACATATTCTTTGCTTGCAAGCCAGGCTAACATATAAATAGCAAAAGTAATTTAAAACCAAGCAGAGCAGAGTACTGAAGGCCCATGCCTGTAAATCCTAGCCACTCAGGAAGCTGAGACTTAAAGGATCCTGGTTCAAAGCCAGCTCAGGCAGAAAAGTCCCCAAGGCTCCATCTCTAATTTACCAACAGAAAACAAAGTTGGCTGTCTGGTTCACATGGTAGGTTGCCAAATTAACAAGCACAACAAAGTATTGTCAAACAAATGAACAAACAAAAACTGGTTCTATTTTGATTGATTCATTTGTGGGGTCCTATTTTAGATATCTAAAAAGTTGAAGAAGTTTAGTACAATCTCAACAATATTAACATTTTGTTTTTAAGATGGGGGTCTCACTATGTTGTCCACACCAGTCTCAAACTCAAGGGCTGAAGTAATCTTCCTGCCTAAGCCTCCTAAGTCGCTGGGACTACAAATGCCCAACTTCCAACACTGATATTTTGGACAAGAAAGTTCTTTCTTGTGGAGAGATGTCTTTTAGAATATTTAGCAGTAGAATATTTAGCAGAATATTTAGTAGATTTGTTCCTTTCTCAGCATACAATACAAACTCAGAAGCCTTATAGGCACTACTGGCTTATGTCTGTAATTCTAGCTACTCAGGAGGCTGCATGGCCAATCTAGGCAAGAATGTCCATGACACTTTTTTTTTCTAATTATTGGACTTGAACTCAGGGCCTGGGTACTGTCCCTAAGTGTCTTTTGCTCAGGGCTAGGACTCTATCACTTGAGCCACAGCACCACTTACAGCTTTTTCTGTATATGTGGTACTGAAGAATCAAACCCAGTGCTTCATGCATGCTAGGCAAGCACTCTACCACTAGGCCACATTCCCAGGTAATCCACGAAACTCTAATTAACCACTTTTATCTCCAAAGCAAGAAGCGGAACTGTGGCTCAAGTGGTAATGCTAGACTTTAGCAAAAAAGCTCAGAGATAGTACCCATGCACACACACACACATACACACACACACACACATGCTCATAAACATGTAAAATCACAGAAACAGTGCATATTAGACACAGTAGTTTTAAGTCTTGTATGTAACACTGGTGATTTTATTCTGTACAAGGTACTTGTTTGTGTCTGGAGACCCTTCTGGTTGTCACAACTAGGGAGAGAAGGGACTACTGACATCTATTGGGTCAGCAGGATCCTGATAAATGTCCACAAAGCACAGGGCAGATCCACAACCCAAAATTATCTGGTTTAGCCAGGTACCGTAGCTCCCACGTATAATCCCAGCTACTCAGGAGACTGAGAAATGAAAATCATGGTTGGACATTAGCCCAGGCAAGAAAGTCTATAAAATTCTTATTTTCAATTAACCAGCAAAAATCTGGAAATGAGACTGGCTCAAGTGGCAGAGCACCAGCCTTAAGCAAAAAAAGTCAAGTGAGAGTACAAGGTCCTGAGTTTGAACACCAGTACCAGCACAAAATTATTTGCTTCAGCTAGGAGCGTGGGCTAATGATAGAGTGCTTGCCTAACATGCATGAAACCCTGGGTTTGATTCCTTGGTACCAGATATACAGAAAGTCTGGAAGTGGTTCTGTGGCTCAAGTGATAGAGTGTTAGCCTTGAGAAAGCCCAAGAACAGGGCCCAGGTCCTTAGTTAAAGCCCCAGGTCTGGCAAAAATAAAATTATTTACTTTAATTTGTCAAAATGTGAATAGTGGGCTGGGAAGGTGGCTTTGTGGTAGAGTGCTTGCCTCGTCGCGTGCATGAAGCCCTAGGTATAATTCCTCAATACCACATAAACAGAAAAAGCTGGAAGTAGCACTGTGGCTCAAGTGGTAGAGTACTAGCCTTGAGCAGAAAGAAGCTCAGGGACAGTGCCCAGACCCTAAGTTCAAGCCCCAGGATTGGCAAAAAAAAAAAATTAAATAGCACTAATGTGAATTTTTTTTTTTGCCAGTCCTGGGACTTGAACTCAGGGTCGGAGTATTGTCCTGAGCGTTCTCAAGGCTAGAACTCTACCACTTAAGCCACAGCACCATTTCTGGCTTTTTTGTGTGTGTATGTGGTTCTGAGGAATCAAGCCCAGGGCTT
This sequence comes from Megascapheus bottae, assembly GCF_031878675.1. Taxonomy (NCBI): domain Eukaryota; kingdom Metazoa; phylum Chordata; class Mammalia; order Rodentia; family Geomyidae; genus Megascapheus; species Megascapheus bottae. Next base: position 11,636,883 of record NC_143530.1, read on the forward strand.
CATGCATGCTAAGCAAGCACTCTACCAGTAGGCCACACTCCCAGCCCAACTGATGTGAAATTTTGCTTAGTGGGAAGAAGAATGGCGACTGGGCTCAGCTATGTTGACATTTTCTTTGGAGAACCTAATCGACTGCTTTTCTTTCTCGAAGCTGCTCATGGCACAAGTTCCTAAGATGCATGCTTACAATCTTTCCCTTCCTGGAATGGATGTGTTTGTATCGAATCAAGGACTGGCTTCTTGGAGACTTACTTGCTGGTATAAGCGTTGGCCTTGTGCAAGTTCCCCAAGGTAAGGAAGACATGAAACCATTTCACACCAACACAACCAGTGAGACTTTATGCACAGGCAGAGTAAACATTTTTCATGTTAGATGAGCAGGAAAGAATGTGAACTGAATTCATACCATTATTTATTCCTTTCATTACCAGATTACTACCTCCTCCAGGATGGTTCCAAAAGACTTACTTTAATTTATGATTATTTTGTATATATGTATACACACCAGTATTGGTACTTGAACTCAGGCCCTCACATTCTTGGGTGGCTTTTTTCCACTTATACTCTACCACATCTACACTTTTGGCTTTTTGCTGGCTAATTGAAGATAAGACTGTCATGGACTTTCCTGCCTGAGCTGGCTTTGAACCTAGATCCTCAGGCCTCAGCCTCCTGTGTAGTTAGGATTGCAGACATTAGCTCCCAACACACAGATAAGTTCAGTTTAGATTCCTGAACACTTTGCAGAAAATGTACAGTGCCTATTCTTGGTCGTCATTTTTTTATTTGTCACACTAGTCCTCTCAGATTGGTTGACTATAATAGATCTTCAGGTAGACTTCGCCCCCACACCTCTTGGTTGTGAGGCTTGAACTCTGGGCCTGGGCGCTGTCCTGAGCATTTCAGCTCAAGACTACTGTTCTACCGCTTGACCCACAGCCCCACTTCCTGTTTTCTAGTGGTTAATTGGATACTTGAGTCCCATGGACTTCAGTGCCAGGGCGGCTTTGAATCTCTATCCTCAGATCTCAGCCTGCTGAGTAGCTAGGATTACAGGCTTGAGCCACCACACCTGGCCCAGGTAGAATTTGTTTTACGCATAAAGATGAGGGTTAGCAAACATGGCAGTGTAGTGTCTCCAGCAGATGTCCCCTCAGATGTAAGATAAAGCCACACAGATAGGATTGGAAACTATCTGGGTTTCAGAAACCTTATTTTCAAATAGGAACCAACAGCCCTGAATATGGCTTCCAGGGACAAGCCAGGCTTAACGCTAGGGTTCCCCCTAGATACGTACCCTTTATTCACAATCCTTTCTGTCCGGATGGAGGGTTCTAATTGGACTCATTTTTACCATAAGCAATGCACATACAATTGACGTTCTGCTGTTTCCAGGTCTCCTGGGAAACTGATAGAAAGCTAACCGGAGACTAAATTTGTCCACAGAGAATAGAATGGATTGAATGTTTTTTTTGTTTGTTTTTTGTTTTTTGTTTGTTTTTTTGGTTTTTTTTGCCAGTCGTGGGCCTGAGCTCAGGGCCTGAGCACTGTCCTGGGACTTTCTCAAGGCTAGAACTCTACCACTTGAGCCTCAGCACCAGTTCCGACTTTTTCTATATAGGTGGTACCAAGGAATTGAACCCAGGTCTTCGTGCATGCTAGGCAAGCACTTTAACCACTAGGCCAAACTCCCGGCCGGGTTGAATGGGTTTTATTGCTTTTTTATTCACAGGAACTTACAGTTCCCCATTTTGCTTTTTGTTTCTCTTTTCTTTTCCTCCTCCTCTTCCTCCTCCTCCTCCTCCTCATGTGTGCGTGTGTGTGTGTGTGTGTGTGTGTGTGTGTGTGTGTGTGGTTGTTGGTACTGGGGCTTGAACTCAGGGCCACCAAGTCTTGCTTAGCTTTTTCACTCAAAACCGGTGCTCTACCATTTGAACCACAGCTTCACTTCCATCCTGAGAAAGAAGAAAAGAAAGAAAGCGAGCGAGCTTGGAAACAGTGTCAGACCCTGAGTTCAAGCCCCAGGACTACCACACACACACACACACACACACACACACACAATCTCATGGACTTTTTTTGCCCAGACAAGCTTCAAACCACAATCCATAGATTTCAGCCCCCCAAGTAGCTAAGATTACAGATGTGAGCAACTAGTACCCAGCATTTCATATTCAGGTATCTTTGTTGTTTCATTTTGTTGTTTCTGTCAGTTCTGGGGCTTGAACTCAGTGCCTGGGCATTGTCCCTGAGCTTCTTTTGCTCAAAGCTAGATGTATCACTCAAGCCACAGCACCAATTCTGGCTTTTCTGTTTATGTGACATTGAAAAATTGAACCCAGAATTTCATGTATGCTAGGCAAGCTCTCTGACACTAAACCACATTCCCAGCCCACATTTAGTTACTTAATATACCAGGAATTGATTTTTGTGTGTAGAACAAGATAAGGTCTAGATAGGAATGAGGACAGAATGCTTCTGATATACTGGAATCAGAAATCTTAATGTTTTATGTTTGCTTTTCATGCTAGGGATACCACTTTTCAATGAAAGCCTTTGGTATAGAACCAGGGTTTTTTTTTGTTTTTTGTCAGTTGTGGGACTTGAACTTGGGGCCTGAGCACTGTTCCTGATCTCTTTTGCTCAAAGCTTTACCACTTTGAGCCACAGTGTAACTTCTGGTTCTCTAGTGGTTAGTTGAAAACAAGTCTCATGGACTTCACTGCCTCAAATGACTTGGAACCATGATCCTCAGATCAGCCTCTTGAGTAGCTACGATTACAGGTACGACCCACCAGCACCCTGCAAGAACCAAGATTTTTTAAAGCATAGGAAGAGCATGATTATTGCACATCTGTAATTCCAGCTTCTTGGGAGGTAAAAGCAGCCCAGAAAATTAGCAAGACTGTCTCAAAAACAAAATACAAAATAAAGTGGGGGTGGGACTGATGTCATTGTGTTCAATCCTCTCAGCATCCACAAAAAAGGAGGGAATAGGAAGTAAAGTACACGATAAATGGTATTAATGTATTAATTAATGACTGTGTGTCCAGGGACACAGTTACCACACTTAGTCAGCTACATAGATCATTTTTATTCTAAATATTCTTTACAGTTTTTTTTGAAGCTCTCTCGGTGCTGACACTTTCATTTTTTAAAAAATTTTATTGTTGGGGGTAATGTTAGTTAAAGTGGTTTTTACATGCCAAGCTACCTTACCTTACTTACCTTACCTTTCTTTTCAGGCCTGACACTTAGCTTGCTGACAAGGCAACTGATTCCTTCTCTCAATATCGCTTATGCAGCCTTTTGTAGTTCGGTAATTTATGTAATTTTTGGATCATGTCATCAAATGTCCATTGGTGAGTTCAGTTACTGAAGCCATAAGAAGTCAATGAAATTTCTACCTCGATCATTTACTGATTACTAAGGGACCTTGGTTAGTTAACAAAGCACCCAAAAAGATCAAATTAATAAAGGAAAATTTTTATTCTAGCACATGGTTTCAGAGGATTCAATCCATGGTTATTTGGTTCCCTTGTTTCTAGGCCTATAGTCAGATAGAGCCTGGTGAGAAACAAGCAAGGAAGAAGGCTGCTCACCTCCTAGCAGCCAGTGAGCAGAGAGGAGAGAGAAACATCTTTACACATATCCAAGAAGTATTGAGTATTCTTTTTTCCCCCCCTCTTATTGTTGTGGCTTTGTTTTATGATCCTTTCATCTTGCCTTTAACTTCTTCTTAGTGCAGGCACAATGGCTGAGCCTGATATCTATTTCCCATCTATTTTTCTTTGAATCCCACCTCATAGGCCCATGATGACAAAAAAAAAAAAAAAGTAAACACCTGGACCACAAGCATCTAAGTTCTGTGAGTTTGGTCATGATATTTGACTATAGGATTCTTTTCCCTGTTTTCTCGTTTGTTTTGTTTTTTCTTTTGGTGTAGGTACTGAGGCTTCAACTCAGAGGCTGGGCACTGACACTTGGCATCTTTGCTCAAGGCTGGCACTCTACCACTTGATCTACAGTTGTACTGCAGGCTTTTTGCTTGATAAGTGTCTTAGACTTTGCTGCTCAGGCTGGCTTTGAACCTTGATTCTCAGATTTCAGTTTTCTGAATAGCTAGGATAACAGGCATGAGCCATTAACCCCTGACTTCCCCTTCTCATCAACTACTTTTTGATAAGAAAGTCCTTCAGACCAAAGATGATACAAAACCAGATTATACCTTGCTCTTGCCAATATCAGCTTATGTAGACTTGAACCCTTACTTTGTGCCTAACAGGTCCCTTTTTCCTTGTGAGTGCTCTGATGATTGACACACTGAATGAGGGACCATTCAATGAAGGTCACCTGATCTTGGGAACATTCATCAAGGATGACTTTTCTTCCCCCTCCTACTATATCAACTATAACAGATCCCTAAGTGTCGTCGGAACCACCACCTTTCTGACTGGGATTATTCAGGTAGGATATGAGTCTCTACACCCCTGAAAAACAAAACCCGAATAAAGACACTAACATTTCACCCATTTTAATGCTTCTGCAATTCACTGTGATATATCGGCACTTGTATGGTTTAGTGAACTTGTCCATATCTATACCACCAGTAAGTGGCAGCAACAGGACTGAAATGGGGAAGGGGTGTTACCACGTTGTTCACCTCTTAAAAGGGAAGACTTAGGGCTGGGAATGTGGCTTAGTGGTAGAGGGCTTGCCTAGCATACATGAAATCCTGGGTTCAATTCCTCAGTACCACATAAATAGGAAAAGCCAAAATTGGTGCTGTGGCTCAAGTAGTAGAGTACAAGCCTTGAGCACAGAGATGCTCTGGGACAGTTCCCAGGCCCTGAGTTCAAACACACACACACACACACACACACACACACACACACACACATACACACACACGGGGGAGGGGGGGCGAGATTTAGTAGGATTGTGGGATGCTGGATACAGGCCCATAGAGATGGCAAAAGAATGGGGCTGTGTACATTAGCACAGAAATGGCTGCCAGCCAACCACCCAAACAATAGGAGGCAGATGGATCTGACTCAATTGCACACAAGAACATATTGAGCAATACAAGATTAAGGGAGACACAGCACAGCTGAATCAAAGCTCAGAAACAAAAGGCCCTTACAATGAAAGGATTTGTTGTTCTGTTTGTTTTCTGAGAGTTTCTGCAGCAGGATAGGGTGAAGTGGTGATAGCATTAGGCTGTAAGACTTCCGTTTTATTCTCTTTTTTTCCCCTTCCTCCGAATAAACTACTCTTCCTGAATAGTCTTGGTCAACCTATGCCAGTTTTTTTTTTCTTTCTTTCTTTTTTTTTCTTGTAGGTCATTGGGCTTGAACTTGGCCTGGGCGCTATCCCTGAGCTCTTCAGCTCAAGGCTACCACCCTACCCTTGAGATAAGCCCCTTTCCCATTTTCTAGAGGTTAATTGGAGAGTCTCAGGTCCTTTGTGCCCAGGCTGGCTTTGAACCTTGATTTTCAGATCTCAGCCTCCTGAGTAGCTAGGACTACAGTCATGAGCCACCACACCAGCTCTGTGCCAGTTTTTTTATCTTGTTTTCTTGTTCGCTTGTGGGTGGGTGAATGGGTTGGAGGATTGATTCTTTGAGATAGGGTTTTATTTTGTGGCCCTAGCTAGACTCAACTTCTTCAACCTCTGGGTGAAGTCTGAGATTATAGATGTCTACTACCATGCTCCTTGTCTCTTATGAGGAATAGTTCTCTCCATGAATTTTCTAACTGTATTTTTTTTTAATTATAAAAGATGGTATGTACAAAAATCTAAAGAATGAAGAAGTTGGGGCTGAGAGTTTGGCCTAGTGATAGAGTGCTTGTCTAGCAAGCACAAAGACCCCGATTCGATTCCTCAGTACCACATACATAGAAAAAAGCTGGAAGTGGTTCTGTGGCTCAAGTGGTAGAGTGCTATCCTTGAGCAAAAGTGTCCAAGGATGGTGCTCAGACCCTGAGTTCAAGCCCCAAGACTGGCAAAAACAAAAACAAAACAAAACAAAAAAAAGAATGAGGAAGTGTATAGATTACAAAAGGTCCCCATTGTTTAATTCCTTCTCCAAAGGTTAAAAGTTTGGTTTCTACCTTTTCAGATATTTTATTATATCTAATTGACTTTTGTTTGTTTGTTTTTGTCCAGTCCTGGGGCTTGAACTCAGGGCTTGGGCACTGTCCCAGAGCTTCTTTGTGCTCAAGGGTAGCATTCTAGGGGAGGGAAATGGGAACAAAAACATGAGAGTGTCAATGTGTGAGAAGTGATGTACCCTCTGTCTGGCGAATGTAACTGTGACCCCTCTATACATTACAATAAAAAAAAGAAAGAAAAGAAAAAGGAAGAAAAAAAAGAGTAGCACTCTACCACTTAAGCCAGAGAGCCACTTTCACTTTTTTCTGAGTAGTTTATTAGAGATGAGATTCTCACAGACTTTCCTGCCCAGGCTGGCTTTGAACTGTGATCCTCAAATCTCAGCCTGAGCCTAAGTAGTTAAGATTACAGGCATGAGCTACCTGCCCTCAGCTTATTTTATCTAATTTTATTACATATTATGTAACATACTTAAATCTTACATATTCACATATGCATTTAAAGTACAGATTGAGCAACCTTCATCTGAAATGATGGAGATCAGAAGTGATTTAGATTCTAGATTTTTTATATAGAATATATGCATATTCTATATAATTAGCTATCTTGGGCTGGGACCTAAGTCTAAACACAAAATTCATTTATGTTTGTATAATAGCAAATATTTTATATACAATCTTTAGCATATTTATTTATTTATTTATTTTTGCCAGTCTGGGGGCTTGAACGCAGGGCCTTGCCACTATCCTTCAGTTTTCTTCAAAGCTAGCATTCTACCACTTGAGCCACAGCACCAGTTTGGGCTTTTTCTGTGTATGTGGTATTGAGGAATCAAACCTAGGGCTTTGTGTATACTAGGCAGGCACTCTACCACTAGGCCACCCTCCCAGCCCACCCTTAGCATATTTATAATCCATCAAATGAGATCAGGTGTGAAAGTTTCTTGTGCTATCATGCTGATGGTCCAAAATTTTGTTTTGGCTGGGAAATGGTGGCTAGTGCCTGTAATCCTAGCTACTTGAGATGCTAAGATCTGAAGATGGAAGTTGGAAGCCAACCTGGGCAAAGTCCATGAAACCCTTATCTCTAGTTAACTAGGAAAAAAAAAAAAAAAGCCAGGGGTAGAGAATGTGGCTCAACTGTTAAAGCACCAGCTTTGAACAAAGTCAAGTTAGACAGGGGTGAGTCATCAGCACACCAGCTTATTATTCTCAAACATAAAGATGTGATCTAGACTTACCCAAACTCAAGGACAATAGGTGAATTTCAGAACTTCTGGTTTGCCAAACATGCCCTCCAGTTTTCTGTCTCTATTCCTGCAAAGGGTTTATAGCTTCCTCACAAAGGAGAAGCAAGTACAAATTGCCCCATCTGTCTCCTGTTCTTGGATTTAACTTGCAAAAGCAGCAGGTGATGGGAAAAGAGCTTGCTCCCTCCCTTTTTCTTCCCAGTGTTTTTTTGTTTCTGCTTTTATTTGCTAAGTCTGACTGTGTGTGTGTGTGTGTGTGTGTGTGTGTGTGTGTGTGTGTGTGTGTGTGTGTGTGTGTGTGTGTGTGTGTTGGTGTAGGGTTTGAACTCAGAGCCTAATTGCTGTTCCTTGGCTTGAGCCACAGTTCCACTTCTGGCTTTTTAGTGGTTAATTGGAGATAAGCGTCTCACAGATTTAACTGCCTGGGCTGGCTTTGAACTCTCTGATCTCATCCTCTTGATTAGCTAAGGTTAAAGATATGAACCATCTGTGCTTGGCTGAATCTGGGTTTTGTTTTTCATTTTATTAGAATTTGATTGTTTTAATTATTTTATTATTTACTTATTTATTTTGTCTATCATGGGGCTTAAACTCAGGGCCTGAGCACTGCCTGAGCTTTTTCACTCAAGGCCAACACTCTACCGCTTTGAGCTACAGTGCCAGTTCGGTTTTCTGGTTAATTAGAGATTATAGAGCCTGAGATACTTTCCTGCCCAGTCTTGCTTTGAACCACCATCTTCAGATCTCAGCCTCTTGATTAGCTAGGATTATAGGGTTGAGCCACTGGTGCCCCGCTAATTTTAGCTATTCATTTTTTGCTTATGTGTTAACCAAGGAATGGAACCCAGGGCTTCATGTGTGCTAGGCAGGCACTCTACCACTAAGCCACATTCCTGGCCTGAGTCTGACTCTTTTAACATTATTTTTAGCTTCCTTGTCACCTCCTCCATCTATCCTGCTTCAGTGCCCTTGCTGATGTGATGACATTCTGCCCCTTTGGCTTTCCTTTCCACCTGACCCCCTCGCCCTACAGCTGTGTATGGGCTTGCTAGGCATGGGCTTCATGGCTACGTACCTTCCGGAGGCCACCATCAATGCTTACCTGGCTGCTGTGGCGCTGCACATCATGCTGTCCCAGCTCACCTTCGTCTTCGGGATTATGATTAGTTTCCATGCTGGTCCCATCGCCTTTTTCTACGTGAGTAATTTAACCTTCCCCTAGAACAACAGTGGCTGTCCCCTGGGCTTCAAAGAGAAGGAGACCCAAATGGAGAGATTCCTGCTCTCCCAGAGGTACAGCTCGAATGCATCTCTGTCAAGGGGGACCTAGAAATAACTGCATTTCTTGTAGATTTAGGGTCTTACTGAGTGGCAGAGACCAATTTTACAATGTTCTTAGTTGCCAAAATCATTTCAGCCTGGCCTTTTTAGCTAATATAATTTACATTCTAATTTGATCTGGGCATTTCTATATGTGTGTCTTCATTCTCCTCATCACATGCCTCACAATAGCTAGGTGAGGCAACAGCTTAAAATATGTAAAATATAAAATAAATAAATAATACAGTACTCCTAAACCAAGCGCTAATGGCTTACTCATATAATCCTAGCTACTCACAAGGCTGAGATCTGAAGATCAGAGTTTGAAGCCAGCCCAAGCAGAAAACTCCATAAGACTCATTTATTTGTATGTATGTTTGTTTGTCCTGTGGCTTGAACTCAGGGCTTGGGCATTGTCCTTGAACTTTCTCAAGGCTAGCACTCTACTGCTTGAGCCATAGCACCACGTTCGTCTTTTTCTGTGTATGTGGTATCAAGGAATCGAACCTGGGTCTTCATGCATGCTAGGCAAGCACTGTACCTTTAGGCCACACTCATAGCTTTTATGAGACTCTTATCTCCAATTAATCACCAAAAAGCTGTGATAGTATGTCTCAATGTGGTAGAACATCTACTTTCTATGAAAAAGTCGTGAGAGCTCATGCTCTGAGTTCAAGTCCCAGTACTATCTTCCCTCAGAGTCTTAGATTTACCTAGATTAGTTGTTTTTTTTTAAAGTCCTTGGACAGAGTTGTTGCTGGCTTTGAACAATGATCTTCAGATCTCAGCCTCCTACATAGCTAGGATTACAGGCATGAGCACCAGCACCCAGCAGTTTTCAATATTTCTAGATCTGAGAAGGCAAGCATGGGATTGGGGACTAGACAATTTTGTTTTAAAATTGGTATATATCAGTTATACAAAGGAAGGGGATTTCTTTGTTCCATCTCTATATATGTTAATACTATATTAATGTGTATTTCCTGGGGCTTGAACTCAGGGCCTGGGCACTGTCCCTAAGCTCTTTTTTTTTTTTTTTTTTTTTTTTTTTTGCCAGTCTTGGGCTTGAGCTCAGGGCCTGACCACTGTCCTTGGACTTTCTCAAGGTTAGAGCTCTACCACTTGAGCCTCAGCACCACTTTCGGCTTTTTTCTATGTATGTGGTACCGAGGAATTGAACCCGGGTCTTCGTGCATGCTAGGCAAGCACTTTAACCACTAGGCCAAACTCCCGGCCGTGCCCTAAGCTCTTTTGTACAAAGCTAGCTCTCATACCAGTTTGAGCCACAGCGCCACTTTTGGTTTTCTAGTGGTTAATTGTATATAACAGTCTCATAGACTTTCCTGCTTGGGCTGGCATTAAATTGTAATCCTTAGATCTCTGCCTCCTGAGTAGCTAGGAGCCACCAGTGCCTGGCTTTTATTTTTTTGGAGGGGTGGGGGCTGGGTGAGGACATCTTTTTTGGTACTGAGGATCAAACCCAGGATATTGTACTTGCTAGGCAAGTACTTTGCCATAGAGCTATGTCCCAGCCCTATAATGTATATTTTTTAAGCTGACAAGAAATATTAAGAGTAATGTCCAATGAGAAGAAAACATGTATTTCTATGTAACAGAGAGGACCTAGGAAATTAACCTACTCATGATTAATTTGTTCAGATCTTATATGTCCTTTAGTGAGATTCTCTTTTATTTTTATATCGAGGAGTTAATATTTTATATTCTTTATATTCGTGTGTGTGTGTGTGTGTGTGTGAGTGAGTGTGGGTGTCAGTCTGTCAGCACTGGTTCTTGAACTCAAGGCCTGAGCACTATCTCTTAGCCTTTTTGCTCAAGGCTGGCAATCTACCATTTGAGTTATATTTCATTTCCAGCCTTGTGCTGCTTAATGGGAGATTAAAGACTTTTTTTTTTGGTCAGTCCTGGGCTTGAGCTCAGGGCCTGGGCACTGTCCTTGGACTTTCTCAAGGCTAGAGCTCGACCCACTTGAGCCTCTGCACCGCTTCTGGCTTTTTTCTATGTACTTGGTACCGAGGAATCGAACCAGGGTCTTCATGCAAGCAAGGGAAGCACTCTACCACTAACTCCCAGCCTCTCATTTTAATTTTATTGTCAGGGTGATATATAGTTACATAGGGAAATGAGTACATTTCTTCTCAAACATTGTTACCACTCCCATGTTTTTCTCCTACTTTCCCTCCCCTCAACCCCCTTCCCCAAGATTAAAGACTTAAGGGCTTTTCTGCTGGGGCTGGCTTCAAGCTGTGACCCTCAGACTCCTAAATAGCTAGGATTGTAGCAGGAGCCAGTGATATCTACTGGCTCAAAACTTTTCCTTTTTTTTTTTTTAACAAGCTTACATTGCTTATACAGAAGATTTTGTTGCTACATTTCCACACATTTAAGACTTTTTTTATATGAATCTTTAGATTTAGGCAATTATTATATCCCTTCTAAAGCTCTATATATTTTTTTCTTCCAGAACATAATTAACTACTGTATAGGTCTCCCCAAAGCAAATTCTACCAGCATCCTGTTGTTCCTAACTGCTGTTGTTGCTCTGAGAATCAACAAGTGTATCAGAATTACTTTCAACCGGTATCCCATGGAGTTTCCTATGGAATTATTTCTGGTACGTGTTTCTGATACTCTGATTTCATGGTTCAAATGTCTACTTAAAAATAAATAAATAAGTAAGTAAGTAAAGGGCCAGGAGAGTGGCCTAGTGGAAGAGTGCTTGCCTAGTATGTACCAAGCCCTGGGTTTAATTCCTCAGTACCACACAAACAGAAAAAGCCAGAAGTGGTGTTGTGGCTCAAGTGGTACAGTGCTAGCTTAGAGAAAGCCTAAGGATAGTACCCAGGCCCTGAGTACAAGCCTCAGGACTGGAAAAAAAAAAAAGGAAAATAATCCCAAGAACAAAGTAACTAGAAGATTGTAAAAGCTAAGCATTTTTTAAATTTTATTTTTATTGTTATAATAAAGGTGATATACAGTTGCAAGTAATGAGTACATCTCTTATTCTTGTAGTCATGTGGCTTGAATTAGGTAGGCCTGGGCGCTGTCCCTAAGCTCTTCAGCTCAAGGCTATCACCCTACCCTTGAGCCAAGCCCCACTTCCCATTTTCTAGAGGTTAACTGGAGATAAGAGTCTCAGGGGCCGGGAGTTTGGCCTAGTGGTTAAAGTGCTTGCCTAGCATGCATGAAGACTCGGGTTTGATTCCTCGGTACCACATACATAGAAAAAAGCCGGAAGTGGTGCTGAGGCTCAAGTGGTAGAGCTCTAGCCTTGAGAAAGTCCAAGGACAATGCTCAGGCCCTGAGCTCAAGCCCAGGACTGATGACAAAAAAAAAAAAAAAGAGTCTCAGGTCCTTTTGTGCCCGGGCTGGCATTGAACCTTGATCCTCAGATCTCAGCCTCCTAAGTAGTTAGGATTACAGGCGTGAGTCACCATGCCCAGCTTCATCTCTTTTTTAGATGTCACTCACTCTTTCCTAGTTAAAACTAAGAATATTTTAAAAATAAACATTATATTGTATGAAAGCTGACTATGTACTTAATCTAAATGTATACTTTGATTTATAAAACAGTTTGCTTAAAAAAGAAGTTTTGTTGGATGCCAGTGACGAATAACTATAATTCTAGCTGAGATTTAAGGATTGAGGTATGAAGCCAGCCCAGATAAGAAAGTTTGTAAGACTTTTATCTCCAATTAACCAGGAAAGACTGAGGTAGAACTCAAGTGGTAGAGTCTAGCTTTGAGCAAAAAAGCTCAGGGGACAGCACCCATGTTTTGAGTTAAAGCCCAAAGTATAAGATTGATTGAAATGCAGTGTAAACATTGAAAGACAGTGTAAACATATGTGGAAGTATAGCAAGAAAATTATAATATAATAATGTATACATAATGTAAACTCAGCCAGGCGTGGTGGCTTACACCTGTAATCCTAGCTATGCAGGAAGCTGAGCTCTGAGGATCAAGGTTTAAAGCCAGCCCGGGCACTAAAGGATGAGAGATTCTTATCTCCAATTAACCTCCAGAAAATGGGAAGTGGGGCTGTGGCTCCAGGGATAGGGCAGTAGCCTTGAGCTGAAGAGCTCAGGGACAGCACCCAGGCACATAGTTCGAGTCCCATGACCCACAAAAATATATAAATAAATATAAATAATGTAAACTCATAAAAAATAGTTTCATTCAAGCCGGGTGTAGTGGCTCATACCTGTAATTCTAGCTACTCAAGAGGCTGAGATCTGAGGATTGTGGTTCAAAGCCAGCCTGGCCACTAAAGTCTGTAAGACTTATCTCTAATTAGCCACCAGAAAACTGGAAGTGGTGCTGTGACTCAAGGGGTAGGGCAGTAGCCTTGAGGTGAAAAGCATAGGGATGGCACCCAGGCCCAGCGTTCAAGTCCCATGACTCACACACACACACACACAGTTTCATGCAGGTATAGGTGACAAAATTGTATATATTTACTGTGTATAATGTCATATTTTGATATATAAATTCATTTAAAAATGTATTGAGCTCATTAACATCATATATTAATGTTGTGGTTGTTGTTTGAGGCAGGGTCTTCCTGTGTACCTCAGGCTGGCTTCAAACTTCTTTCTTTCTTTTTTTCTTTCTTTCATCAGTTGAGAGACTTGAACTCAGGGCCTAGGCACTGTCCTTGAGCTCTTTTGCTTGGGACTGTTATTGCTCTACCACTTTGAGCCACAGCTTTACTTCTGGTTTTCTGGTGGTTAATTGGAGATGAGAGTATCCTGGACTTTCTTGCCTGGGCTGGCTTTGAACCATGATCCTCAGATCCCAGCCTCCTGAGTAGCTAGGATTACAAGTGTGATCCACCAGCCCCCAGCTGTCCCCAAAGTCTTACTCCTCGCACTGCAAACTTTTGAGTGCTGGGATTATGGATGTGTACCATCATGCTAACTTACCTTTTTTTATTTTGAGAATATTTAAGATCTATTGTCTTGGCTATCTTTAGAATATATAGTTCTCTGTATGTACAAGTACTAGGGCTTGAACTCAGGGCACTGAGCTCTCATCTGGCTTTTTCGCTCAAGTCTGACACTCTACTTCTTGAATTACACATGTCCCTACTTCTGGCTTATTTGGGGATGGAGTCCTATAGACTTTTCTGCCCAGGTTGATTTCAAACCATTATCCTCTGGATCTCAGTCTCCTGAGTAGTTAGGATTACAGGTGTTAGCCACTAGCTCCTGGCTTAGATTTAGATTCTAGTTGCTTGTAGCTGTTAAAAACTGAGAAATTATGGAGGCATCCACTGTGTCAGACACCTCAGCTGCACTTGTTTGGGCCTCCTTATCCATACAAGCTTAAGTGAATTAAAAAAAAAATTAGGGGCTGGAAGTTTGACCTAGTGGTAGTGTGTTTGCCCAGCATGCATGAAGACCTGGGTTTGATTCCTCGGTACCACTTACATAGAAAAAGCTGGAAGTGGTGCTGTGGCTCAAGTGGTAGAGCTCTAACTTTGAGAAAGCCCAAGGACAGTGCTTGGGCCCTGAGTTCAAGCCCCAGGACTGGCAAAAAAAAATTTTTTTAGAGGGTATCTCTGCTTTTCCTGTACCACAGAACTCTCTCAAGTTTTATGCATAGGGATGGATAGCTACAAGTCAATTCCCATCCTGCCAAAGATTTCTGGAAGCAATGCACAATATTTAAATAATCTTATGTTTGCTTGTTGGTTGGTTTAATTGCCTCTAGATTATTGGCTTCACTGTTCTTTCAAACAAGATAACCATGGCCACAGAATCCAGCAGGCACCTTATTGAGATGATCCCTTTCAGGTCAGTAAGCTTCCCTTTTATGGTACCTTCTCTTAGCCTCTCACCACACAACTCAGCTGGAGCCAAACTCATTTGTTTTTTGTTTTTTATTTTTGGCAGCACTAGGGTTTGAGCTCAAAGGGTCTTGAGCTTGCTAAGCAAATGTTCTAGCCCTTGAACTATGCCCACATACACCCTTTTTGCTTTAACTATTTTTTGGAAATAGTTTCATACTTTCAGCTTAGGGCTGGCTTCAGACAATGATCTTTCTCCTTATGCCTTCCACATAGCTGGGATTCCAGAGCTGAGCCACCACACTTGGCTTACTTTTGCAGAGATGGTAGCTCATTAACTTTTTGTCCATGATGTCCTCTAACCATAGTCCTCCTGATCTCTGCCTCCTGAGTAGCTTGGATTATAGAGCTACCTCTACTGGTCAGACCAGCTAGACAAATCCCAAAAGACTCTTTTCTCCAGGTAATCAGCAAAAATCAGAAGTTGAACTGTGGTTCAAGTGGTAGAGTGGCCAGCCCTGAGCAAAAGAGTGAGGCCCTAAATTCAAACCCCAATACCAGCACAAAACCAAAGAAACCAGTGCCTAATGTAAGACCTTAGAAGATTTGTTTCTATGCTTTCATCTGAGACTTCTGGCTTGAACTTTTACATGAACATGTTTGATCCTTTTGAATTGTCATCTCTGTATGTGGCAAGGCTCTAACTTCATTCTTATGTGTGTGAATAGTCTTGCCCTCCCAATACCATTTGGTGAAGAGATCATTTTTTTCCAGGTTGATTTTTTTTAAGTCACTTCAGGTTTATTTCTGAGCTTGAAATCCTATTCATTGATCTATGCCTGTCCTCACTACAGCAAGCCTTGCTTACTCTAGATCTGAGGCAGATTTTGAAGTCAGGAGATATGAGAACTCCTACTTTGTCCTTTTGATGATTGGTTTGGTTTTTAGGATCCCTTGCCATTCCATATGAATTTTAGGATTGTTTCTCCATTTCTGCAAAGCAGGCCAATGGGAAATTAATAGGATTGCATTGAATCAGAAGATTGCTTTGAGGCTCTTGCTGACCTAATACATCATGTATGTTTATATTTATGAATATATAAAGGTTATAAAACACCATTCTTTTTTTCACCATTAGAAATTGCTAGGGAACCAACTCATGCTTTAAAAATGAGGGCCAGGAGTTTGGCCTAGTGGTAGAGTGCTTGCCTAGCATGCATGAAGACCCGGGTTCGATTCCTCGGTACCATATATATAGAAAAAAGCCAGAAGTGGTGCTGAGGCTCAAGTGGTAGGGCTCTATCCTTGAGAAAAGTCAAAGGATTGTGCTCAGGCCCTGAGCTCAAGCCTAGGACTGGCAAAAAAAAAATTAAATCAGGTGTTTTATCATGCTTTTCCTATAAGAATTGCTCATTTTGAGATGTAAAAGCACATTTTGTGTTGCAGAAGTATTCCAGCTGACACTATGAGAAAGGATCTAGAGAAGAATGTGAGCTATTGCTCTAACACTTGAGTAACTTTAGGCTGGGAGTGTAGCTCCGTGGTAGAGCACTTGACTAGCATGCATGAAGCCCTGGGTTGAATTCCTCAGTACCCCATAAACAGTATATGCCAGAAGTGGCCCTGTGGCTCAAATGATAGAGTGATAGCTTTGAGCATAGGAAGCTTATGGACAGTGCCCAGGCCCTGAGTTCAAGCCCCAGAACTGGCAAAACAAAAACAGGAAAAAAAAAAAAAAAAGGAAGAAAGAAAGAAAAAGAAAAGCAGGAGGGGGAGGGGTGCCATGAGCATTATGAGGAGGGATGGTAGGGAGAAGCCAGCAAAGAACTCCTATTACCCAGGAATAATTCTATTATTTTTTTTCTAGCTTTATCTCTCCTATAACACCAGATTTCAGCCTTCTTTCCAAAATTATCTTCCAAGCCATATCCTTATCTTTGGTGAGCTCCTTTCTGATCATATTTACGGGCAAGAAGATTGCCAGCCTGCATAACTACAAGGTCAATTCCAACCAGGTGAGGGGAACTAATACTTCCTGACACAGAAGTTCTCTAATGTTCTGTCCACATAAAGGCAGGGGTCCCATCTGGACCATAACTGGAAGAGTAATCACAAAAATCTTTGAGAAATGAAAAGAACCTTAATATTGAAGCTACTTGCGTTGAAGAGTATTATCTCTCCTAGAAAAGATGCAGTTTAGAAAGGCAAGAAGATAATAATGTTCATGTATTGTTGAGCTAGAAGAGTTCCTCTCCTCCTAATTTTAATCTTTTTTTCCACCACATCCTAAGATAATATAATAGTGTTGGGCATTGATGGCTCACACCTGTAATTATAGCTAATGAGGAGGCTGAGATCTAAAAATGTCAGTTTGAAGCCAGCCCAGCACATACATACAAAGGTATGGAGCCAAGTGCAAGGAGCTCACATCTATAATCTTTCCTTCTCAGGAGACTGAAATAGGGGGATCAACGTTTGAAGCTGGCCTGGGTAGGAAAGTCTGCCTGCCTCTCTCTCTCTGTCTCTCTCTGTCTCTCTCTGTCTGTCTCTGTCTGTCTCTCTCTGTCTCTGTCTCTGTCTCTGTCTCTCTCTCTCTCTCTCTCTTTCTCTCTCTGTCTCTCTCTCTGTCTCTCTCTCTCTGTCTCTCTCTCTCTGTCTCTCTCTCTCTGTCTCTCTCTCTCTCTCTCTCTCTCTCTCTCTCTTGCCAGTCCTGGGCTTGGCCTTAGGACCTGAGCACTGTCCTTGGGCTTTCTCAAGGCCAGAGCTCTACCACTTGAGCCACAGCACCACTTTTGGCTTTTTTCTATGTATGTGGTACCAGGGAGTCAAACCTGGGTCTTCCTGCATGCTAGGCAAGCGTTCTACCACTAGGCCAAACTCCCGGTCCCAAGTCTCTTATCTCCAATTAACCCACACAGATGAAAGTGGTGTGGATCAAGTAATAGAGTACTAGTCTTGGGCAAAAGAGCTCAGGGACAGTGCATAGGCCCTGAATTCAAGTCCCACTGACTACTAAACAAACAAATAGCTATGGTATATCATAGACAACACCATGTTTCTAATTTATGTAATCAAGTTGGCTTCTTGGACTTTGCTTTTTTTCATTCTTCCTTTCTTTGTTGTGCCAGTAAGGGAGCTTGAACAAAAAACTTTACACTCTCACTTTGCCTTTTTGCTGAAGGCTGCCACTCTCCTGCTTGAGCCACAGCTCTACTTCTAGCTTTTTGCTGGTTAATTCAAGGTAAGAGTCTCACAGACTTTTCTGCCCAAGTTGGCTTTTAATCAGGTTCCTCAGATTTCAGTCTCCTGAGTAGCTAGGATTATAGTCATGACTCACTTTGCACTGGCTTTGCTTTTAGTTGTTTGTTTATTATTTATGTTAGTCCTTGAACACAAGAGGGGAATACGGAGGAAAAGAATGTTCTCGTTGGATCTTAGACTAGTATAGAAGGGAGAAGAACACACTGTGATTCTTCCTGTTAGTCTGAATCCAAGTGCTTGTGAAATAGAGGGGTGTAAGGCAAGAGTCTTTTCTTTTTCTTTTTTTCCTGGTTGTGGGGCTTGAACTCTGGGCCTGGATACTGTCCCTGAATTCTTCAGCTCAAGGCTAACACTCTACCACATTGAGCCACTGCACCACTTCTGGTTTTGGTGGTTAATTGGAGATAAAAGTCTCATTGACTTTCCTACCCTGACTGAATTTGAACCCTGATCCTCAGATCTCAGCCTCCTGAGTAGCTAAAATTACAGGTGGGAGCCACTGGTATGCAGCAAGAATCTTATTTTATTACCTTGAAAAAAAAAATGCTTCCTTATGACTGATAGCTAAAACAAAGATGTGACTTAATCTAGAAAATCAGACTTTCCATTTTTATATTCTTTCTAAAATTCTCTAAATCTGTCATTGAAAATGATATAAATAAAATTAACTCACACTCACAAAAAATAAACTGCATACCTTTAGTTCCAAATTCAAGTAGCTTTCTATAACAAAAAAAGAAAGAAAGAAAGTAAAGAAATGTGAGCTGGGTGGGTTGGCTCACGCCCTATAATCCTAGCTACTGAGGAGGCTGAGATATGAGAATTTTGATTCAAAGCCAGCCTGCGCTCTAAAGAATGTGAGACTCTTATCTCCAATTAACAACTAGAAAACAGGAAGTGGGGCTGTGGCTCAGGATGGTAGCCTTGAGCTGAAGAGCTCAAGGATAGCACCCAGGCCCAGAGTTTAAGACCCATGACCAGAAAAAAAAAAAGAAAAAAGAAAAAAAAAAGTGGGCTTAAAGGGTCTGCTTTTTTTTTTTTTTACAGGATTTGATAGCCATTGGCATTTGCAATGTAATGAGTTCCTTTTTCAAATCTTGTGTATTTACTGGTGCTCTTGCCAGGACTATTATCCAAGACAAGTCTGGAGGAAGACAACAGGTATGTTGAAAAAGAATTTCATCTCTAACATGTATATAGAAGCAGAGATTTGTGTTGATTTAGGTGTATGTTCACAGAAGTGAATAAATGGATTTAATTCTAACTTTAATGTTATGCTTTATGGGGAAGATCTTTATTTGGAAGAACTAGATTCTATACTTACTTTAATTTTTGCCTAGATTTCTGTCTTAAAAATTATTGGTCCCAAAGCATAAAAGTTCATGCCTATAATCTCAGTGCCTTGGGAAGCAGAAGTAGGAGGATCTTGGTCTGATGCACAAAAACATGAGACCTTAGAAGGGGTTGAGCATTTGTCTAGGAGAACCTGAGAAATTTAGGACCATTTCACCTTTGCTTAAAAAATGACTTACATAACATCCTTCAAGTATTCTGAATGAATAAATGTTTAGTAAATGGAATGAAAGAGTCCAGAGAGGAGAGTGATAGAAAAGATTCTAAAGGTAACCTAATTGCAGGCTTTCTAAGTGCAATGTTTGAGTTTTGAAGTGATTAGACAAAAATCATAACAGGTTACTCCAAGAGCATGGTATCTTGGCTGTGTTGCAATGAAATGTCAGAGTTATCAAGATTGAAACTCTGGCAGGCCCCAGGAATGAGTCAGGGTAGATTCAGATGGCAGAGAAATAGTGGTCAAGGTCAAAGGCAAACTCATGCCTCAGAAGCATGAGAGGGCATAGCACAGTCAGAGGCTGTGTCAAGAGAATGACCACTAGGTTTTAATGAAAGAAAGACAAAGTATCACAGTCCACAGACAAATATAAAGTGAAAGATAATGGAAGTCAGAAAGATTAGGCAGGGTGAGAACAAGGGCCTAGGTGAGACTACAGCCTGCAGTCTGAGTTATGCTGTTATGGAGTGTCTCCCAGGCTCACTGGCCCTGTCCTCTCCAGCCTGACAGGAAAGAGTAGTGCAGGCTATGGTGAAAGGAAGGATTTTCTGTGTAGGCATGAAAGCTTTTAGAAGCAGAACAAAAGGTTTTTATATAAAATGAAATGGAAATGGCAATTCTAGAAATTAGTTCCATTAACTTTTTTTATTAAAGAATTTATTAACATTGATTTTTACATCATATTTCAAATGATATGTTTAACAAACAAGTATTCAAGAAGGGAATCTCTATAAGTTCCATTAACTTTTAATGGCATGCTTTGTTGACTCAAGTATATAAGTGCAATACCAATTTGGGGAGACAAGATACACACATTGGAAAAGGTTAAATCACAGTGCAAGAAAAAATGAGTGCAAAATGGACACAGCAAGCATAAAGAGCCATAAGGTCTTATAAACAGGAGAATGATGGAGAAAGTGTCCCAAGATGGGGCTAGGATATGGTGCTGGTACTGGGGCTTGAACTCAGGGCCTTGTGTTCTCTCTTGGCTTTTTCCATTCAAGGTTAGCTTTCCTACCAGTGGAGACACACTTCCACTTCTGGTGGTCAGGATATGTAAGGGAGATATGTCAGCTGGGAGAGAGAAACAGGGGCTTCAGGTCATCAGCAGAGGGCCGAGATGTAGCTCAGTGGCAAAGCGCTTGCCTAGCAAGTGCAACGCCCTGGGTTCCATCCCCAGTGCCAAAAAAAAAAAAAAAAAGACATCATCAGCAGAGTTATTGTAGAAGCAGGATGCCATCCTATTTGTGGTGGTCTTGAGGAAGAATAACTTTGCTGGCCCTACTAGCTGATTTAGGGAATAGAAAGGCCAAGCTTTGGAAATACCCCAGCATATAATGGCATGTCTAAGCTCTGAACCAGCCTGTTCCTACCATTTTAGCCTTTGGACAAAAGGCCTGACCCAAAGGCAGCCTATGACCTGCTTTCTGCTTTTCTGCTGCTGCAGCACATTCTTAGCAATGACACCTGTCACTTCAGCCCAGTAGCCCTTAGTGTGGAGGCACTAGAGATGCCAGGACACTGATAGGCAATGCAAATTGTGAGCTCAAGCAGGAATGATGCTGGTTCTGGCCCCACACAGAGAGCTGTCCAAACCCACTCTTACTTTCTAACCTGCATCAGAAAAGATCTTCCAGACTTACTCAGCCTTCTTCAACCCACAACAAAGGGTGTATCCTCTCCAGCACCCTCTCTCTGTTTTTTTAAATCCACTGTGTATGAGAACAGATCCCTCTTTTTCAAAGATTCTTAGGACTCCAGGAAAGAGAAGTAGAGGGCTGGCTCTGAATCTCTCCCAAATGACCTGCCACAAAGGGTCATTTTATTTTTACTTCTTAGCTGGCCTAAATTCAAACAGAGAATATGTGTCCTGATTCCATTTTGTTATTTCTCCATCTAGGAAAAAAAACTACACCATTTCCTTCTATTGGTAATAGCAAATAACAAAACCTAACAAAAACATGGCCCTTCTAGCCTTGGCCTGGCCTGGGGTTTGACATGTCCGACCATGGCACAGAAGAGGAAAGGAGCTCAAGGCCAATGGCCAGTGCCCAGTTCTAATGTCCCCACTCCATTGCTCAGCTCCTCCAACACCTAAGCATTCCATTTTTCTGTTTCCTGCCTCCTCAGGATTGGATTTCTTACCTTGTCTTTCCTTCCTAGAACTGCTTTTTAAAATAAGTTATAAGCTGGGTGCTGGTAGCTCATGCCTGTAATCCTAGCCACTCAGGAAGCTGAAATCTGAGGATCGTGGTTTGAAGCCAGCCTAGGCAGAACAGTCCTCAGGAGACTTTTATCTCCAATTAACCACTTTAAAAAGAACCACTTAAAAACTAAGTGGAGGGGCCGGGAGTTTGGCCTAGTGGTTAAAGTGCTTGCCTAGCATGCATGAAGACCCGGGTTCGATTCCTCGGTACCACATATATAGAAAAAAGCCGGAAGTGGTGCTGAGGCTCAAGTGGTAGAGCTCTAGCCTTGAGAAAGTCCAAGGACAGTGCTCAGGCCCTGAGCTCAAGCCCAGGACTGGCAAAAAAAAAAAAAAACTAAGTGGAGCTGTGGCTCAAAGTGAGAGTGCTAGCCTTGAGGAAAAGAGCTCAGGGACAGAGCCCAGGCCCTGAGTTCAAGCCCCACAACCACACACACACACACACACACACACATACACACGCACACATTATTATGAAAGAGAGAAAAATAGGTTCAAACCCCAATACTGCCAAAATGAAATGCTTGGTGGGGATGGAATAGTGAGTAGAGAAACGTTGCTAAATGGCTGATTGGATAGATGGGAGGGACTCCCTCAGTTCTGGCCACTGTTTTGATTTGTGGTGACAGTTTAACCTTCATCACAGTGGGAAACAACATTGCTTTATATCATTTTTAACTACTGGAGGCTTTAAAAGGTAGACATTTATCAATAGAGGAGCTAATGAGCTCCAGACCATGTCCATAGAACCTTGGGATTCTAAAGTGAACTGTTTGCCTTATTTGCCAAGTGCTAATCCCTGAATACTGAGTGACACTGGCCCAGTGGTGAGCAGCTGGGCTTGAATCCAGGGTTGCTGTCTGTGTTACGCCTCAACTGAGGCAGGAAAGTGGGAAATAATCATCTTGTATTTTTAAGGATGAAACACTCGTGAAGCTATTAGATGGGTTAGAAGTTACACAAGCTCCCGGCAGAAGAGTTCCAGGAGCAGAATGCTTAGTCATATTTACTTCAGTAGAAAGGTTAGACTTTTAAGGCCATTAATAAGGAGTCAACTTAGGGATACTCTAAAAATGGTCAAGGAGAGCACAAAGCTCTAGCAATAAGGATTCAAATACTCAGGGAAGCTTGGAACTTTTCAGATCATATTTATTCAACAGATACCCTACTATGTGTTTAGCCCTTTGATAAGACCCTACAAATGTCAGTTTTTATTTTAAAAACATTCTCACATTGAACCTAGCTCCTTTTAAGAAACAGTGACATGCTTCTCACCAAGCAGAAGGCCTCAGGTACAGACAGGAACCAATACGTTCCTGATGGTTTCTCTCCAACCGGCTCTGTCTCCTCAGTTTGCATCTCTGGTAGGCGCAGGTGTGATGCTGCTTCTCATGGTGAAGGTGGGACACTTTTTCTACGAACTGCCTAATGTAAGTAGAATGCATCAAGTAACTAAAGAAAGATCCAATGTCTGTATGGCATCTTGGTGGGGAATCACATTCATTTTGTGCCCAGTGATTGCCCCAGCCCATCTCTGGTTCTCTTCCTTTAAAATGACAGATGCAGCTGGGGATTGGTTACTCCCACCTGTAGTCCTAGTTACATAGGAGGCAGAGATCTAAGGATCATGGTTCAAGGACAACCTGGGCATAAAAATCTATGAGACTCGGGCCGGGAGTTTGGCCTAGTGGTTAAAGTGCTTGCCTAGCATGCATGAAGACCCGGGTTCAATTCCTCGGTACCACATATAGATTAAAAAAAAGCCGGAAGTGGTGCTGAGGCTCAAGTGGTAGAGCTCTAGCCTTGAGAAAGTCCAAGGACAGTGGTCAGGCCCTGAGCTCAAGCCCAGGACTGGCAAAAAAAAAAATCTATGAGACTCTTATCTTCCATTACCCAGCAAAAAGCCAGATGTGGAGGTGTGGTCCAGTGGTTGAGCGACAGCCTTGGGCAAGAAAGCCAAGGGAGAACATGAGGTCCTGAGTTCAAGCCTCATTACTGGTACAAAAATAAACTACAATAAAAATCATAAAATGCTTATCATAGGGAGTTAGATAAGATGATATGTGATAATCCATGTTTATGTATAATATATGTATGAGTTGGGCTAGTAACTGCTCAAGAAACACTACTGTTATTCTCAATCTTCATTGCTTAAGCTATAGAGAAAGATTTCTAAGTAAAAACGGAGTAAGAAATGACTCCATAGATTTCAATTGCCAGACCCCCATTCCCAGCACAAGCTTGGAAACCCACTGTGCAGTCAGGCCATCTGTTTTCCCACACTGTTTCTGGAAGGTCTGATTCTGCCTTCTGTTTGAACTCAATCTCTACCTCCTACTGCTGCCACACTGCCCCTGGGTTAGTTAGCAACACTGAGTGCAGGTGTCTGTGCATTGGATTTTAACTCAGTATTAAGCTAGTCTGTCTCTCTATATAAGTGTGCCATTTCTTTCCTCTGGATGAGATATCGCCTGACACCCGATGATGTCACATGTGCTCATTACTGACCATGAACAATTTGTTCTCAGTTACAGTACAGAACCAGGACCATCACCTCCTTTTCAGCTTTCTTGATGTTGGCTATAGCTCTTTCTGTTTTGTTTTGTGCCAGTCCTGGGGTTTGAACTCAGGGCACTGTCCCTTAGGTTTTTTTTTTCCTTGAGGCTTGTGCTCCAGCACTTCAGCCATAGCTCTACTTCTGGCTTTTTGGTGTTTAATTGGAAATAAGAGTCTCACAGACTTTCTTGCCTGGGCTAGCTTTGAACCATGATCCTCAGATCTCAGCCTCCTGAGTAGCTAGGATTGTAGCCATTTTTTTTTTTTTTTGGCCAGTCCTGGGTTTAGACTCAGGGCCTGAGCACTGTCCTTGGGCTTTCTTAAGGCTAATACTCTACCACTTGAGCCACAGCACCACTTCTGGCTTTTTTTTTCCCATGTATGTGATACCAAGAAATCGAACCTAGGTCTTTATTCATACTAGGCAAGCATTCTATCACTAGGCCAAACTCCTGGTCCATGTAGTCATTTTTTAAAATGAAATATTTAGGGAGGTGAGACTGTTTCTTGTCTGATGTAATGGTTTAGTTACATGCTGAATTTGTTGTCTCTGAAGTTTTCCCAAACTCCCCTTTCACCATCAGTAGAGTTGAACTGCCGCAAAGTTGAACTGCAGGCATTTGTGATAAACACCTTGCAGAGAGAGTAGTCCTTGCTTTGAGGACTATCATGACACATTATGTCTATAGCATCTAGTCAGCCCATTTCTCATTGATAGAATGGTTATTGCAACAAGAAAGCTGACTGAGTTTTACACCACCGATAACTTCTTCCTTCCTTGAAAGACAACAGATTGCTAATGTTGCAAAATTTTTCTGTAGTCACACCTAGAACATCCTGCCAAGATTTTAACTAGTTAGCAGAACACTAACACAAATTGATATGCAAGATACAAAACAGCACACTCATTGTTAATGCCAGCTTTTTTTTTTTCTTCAGTACTGGAATTGAACTCAGGGCCCTGTGCTCGTCAGGAAGGCCCTTTACTACTGAGCCATACCTACAGCCTGTTATTCTAATTTTGGATGGGGTGGGGGAAGAATGTATAGAGCATCAGAACAGCTGGGTATGGTGGCTCAAGCCTGTAATAGTCAAGGCAGAGGGCAGGTGATTGCAATTTGAAGTGAGCCTGAATATAAAAATTGTTTTTGTTTGTTTGTTTGTTTGCCAGTTCTAGGACTTGAACTCATGGCCTAGGCATTATCTTGAGCACTTTTGCTCAAGGCTAGCACTCTGACATTTGAGGCACAGCACCACTTCCGGCTTTTTCTGTGTATGTGACACTGAGGATTGAACCTGGGGCTTCCTGCATGCTAGGCAAGCACTCTACCACTAGGCCACACTCCTGACACATTAATATAAAAATTCTTGAGGCTCCATTTCAATTAATGTCTGGATATGGTGGCATATGCCTGTCATCTCAAGCCATGGGGGAAGTACAATAATGACTGGGTACATTGGCACATGCCTGTCATTCCAGTGTAAAAATAGAAGGATGACAGTCCAGGCAGGCCAAGTCATAAAGTGGGATCCTACCTGGAAAGTAGCCAAGACAAAGAGAGATTGGCAAGCTGGACACTGGTGGCTCACGCCAAAAATCCTAGCTGCTCTGGAGGCTGAGATCTGAGGATTGCAATTTAAAGCCAGCCCATGCACTGAAGTCCATGAGACTCTTATCTCCAATTAATCACCAGAAAACCAGAAGTAGCACTCTGGCTCAAGAGTAGGGTGGTAGCCTTGAGCTGAAGAGCTTAGGGACAAGACCCAGGCCCACAGTTCAAGTCCCACAACCTTCCCCCCCCCCCAAAAAAAAAAGATTGACAGAGTGACTCAAGTGGTAGAATACTTGCCTAGCAAATGTGAGGCCCTGAGTTCAAACCACAATACCACCAGTAAAACAAATCCATATAGACTATCCCAGAGAGTTAACAATTGTTGTCTCTTTGAAGATAGAAATTTTATCAGTACAATATTTATTTATTTTGTATACAGTGAGCACACTTTGACCTTAACATTCAGAAAGGTAAAAAAAATTGTATATAGTTTTATTAAAAATTTTGCTTCCTGGGGCTAGGAGTTTGGTCTAGTGGTAGAGTGCTTGCTTAGGAAGAAGCCCACGGACCAGTGCTCAGGCCCTGAATTCAAGCCCCAGGACTGGCAAAAGCAAAAATAAAACAACAAAAAAACTTTCTCTCCATACTCCCTGAATCAAGTAAAAAAAAAAAAATCCCACAGAAACCCTGTGAAGTTGAATTTCTTTTCCTTTTTTTTGGGGGGGGAGAGGGTGGTCATGGGGCTTGAACTCTGGCCTAGGCACTGTCCCTGAGCTCTTTACCTCAAGACTACTTGCCCTACCCTTGAGCCACAGATTCACTTCTCATTTTCCAGTGATTAATTGGAGATAAGAGTCTCTAGGCTTTGTATAGCCCAGGCTGGCTTTGAACCAAGATCCTCATCTCAGTCTCCTGAGTAGCTAGGATTATAGGCATGAGCCACCACGCCCAGCTTCTTTTCCTTCTTGCCATACATATCTGTAAATTGTTAAAAGTTTGGAGATTCCTGGCTGGAAAGGTGATGGTGTAGTGGGGAAGGAGACATTTCCTCTAGTGACCCACTGAATTCCCTTCACCCTTGGGCATGTTCCAGAAAAGCCAGAGCTTTTTTGTGGGTGCTTGGAGCTCGCACTGGTAATCCTAGCTACTCAGGAGGCTGAGATCTGAAGATCACAGTTGAAAGTCATTCCTAAGATGGGTGTGGGTGGCTCATGCTTGTAATCCTAGCTACTCAGGAGGCTGAGATCTTAGGATCAAGATTCAAAGCTAGCCCTGGCACAAAAGGACTTGAGGGACTCTCTTATGTCCAATTAACCTCTAGAAAACAGGAAGTGGGGCTTGATCCAAGGGTAGGGTGGTAGCCTGGGGCTGAAGAGCTCAGGGACAATACCCAGGCCGAGTTCAGGCCCCATGACTCCCCCCCCCCCAAAAAAAAGGTAGAGCTCTAGGAATGACTTTCTTTCTTTTTCTTTCTTTCTTTCTTTCTCTCTCTCTCTCTCTCTCTCTCTCTCTCTCTCTCTCTCTCTCTCTCTCTCTCTCTTTCTTTCTTTCTTTCTTTTTTTGTGGGCTACCTCCCTACCCTTGAGCCAAGCCCCACGTCCTGTTTTCTGGAGGTTAATTGAAGATAAGAGTCTCAGCTTCTTTTGTGCCCTGGCTGGCATTGAACCTTGATCCTCAGATCTCAGCCTCTTGAGTAGCTAGGATTACAGGCGTAAGCCACCACACCCTGCTGAGCTCTACCATTTGAGCCACAGCACCACTTCCAGCTTTTTTTTCTTTTTTTTTTTTTGCCAGTCCTGGGCTTGAGCTCAGGGCCTGAGCACTGTCCTTGGACTTTCTCAAGGCTAGAGCTCTACCACTTGAGCCTCAGTACCACTTCCGGCTTTTTGCTATGTATGTGGTACCGAGGAATTGAACCCGGGTCTTCGTGCATGCTAGGCAAGCACTCTACCACTAGGCCAAACTCCTGGCCCCACTTCCAGCTTTTTCTATGTATTTGGTACTGAGGAATGGAACCTGGGTCTTCATGCATGCTAGGCAAGCAATCTACCTCTAGGCCATGCTCCCAGTCTTAAAAATGTTTCTTCAAGTAGGATAGATCTTAAGGCAAGCACAGTAGTATATGCTTGTTAACCCAGCATGCAGAAAACTGAAGCAGGAGAGTCTCAAGTTCTAGGACAGTCTGCTCTATCTTGTTTATTTGTTTGTTTTTGGTCATTGTGAGGCTTGAACTCAGGGCCTGAGTGCTGTTACTAAGCTCTTTTGCTTAAGGCTAGTGCTGTACCACTTTGAGCCACAGCTTCACTTCCAGGTTTTTAGTAGTTAATTGAGGTTAAAGAGTCTCATGAGGACTTTTCTGCCTATGCTGGCTTCGAACTGTGATCCTCAGATCTTAGCTTCCTGATACCTAGGATTATAGGTATGAGCCACCAGTACCCAGATGGTCTACATTAAAAAAAAAAAAAATGAAAACAGAAAGAAAAAGAGGTTACATTTGAATTTGAGTCCCTGAAGAGTGTTCTACTAATCTTTTATTAAGTATAGATTTTATTTCCTGAACTTAGAAAAGTAGACAGATTCATTTTTTAAACTTCAGAAAATTCATAATTGCAAATAAACCACCACTATTCATTTGAGCATATTGTCTAAACATTATTTTCTATGAATGGATATCACTTTGAATAGTTGTAACTTAACTGTACAAAGCATTAGTCTGTAATATGAGACACCAATATTTCTATGTGAAAGCATGGCAGTATTTCCTGATATGTGGCCAAATGATTTTCCAAAAGAGCAGCACCAGCTTGTACTCAAGAATCATGTATATGATGCTTTTAATTTGCTTAATTTGATGGATTAAAAATGATATCTCATTAGTAAAATAATTACAGCTCTATATCATGACTGAACTTGATTAAAAGCCCAATTGAGATAATTTTAGAGTTTTCTTTGAGCAGAATCTCTCTTACTTTATCAGCCCATCTTCGAATAGGCAATACAAATAATACATTTGCCAAACAGATTCAATAAGGTCAGGTAGCCAGAGGTGCCAGTTCCCCAAGGATCATGTCCTACACACCCCAGTAACAGCACTGAAACAGAATGGGCCTAAGACGGCTGGGCTATTTGGTCACTATCTGTGTGAATGATAAAGTGGATCTACAAGGGTCTGCTTGAATAATACGTTGCAGTATGAGTGGATGAATCAATCAGGCCTTGGCCTTGACCTTAGCTTTAGCCTTGGTCTCATGTATTTAACAGAGTTAAAGAAAAAGAGTAAAGAAAACATGTGGAGAATTATTTGATTGAACCATGAATCTGAGCTTGGCCATGGTTTTTAAGTGAAAACAGCAACACAAAGGGACAAGGCTGACTAACTTTTTGTGATTCCTTTGTGGGGATTTGGAAGTTTTGCCTCCCTGGAAAGGAAAATGAAGCAGGGCTTACCTTTTCCCACAGGCTGTGCTGGCTGGTATTATCCTGAGCAACGTCTTGCCCTACCTTGAAACCATTTACAACCTACCCAGTCTGTGGAGGCAGGACCAGTATGACTGTGTGAGTGCAGAAGCCCGGGTGAGGAAGGGAAGGACAGAGTGGGAAGGCCACAGAGAGAAAGAGAACAGACAAGAGAGATCTGCCATGGATGTGAAGAACACTAGCAACTCTTCAAAGCCCTGTACTCTTGTGCTTTAAAAGTGTAGGTGGGACCTGGAGCAGTGGCTCACGTCTGTAATCCTAGCTACTCAGAAGGCTGAGATCTGAGGATCTTGGTTCAAAGCCAGCCCGGGCACTAAAGTCCATGAGACTCTTATCTCCAATTAACCACTAGAAAACCAGAAGTGGCGCGGTGGCTCCAGGGGTAGGGTGGTAGCCTTGAGCTGAAGAGCTCAGGGACAGAGCCCAGGCCCAGAGTTCAGGCCCCACAACTGAACAACAACAAAAAAGTGTAGGTAGGTAGGGGCTGGGAGGTGGCTCAGTGGCAAAGTACTTGCCTAGAAAGTGCAATGTCCAATACCAGAAAAGATCATAAATAAATGTGTAGGTGAGGAAGTGTTAAGGTTGTTGAACAGGAATGGAGCCCTCATTCCAATTGTGCAAAGTATAACAAAAAAACACTGGGAGAACTGATGGCTCATGCCTGTGATCCTAGCTATTCAGGAGGCTGAGATCTGAGGACCAAAGTTCTAAGTCAGACAGCAGGAAAGTCAGTGTAATTCTTACCTCCAATTAACCACCAGAAAACTGATAGTGGACCATGGCTCAAGTGGTAGAGTGCTGGCCTTGAGCTGAAAAGCTCACAGAGACAGCACCCAAGCCCGAGTTTGAGCTCAAGCTCCACAACCAAGATTTAAAAAAAAAGAATAAGAAAAAAGAAAGTCATTCAGTGCATATACGAGGGAGTTTTAATCTTTTAATCTAATAAAGTAACTAGCTTCTGGGATAAGGGACACCAATCTTGATAATACGAGGCAGAATCTGGGCTGGAATGTCCTGCTTCTCTGAGAGGCACAAATGCAAGAATACAGAATAGAAAAAGGGCAAGAAATAAAAGATGGGGGGGATCTAATAAGATGAGAGAAGGACCCACTAGAGGCAGAGAATTATGAAAAGGAGTATGAAGGACTTAGAGGCCCCATGATCCAGTGCCCAGAAAGTTTCTAGTCCAGGAGTAAAATGGCTCAGGCCTACTGGACTGCAGAGAATAAGCGAATATTATGTTTAGATAGTGAGAAGTGGCAGTGGGGAGAGAAAGTAAATATGTAAGAGAGTTTCATCCTGTTTTGTTTTGTTTTTCTGCTGTAAACATTCTGGTTCAGATCACCTGTTGATAGTAATAACTACAATAGGCTTTAAAATAAATACTACCCTTTGTTGAGTGTCTTAGGTTGCTTTATAAGTGGGATTTATACAAAGTTTTGTGTGTGTGTGTGTGTGTGTGTGTGTGTGTGTGAGTGTGTGTGTGAAGCAGTAGAGTGCCATTCCTCCAAATGAGCTTTCTACTACTAACACAGCCTTTACACCAGCTAACATTATCTCTTGCATATAAAGAAACCAAAGCTTCCAGAGAGGGGTGGTAGTGGTGGTGGTGATGGTGAGAATTCTATGAAAGAATCGCTAGGCAGCTTGGCTTGAAGATCTAACTAATGATTGCTATAGAATGTTTTCTGTAAAGGCCAGCTGTACAGGGGGGAAAGGTGGGGGTAAATTCAGAGCTAGGCCTGATGTGTTCTCTATTTTGCTGAATTGTTGATTTCCCGGTCTTCCTCTTTCTCCACAATGCCTTTTTCACAAGGTTATTTGGATGGTGACATTCTCGTGTGTGATTTTTCTGGGACTGGATGTTGGACTCCTTGTTTCCCTAATATTCACCTTCTTCATCATCACGGTTCGTTCACACAGGTACTTTGTCTCCAGTAATAGGAGGTTAACCATGGCAAGGGAAGGCCTGGCTTCCCTAAAGTCTTACAGTTAAGTGTGTTTCCTTCCAGAACTAAGATTCTGCTCCTGGGTCAGATTCCTAACACCAACATTTACAGAAGCATCAATGACTATCGGGAGGTAAGGAGCCAAATCAGAGCCACACCTTGGTCCATGGGATGGGGTTGGACAAAGCCCATGGCTTAGTTTCATGTTTTAGGCCACACTGAAGTTCCACTCACAAAGACCAGGAGGGGATGCTGGAGGAAGGGGGCCAGTTCTTAAGAGGCTCAGTCTGGATAGTTCTGCAGTCTGCTGAGGAGCCTCTATAAGTGGACTTCCAAAAGAGGAAGGCTAAGAATAAAGAGAAGAGTGTGAAATGGGGTAGAAAAGAGAAAGAGCAGAGAATAAAAAAAAAAAGAGAGAGAGGAAAAAACCAGTGCTGTAGATCATGCCTGTAACCTTTACTATTCAGAAGGAAGAGATGGGAGGGTAGTGGGAGACTGAGTGGACCCTGTGTGCAAGCCCAAGGACCATGGCATAAATAAATTAATTAATTAAATAAGGAAAATGTTTCTGGCTTTTGTAACAGGGAAGGGGTGGAGGGAGGATGGATTCTGTAATAGGCTTGAAAGTTTCCTCCCTAAAAGAATGTAGATAGTTGGAGTGATCCTAATACAGGAAGGCTGAAGCAGGAAGATTACAAGTTTGAGGACAGCCTGAGTTAGCAAAATACTTTCTCAAAACAGAAAGAAAAAGAGGGCTGGGAATGTGGCTTAGTGGCAGAGTCTTGCCTAGCATGCATGAAGCCCTGGATTCAATTCCTCAGTACCACATAAACAGACAAAGCTATAAGTGGTACTGTGGCTCAAGTGGTAAAGTGCTAACCTTGAGCAAAAGAAGCTCAGGGAGAGTGCACAAGCCCTGAGTTCAAGTCACAGGACTGGCAAAAACAGAAAGAACAACCAAAAAGCCCTGTAAAATTTCCTTCAATTTCTCTTTTTGTCTTACAGGTTATACTCATCCCTGGGGTAAAAATCTTCCAGTTCTGTAACTCCATCACATATGTAAATGTATACCACATAAAACAAAAGCTGTTGAATGAGGTAGCCACTCCCCTCCCTCCCCTCTTCACATGCTCTCCTGTGGGCCAAACCTTCTTCTGCCTCTTGGTCCTCCTTACATTCTATTACTCCCCCGTCCCTTCCCTTCTGTCTTTCAGCTCGATATGGTACGAGTGCCTCTTAAAGAAGAAGAGATTTTCATGCTGTTTAATGACAGTCATGCCGATCTACAGGATAACCACCTTTGCAGATGCTTCTGTGACTGTGAAGAACTTCAGCCACAGCCCAGGGTAAGAAATACCTCTTGGTTCCTACATTTGTCTCTTTCAACAACAACAACAAGAACAAAAATCACGGGGCACCAGTAGCTCATGTCTGTAATCCTAGTTACTCAGGAGATGGAGACCTGAGAACTGCAGTTTGAGGCCAGCCTAAACAGAAAAGTCCATGAGACTTATCACCAAAGTAGGAAGTGCAGTGGTGGCTCCAGTGGTAGAGTGCTAGTCTTGAGGGAAAAAGCTAAGAGACAATGCATAGGCTCTGAGTTCAAGCCCTAGTATTGGCATGCATACACACAAATAAAAACCCCAAAGGGATTTTGACTTATAGACCAACCACAGAGAAAACTGGAACTGGGAAGTCTCTACTCAGGAATAAAGTCTCCTGTTTCTTTTTTGAGGTTGAGGTTCAGGCATGAATCAGTAGAAGTCCTGACTACTTTCAGGGAGGAGATCATGGCTGGCTATTGAGACTGTCAGGAATTCCTTGGTTTCCGCTGCCCAGATTTCTGCATGACTTAATGTTTGTGTTTTGAGCGGGGAGCCAATGGCTCCTACCCGTAATCGTACCTGCTCAAAAGGCTGAGATCTCAGGATCATGGTTTGAAGCCAGCTTGTGAAGACAAATCCAAGAGACTCTTGTCCCCACTTAACTACCAAATAGCTGGAAGTGGAGGTGTGGTTTAAGTTGTAGAGCACCAGCCTCGAGCAGAAAGCCAAACAAACAAGAATGCAAAGACAGTTCAAGCTCTAGTACCAGCACACACACACACACACACACACACACACACACACACGCTGAGAGAAGGGCCTCACAAGAAATCACTTCAGACAAGACATTATTAGGCATTGGAGATCATTAGCACTCAGGCATGGAGGAAGGGAATAAATCAAAGAATGATTTTAAGTCTGGTCCATGAGGACCATAACAATGGCATTGATGGATACAGGAGGTTGGGAAAGTGAGGATAAGAAAACAATCAATGGGGCCAGGAGTTTGGCCTAGTGGTTAAAGTGCTTGCCTAGCATGCATGAAGACCCGGGTTCGATTCCTCGGTACCACATACGTAGAAAAAAGCCGGAAGTGGTGCTGAGGCTCAAGTGGTAGAGTGCTAGCCTTGAGAAAGTCCAAGGACAGTGCTCAGGCCTTGAGCTCAAGCCCAGGACTGGCAAAAAAAAAAAAAAGAAAACAATCAATGTAGCTCAGTTTAGGGAGAAGTTGTATAAGAGAGGGAAGTGAGCTAGGAGGCAGATACAGCAGAGTTGCAAATACTTCTAGTTCTTCTTGGTGTCTAACCACAGTTTTCCTCTATCTCTCCTGTCCCAGATTGTCTACTTAGAACGATTTGAAAATAAACTGGACACTGATACATCATCTGTTAACCTAGTCCGCTGCTCCTATTTTGAGAACATGATTTCGAGCGAAAGTTCTTCTGAGGACCAAGTACCCTACACAATATCTTCTACATCTCAGAGATATCCAGAGCAAAACTATGAGGAGGTGGACAAAACCTGGCTATCTGCATACCCCTCAAGACAAAGCTCTATACCACTGTCGGACAATAATAATGAAAGTATGGAGAGGAGCAGATCCATCATACCTTACTCAGAATCCTCCCTTCAGCCCAGCACCCACACCATCATCCTGGACTTCTCCATGGTTCATTATGTGGATTCTCAAGCTTCAGTTGTCTTAAGACAGGTAAGTACCCACACTCACTCCCCTTACCCAGTGGCTCTGGGACCAACAGGAGATTTCTAGGCTACCAGAGATCTGGACCCTGCAGGTAGCTTAAGATCAATCAGCAATGAAAGAAAACTCCAATTTATGGAGCTGGGCTTGGTCCAGGAAGCATGAAACATTATGTCTCAAAGAATGGAAAAAAAAAAAAAAAGGAAAGTCTTATCACCCTGGAAGCTGTAATCTGGGCCAAGCCCTAGGCACCCTGAGTTACCTATAATGCTACTGAAAAACAAACAAAACCCCAAACCTCACCATGATTCCTGTTAGGTTTAACTTCTCCAAGCCAAGTACTAAGGCATCCTCTGTTCAGGTTGGGAGAAGTTGGGGTAAAATGATACCACAAGGTAGGGCCATTCGTCTAGTACCTGTACCAACTTTCCTTTTCATTGCCTTCATCCTCAGGGGGGAAAAAAGATGGATGATTGTTTTCCTTCGAAACAGTGTCCCTCCAGATGCTGTTGCTCATACTTGAAATCCTGTCTAGGATTGAAATTTGAAGCCAGTCCAGGCAGAAAAATCCATGAGATTCAAATCTCTAATTAACCAACAAAACACCAGAAAGTGGAGCTCTACTTCTGGCTCTTTGGTGGTTTATTGGAGATAAGAATTTCAAGGACTTTCCTGCCAAGGCTGGCTTCAAACCAGCATTGTCAAATCTCAGCCTCCTGAGTAGCTAGGATTATAGGCATGAGCCACCAGCACCAGCCACTCTTCCTTTTAATTCTTATAAGAACTCTTGTTTTGGGCTTGGAATGTGGCTTAGTGGTAGAGTGGTTGCCTAGTATGCATGAAGCTCTGGGTCTAATTCTTCAGAACCACATAAACAAAAAAAGCCAGAAGTGGGGTAGAGTACTAGCCTTGAGCAAAAGAAGCTCAGTGACAGTGTCTATGCCCTGAGTTCAAGTCCCAGGACTGGCAAAACAAACAAAAAGAACTCATTTTCCTTTAAGTGACTGAGGCTCAAAGCTTTGTAAGTAGCCTGTCCAGCACTTGAAATTTTAGCATCCGACATAATGTACTTTTCCTGAGTCCCATAGAATTACTGAACCATCTTTCCTTCTTCTGCCTCTCTTTGTAAAGGCATCTTATTTTCTTGTCCTTGATACCATCCATCTGATCTATGCAGATGACTTTCTTTCTGCTCTATTCCAAGGGGACACATGGTATTCTTCCACTTTACAGCCCCAAGACATTTGTGGTGAAAATTTTATTTGTTTATTTCTGTGCCAAAGCTCATGTATGGACTGGAATAAACTTGAGGTCAGTATCTGATATTTGCTCACCTGATACCAAGCATGTGACTTTCTACTGAAATCAAATGTAAATTGGCAGAGCAGCGCAGGATGTGACCCTCTGGGTTTCTGAGTTCTGTTCCTTAGTCCCACACAAACACTAAGCAATAACACTAAAGAGAGGGCCGTCTGAGATGACTCTCCCAAGGGTCTGTGCCTGTCTCCATCCAGAGCCTCCTCTTATAACCATCCTCTCTTTTGTGAACTGCCCCCACTTGAGACTGTGAGTGGCTATCCCTCTCACACACCCTCCAACCCCACCTGAGATGGTCTTGTCTTCATTTCCAGCATGTCAGACATTTCCTGATCCATAGAACCCCATGCCAGGGAAGTTCACTGAGAAGACTGAGAGGACAAAGACACATATATCCTCGACAATCAAAAAGGCTTCCCATTCAGCTATTTAGAAGGCATTTCCTTGCACATATAAAGTGCTCCCACCACTCCCTCTCTCTCTCTCTCTGCAGATGTGCAATGCTTTCCGAAATGCCAACATCTTGGTGCTCATTGCAGGATGCCACTGTGAGTACCCTTCACCCAAGGAGAGGGTCGCATCTTGCTCCCCTCCCAGGTGTTGACAACTGTGTATGTTCTGGGTTTTCCTTGTAGCTTCTGTGGTCAGGGCATTTGAGAGGAATGATTTCTTTGATGATGGTATCACCAAAGCCCAGTTCTTCCTCAGCCTTCATGATGCGGTGCTGTCTGCTGTGACAAGGAAGTTGATGGAGTCAGAGTTAAGTGTGGATGAATCTGAGACAGTGATCCAAGAAACCTTCTCAGAATCAGACAAGGTGGGATGATGGGAAACACTGGAGTTGAGGGAGAATGGCGGGTTTAGAGAAGATAAACAATGTTCAGAAAAGCAGGGGGTGGTGGGGAGGGGGTGTCGGGTCTTTGTGTTTTGTTTTCTATGGCTATGTCAGAATTTGAGAGGTTGAAAATTTCTGGCCAGAGAGGACCAGAGGCTCCATGTACCTCTACTGTCAGTACTTTTCTGCTGCATCATAACACTGGCCCCACCCAGGAGAGGCCCTCCCCAGACTTTTATAACAGTCATGTTTACTGCCATGCCAATTGCTCATACTCTTGGGGCTGGGAAGGTGGCTTACTGGTAGAGTGCTTGTCTTGCATGAATGAAACCCTGAGTTCAATTCCTCAGTACCACATAAACAACAAAAGCCAGAAGTGGCAATCTGGCTTAAGTGGTGGAGTGCTAGCCTTGAACAAAAGAAGCTCAGGGAAAGTGTCCAGGCTCTGAGTTCAAGCCCCAGGACTGGCACAAAAAGCAAAGGAAGAAAAGAAGGAAGATTGTTTAACTGGTGCCAGTGGCTCACTCCTGTAATCCCAGCTACTCCAGGGGCTGAATCCATGGATCGCAGTTCAAAGCTAACCTGAACAGGAAATGTCCGTGAGACCTTCATCTCCAATTAACCAATAACTGACTGGAAGTTGAGATATGGCTAAAGTGGTAGAGTACTACCCATGAGTGGAAAAAGCTAAGCAAAAGCATGAGGTCTTGAATTCACACTTTAGTACTGGCACAAAAACACACACACAAAAATACATTTGTTTGTTTCCTAATTTTCTCCCAAGCCTACCGGGGGTCTGAACTCAAGACCTTGAAATTAAACCACACATCCATCCCTTTTTGCTTTAGTTCTTTTTTTCAGATAGTGTCTCATGTTTTGTTTTTTAGGTTTTTTTTTGTTGTTGTTGTTGTTTTTTTGCCAGTCCTAGGCTTGAGCTCAGGGCCTGAGCACTGTCCTTGGACTTTCTCAAGGATAGAGCTCTACCACTTGAGCCTCAGCACCACTTACGGCTTTTCCCTATGTATGTGGTACCAAGGAATTGAACCCGGGTCTTCATGCATGCTAGGCAAGCACTCTACCACTAGGCCAAACTCCTGGCACTGTGTCTCACGTTTTTTAAAAAAATTTGGCCAACTTTGAACTACCATGTTCTTCCATGAGCCACATTTTGTTTTTTAGTTGTATTTTCTTGTCAGGATAATGTATAGAGGGGTTTTGTCAGGTAGTGGGTACATTACTTCTCAAACCTTGATACCCCTTCTCTTGTTTTTGTTCTCCTTTATTTCCCCCCTCCCCATAGACATTTTTTTAAAATCCACCACACCCAAACTTTTGGAATAAATAAACCTGATAAATAAAAGAGTACAGGTGATATAATCCAGACTAATGTTTTGACTATTAATTATATTGTGAGTAAGATGAGATGTATTCAATATAAACAAATACAAAAGAGAAAGATGGATGTCAGAAGTTTTAAATCTTTTATTAATACCAAGTAAAGACCTATTTGCTTCAGTGTTTCCAAATCAGTATCTATGTAGGTCAAAAGTTTTTCTTCCTCATCCTCAAAAAAAAATGGAAAGAAAAAATGAAAAATGTAGACTGGTATCAAATACAATCTAATAATAATAGGAATTCTTTTGTGCTTTTTCTTACTAAGGTTTTTAATAATGTTTAGATTTATGTAACAAGAAAAGTCTTGGGGTTGGGAATGTGGCTTAGTGGTAAAGTACTTGCCTAGCATGCACAAAGCCCTAGGTTAGGCAGAAGAGGCACTATGACTCAAGTGGTAGTATTCTACCACTTGAAGAAGCTCAGGGACAGTGCCAAGGCCCTCAGTTCAAGCACTAGGACTGGTAAGAAAGAAAGAAAAGAGAAAAGTGTTGCCATTGTGATATGATTTTTAAATTTTCCAAGAATAAAAGATATTCTCAGCTAGGTGCCAGTGGCTCACACCTGTGATCCTAATACTCAGGAAGCTGAGATGCAAAGATCACAGTTCAAAGCTAGCCCAGGCGGAAAAGTCCATGAGATTTAATTAACCACCAAAAAGCCATTAGTGGAGCTGTGGTTTAAGTGGAAAAAGTACTAGCTATGAGTAAAAAGAGCTCAGAGACAGTGGCCAGACTGAGTTCACGCTGCAGGATTGGTGCTGGGGACATGGAAAACTAGATACTGCTCTACTACAAAGAGCTAGTATAGGACAGATGTATAAATAAACAAGGAAATACATTAAAAGTCCAATCATGGAAATGTGAGTGAGGTACAGCAGGAACACAGAGGAGGCCCGGAAGCCGGCTGATCATCTTGGTTGTGATCCGGAAAGATGAGTACGATGAATGTGTGAGAATGTGCTAGAGATGGACAGGGCAAGCCAAAGGAAGGGCATGAGCAAAGATAAGAAATAAGAAAAGAGCCAGAGGCCAGGTCACTAACAGCCCCCTCCTATTCCCCACCTTCCCCCCTTTAAGGATAACTGGGGGTTAACAAGGTAAGTAAGATCAAAAAGATAAGGATGGGCTTGGGTAACTCACATCGGTAATCTTAAGTACTAAGGAGGCTGAGATGTGAAGCCAGCCTTGTCAGGAAAGCCTTGGAGACTTCCACATACAATTAAACCAACAAAAAGCCAAAGTAGAATTGTGGTGCTTGTGGTAGATTACCAGCCTTGGGTGTGGAAGAGGGGAAAGCTAAGGTATAGCACCCAGGCCTTGAATTCAAGCAGTAGTACTGGTACACACACACACACACACACACACACATACACACACACACGCACGCGAGCGTGTGTGCACACACACCCACACAAGATGTTTCAGAATGCTGTAAGACTACTGCTTTTAAATGGTCAGACATGAAGTCCAATCTCAGCTAACTAAACTAGAGAGGCCAAGGCTAAAGAACAGTGAATGACTAAGAAAATTGAGATGAAAAGCAGATTTAGGTAAGAATGTTTTCTACATTGCCAAGAATTCATGATTCTAGTATGTTAAGTCCTGTTGCATTGTGAAGAGCCTTTCCTGCTCCAAGTTAAATCAATTGGCAACTTCAATTCATCTTATTGCATGTATTTCAGAATGACAAATCAAGATATAGAATGAGTGCTAGTAGTCTTCCAGAAGTCCCCAGAACTGGAACCCAGAGCTTCACCAAGGCCCAGGAGCCAATAGAAGAGGAGTTTGATTTGGATTTGGAGCCCATATTGGAGTCAGAACAGAATGGGCTAGATATGACTTTAAATATGGATCAGGATCTTGAATCAGATCTGGCCCCTGAATCAGAGCCAGAGGCTGAAACAGAACTTGAGAACCAAGCCGAGATGGAGCCTGAGCTGGAGCCTGAGCCCGAGCACCCAGAGGAGATACATCTGGACTTGGTGAGAGAAAGGAGACCTGACCCCAAAGCCAAACCAAGATCTCCCACTTACTCTCAGTGGCAATACTGGTCTGACTATCAGCCTGCAGGTCCCAGGTCCTCTTCTCAGATGCAGCCTCGGACACAACCTGTGGACAGGAAACGGCAAAATACAGGCTTTTATTCATGAGAGAGCACTGACAGTGAGAATGCCTAGGAGTTGAAGTGGGAATAAGGGCTCAGAAAATCTCAGCAAGTCCTTCCTATCCAGAAAGGATCACTTGTCTGGAGACATTGACAGGGTATGACCCAGCTATGCTCTCTTTGTTACTCCACTTTCCAACTTCTTTTTTCCTTGCTGGGTTCACACTCACAGATCACATCATTAAGTGACAAGTCATCTCTAGATTCCTTACCTCATTTCACCTTCTGCAAATGGTCCCTTGCATTTCTCTCTACATATAACCCACAGCAGTGGGTTAGTGCCACACCATCTCTGCCTTACTTGTAACTTTCATTTCTGTCCCTTTTTCTCCAGAGATGAGGCTTAAATAAAATATACAACTCTGCTTTTTTTTTTTAAATCCTTCCTGCCCCCTTCTCCCTTCTCTGCATTCCCAAAGGAATGTCAAATGGGAAGGGATCCAGAAGAGACTTGGATGTAGTGGGTAAACATGATAAAGGAAAAGAAAATGGGGCACTGGGTGCTGGTGGCTCACACCTGTAATCCTAGCGACTCATGAGGCTGAGATCTGAGGATCACAGTTCAAAGCCAGCCCTGTTGTGAAACTCTTACCTCCAATTAATCATCAGAAAAGAGGACTCATAGTAATAGAGCGCTAGCCTAGAGTAAAAATATTCTAGAGTAAAAATACAGTGCCCAAACCCTAAGTTTAAGCCCCACAACTGAGAAAACAAACAAAAACATAGGTAGCATTTGGAGTTTATGTATAAGATATTTTCATATGAGAGTATCACACTTTGCTGTCCGAGTTGGCTTTGAACTGTGATCCTCAGATCTCAACCTTCTGAGTAACTGGAATTACACATGTGAGCCACTAGTGGTTAGCAAGATTTTAATTTTTTAATGTAGGAAGAAAATCTGGCTGCCTATGCCTGGCTCCAGCCCTGTAGTCAACAGATGTTTTTCTATCATCTTTCCTTACTCTGAGTAACTCTGGGGGGGCTGCCAGAGAGTCAGCAGAAACTAAGACTATTTTGGCACCCTCTGCAGTTTTTGTTTGTTTCTTGGTTGACAATGGCTTTCCAGTTAGTTCCGGGGCAGTCTGCCTTGGTCAAGTAGTGATATCGGTAGTTTACCTCCATATTTTAAAAATATATTTTTATTGTTGTTATAATTAAGGTATGGTACAGAGGAGTTACTGTTCCATAAATTAGGTCATATTTCTTTATTTAAAGCATATTCAAGTGTTGGTCATGTGCTGGGTCTTACGCTTGTCTGGGGTTTTGCAATATGAGCTCCAGATCTGAAGACAAGCATGAAGCTAGGAAAGGGAGAGAAGGTAACCTGGAGACTGGACTGGGAGCACTGGTGGGGTAGGGTCAGAGATGACAGCTGTGGAGGGGGGGACCAGGGAGG
Organism: Megascapheus bottae; assembly: GCF_031878675.1. Lineage (NCBI taxonomy): Eukaryota > Metazoa > Chordata > Mammalia > Rodentia > Geomyidae > Megascapheus > Megascapheus bottae. The sequence continues at coordinate 11,678,079 of NC_143530.1, forward strand.
CAGGAAAGGACTGGCTCTTACCCTCTGCTATGGGTCCTGGGGAAGACCTGTGGCCAGACAGAGGCTCACCCACAGATTTCCATTTCCCCCTAGGACCTTGGTCTGTGTGACAGCTCCATACACCTGTCATAACAGGTAGGTGTGAGTGTGAGGCAGTGTCTGCAGAGATCTCCATGCTCCCACCCCACTATTACACTGGGCTGCCCCTTCTCTCCCAGTTCAGACACATACTTTCAGCCAACAGGCAGGCCAAAATAACAGCCCTTGTGTATTTACTCTTTGTTGTGTGGCACTTCTAAGCACTTCATTAAAGTTAACACATGAACCTGCACAAAAATCCTGTGAGGTAGAGCATTTACTACCCTGTCATCTAACTGAGGAAATGAGCTTGGATTCCACCTAAGGGCCCCACTATAACACTCTGTTCACTGCTTAGATTCTATAGCAGCAGGAACTTAAACCCAATAATGCAAATTTCTGAGCTGGCATGAATGAAGGGTAGTGTCACCAAAGGAGATGAGGCAGGGTTGGGACAAAGAATAGTCCATATTTACTAGGTGTTGCAGGAATTGTGTTTGTCACTTCCTCCACTGCCTGTCCTTCCTTTTTATCAATATGAAGAACTAAGATTAAGAATTTGCCCAGAGATACAAGCTATTTAATATCTCTGTCAAAAGGTGTCTGTGGCTCACCCCTGTAATCCTAGCTACTCAGAAGGCTGAGATCTAAGGATCCAGGTTCAAGACTCAGACCTCCAATTAATCACCAAAAAAAAAAAAAAAAAAAGCTGAAAGTGGAGCTATGACTCAAGTGATAGAGCATTAGTTTTGAACAAAAAAAAGCTCAGAGATAGCACCCTGGCTCTGAGTTCAAGCCCCAGGACTGGCAAACATATACACAAGTCAAACTCAGGTAGAATTCCAAAGATCAGACCCTTGTTCAGTGTTGCCTCTTCAGTTGTGGAAGGATGACCATTTGGTTCCTTTAGACCAATTTGGAGGATAAGATCTGGGGATCATGGTTCAAAGCCAGCACAGACTGGAAAGGCTGTGAGTCTCTTTTTTTTTTTTTTTTTTTGCCAGTCCTGAGCGTGAGCTCAGGGCCTGAGCACTGTCCCTGGATTTTTTCTCAAGGATAGGGCTCTACCACTTGAGCCACAGCACCACTTCTGGCTTTTTGCTATATATGTGGTACCGAGGAATTGAACCCGGGTCTTCGTGCATGCTAGGCAAGCACTCTACCACTAGGCCAAACTCCCGGCCCACGGCCGTGAGTCTCTTAACTCCAGTTAACCACCAGAAAACTGGAAATGGCACTGTGGCTCAAGGGGTAGAAAGCTAGCCTTGAACTGAAATTGTGTAGTGAGTGCCTTTCCTCTGTCTCTGCTCCTGTTCCTGTTCCCAGTGCCCATACCCCAACACTGAAAATTTTACATTCTTTATAATATACCACATATACTCATTGCGTACCTCCTAAGTTGATATCTTTCAGATATCTTGCCTTTCAGACTCCTTTGCAAGGAGTGGTGGATAAAAGATAAAGCGAGCAAGAAAGGAAAAAGGAAAAAAGAAAGACCTTGGATCCAATAGCTCATGCCTAAAATACTAGATATTCAGAAGGCTGAAGTCCAAGGATCACAGTTTGAAGTCAGGGCAGGAAAGTCCATGAAATGCTTAGCTCCAATTAACTACCAAAATGTAGGAAGTACAGCTGTGGCTCAAGTGGTACAGTGCTAGTCTTGAACAAAAAAGTTTGGAGGAGTCAGGAGGAGCATGGCCTAGTGGTAGAGTGCTTACCTAGCATGCATGAAGCCCTAGATTCCATTTCTAGGTAACCACACCCACAGAGAAAGTAAGAAGTAGTGCTGTGGCTCACTGGCCTTGAGAAAGCTCAAGGATAGTGTCCAGGCCCTGAGTTCAAGCCCAGGGACTGAACACGTACAAAACAAAACTTACTCCATAAGGAATCTCAGGTGTATTGCTAAGGGATGAAAATCTCCCAGAAGTCCAAATGACGTGCTGAACACTAGTCTAGATTAAGAAAGTGACTAATAGTTAAATTAATGACTGTGTAACACATATTTTTGCAAATGTAATGGTTTCCAATCATTTGTGTTGAATAAAATTTAAAATCTCCTGGAATTGTCATCTAGCTGATCATTAAAGTGAGTTTTGGCCATGATTGTGTGACTTTTGGCGCACAAAAGAGTTTAAAAAAGAGTTAAAGAGTTTAAAGAGTTTGAAAAAGAAAAACCCTGCTATTTATCAAAACCCTTTTCATTCCCCTATACTTATTTCATGTTGAATAAGTTTTCTTAATAGAATGATGCAGAACTTCAAGAAAATTCATCTACCATCACACTGAGATACATTTGTAATAAAAGCTCACTTTATTAAGGATAAGAAAATTAAGCCAAGGGGCAGGGAGTTTGGCCTAGTGGTTAAAGTGCTTGCCTAGCATGCATGAAGACCCGGGTTCGATTCCTCGGTACCACATACATAGAAAAAAGCTGGAAGTGGTGCTGAGGCTCAAGTGGTAGAGCTTTAGCCTTGAGAAAGTCCAAGGACAGTGCTCAGGCCCTGAGCTCAAGCCCAGGACTGGCAAAAAAAAAAAAAAATTAAGCCAAGTATCAGTGGCTCACATCTATAATTCTACCTACTTGGCTACTTGAGAGGCTGAAATCTGGAAGATTGTGGTTCGAGTCCAGGCAAAAAGTTTGTGAGACCATTGTCAACTGATAGCTGGGCACGGTGACGTACTCCTGTTATTCCAGCTATGATAGAAAGTCTAGATTAGGCATGTCATGGTCTAGCAGGATATGAAGCCCTATCTCAAAAATAGCAGCAAGAAAAGGTTAGAAGGATGGCACAGCAGTAGTGTGTTTACCAAGTGAGCATAGAATCCTGACTTCAAACCTGGGACTGCCCAAAATATAAAGGTAATGATAAGCCAGGTGTCGGTGGCTCACGCCTGTAATCCTAGCTACTCAGGAGGCTGAGATCTCTGAGGATCATGGTTCAAACGCAGCCCAGGCTGGAAAGGCCGTGAGTCTCTAAATTCTAATTAACCACCAGAAAACTGGAAGTGGCCCTGTGGCTCAAGGGGTAGGATGCTAGCCTTGAACTGAAGAGCTCAGGGACAGCACTCAGGCCCAGAAATCAAGCCCACGACTGACAAAAATTTTTTTAAGGGCCGGGAGTTTGGCCTAGTGGTAGAGTGCTTGCCTAGAATGCACGAAGACCCAGGTTCGATTCCTCGGTACCCCACATACATAGCAAAAAGCCGGAAGTGGTGCTGAGGCTCAAGTGGTAGAGTTCTAGCCTTGAGAAAGTCCAAGGACAGTGCTCAAGCCCTGAGCTCAAGCCTAGGACTGGCAAAAGATTTTTTTTGAAATATATAGTAATGATACTACATGTTAATCTGATTAGTTATAGAGAAATAATAATGCTCATAAATATAGATAAGAAATTTCTTGGGGATCACAATCCCAGACAATTAAATTTCTATAAAAGGCACATTTCTATAGCAGAGGAGTACAAGACATTCTAGAATTACTTTATGTTACCTGTAGATTGACTTCTGCATGGAGAAATAGAAATAGAAATTTCATGTTCAAGGAGAAAATAAAGTTGTGTTAAATTTATCATCATATAAAAAGGGTGCTTTGGGGCTGGGAATTTGGCCAACTGGTAGAGTGCCTGCCTAGCAAAGACTGGGGTTCAGTTCCTCGTTGCCACATACATAGAAAAAGCCAGAAGTGGTGCAGTGGCTGAAGTGGTAGAACTCCAGCCTTGAGAAAACCAAAGAACAGTGCTCAGGCCCTGAGTTCAAGCCCCAAGACTGGCAAAAAAAAAAAAACAACCTTTTTTTCAAATGCAATATATAAGAGGATGCTGATAGAATAGAGCTGTATCTCAGTGTTAGAGTATGTGTTTAACACGTCCTGTGTACAAGAAAAAAGATGGGTTAGGAACGTGCCTTAGTGGTCGAGTGCTTGCCTAGCATGCATGAAGCCCTGGGTTTGATTTCTGAGTATCACATAAATAGGAAAGGCTGCAAGTAGTGCTATGACTCGAGTACACGCCTTGAGAAAAAAAAAATAATAAAAGAGGCTCAGGGACAGTGCTCAACCCCTGAGTTCAAGCCTCAGGACTGGCAAGAGAAAAAAAAAAAGAGTCTCATGGGTTTTGTAGAGCCTGGGCTGGCTTTGAACCACAATCCTCAGATCTCAGCCTCCTAAATAGCTAGGATTACAGGCATGAGCCACCATGCCCGGAACTTCCAGCCTTTTCTGTATATGTAGTACCAAGGAATCAAACTCAGGCCTTCATGTATGCTAGGCAAGCACTCTAACACTAGGCCATGCTCCCAGCCCTTTATTTTTTATTATATAAGCCTACTTGGCCCCTAGACATTCTAAGCCTGGTAGAGCATCTTTGCCTAGCTTGGGAGCCCCCTAGGGGTACCAATGTCTTGATTTATGAGTATATAGCTCAAGTGGTAGAGTTCCTGAGGATCAAACCCCAGTACCACCAAAAACATCAAAGCAAACCAACAAAACCAACAAACATAAACCTTTTGCATTCATTCTTGGAGTCAAGGCAAGGAAAATGTTTAAGAAGCCTGTCTGGCACTTCCAGAACCTTCAACAAGATCCAATATGTTCCTGTTTTGGCAATTCACATGGAGGGATGTGATGTCAAAATGTTTAAGTGTTTCCCTAGTTCTAGATTCTCATATAGCTACTGCTTAAAAAAATGGCATTTTAAAGAAGTATATCTACTTTTTTTCCAAACAAATACTTGGGGTCTGAAAGGATATTTCCAGAGTGCTGGGTTAGCATGAACAAGTCCTTGGTTTTGATTCTCAGCACTGAGAATCAAAAATACATTAGAGTTGGGTGCCGATGGTTCACACATATAATCCTAGCTACTCAGAAGGCTGAAATCTAAGATCACACAGTTCAAAGACAGCCCAGGCAGGAAAATCCTTGAGACTCTTATATCCAATTAGCCAGCAAAAAGCCAAAGTAAAGCTATGGCTCCAGTGGTAAAATGCTAGCCTTTGGCAAATAAGTCAAGTGAGAGTGTAGGGCCCTGGGTTCAAGTCCCCAGTACCAACACACACATATGATGTTAAGATATTATATATTATATGATATATAGTTATAATGTATTATATATAACATATATAATACTATAATATGTTATATAACATATGTAACAAATATATGTATATATATGAGGCAAATTGATTTTAGTCTTGAGCTTATCTTCTTTATATCTTTAAATGAGGTTGTTAGGGAAGCAAATCTTCATCATGTTACACATTTCTGACAGGCTGCATCTTAAACCACAAGATCTCAGAGCAGGGCACAATCACCTCAGGCCACTGCAACACATTGCTACCTCTCCTAAGCATTTCCAAGAAGAGAAGCAGGGCTCTGCCTGTCTCAGGAATCATCAGTCCCTGCAACTTCTTCATTCTTTACACCTTCTCCATTTGGACTCCACACTACTGGCTCCACTCTCACCCCACCAAGCTAAGACCTTCACTTAGGAGCAATTTCCTGGTGAAGCTTAAACTGTTAGAGAACAAAGCCAGGAAGGATTCTCAAGCAACTTGGGTTCTCAATTCTCTCCAGAGATCAGAGACTCAATAGGTGGACATACCTGCTAGCTGCTTTGGGTGTACCCACTGCCCAGACTGGCTGTGCTGGATAGTTCCTGTTTGGCCATTCAAATCCAACTCTCCACCCTCCTCTGCTCTGCTGGGGCTCACGAGGCCAGCTTGTTTGCTCCCCTCTCCCCAAGATCCCTGCTCTTCCACTTTCAGTGAGGTTTGTTAGTGGGAGCCACTAGCCTGAGGGAATGAGAAAACAAAGTTAAATATTTATTTCCCTGCTCTTTCCTTGCTGGATTTACCAATGACACAGCTGCTGTCAGCAGCCTTATTGTGGATTGAATTCTGTCCCTAAAAAAAAGATATGTTGGAGTCCTAGTCACCAGGACCGTAGGGTGAGTTCTTATTTGGAAAGTCTTCACAGAAGTAATAAAGTTGAGATGAGGTAATCAGAGTGAGCTCTAATTCAGTGTGATTGGTGAGAGACACACACTGGGAAGATGGGAAGAGAGGAAGCAGAGACGCAGGTAGGAGACAGCCAGACATCAATAAAACAAGGGAAGAGACCCAAAGAGATTCTCTTTTACAGCTCTTAGGAGGAGTCAACCCTGCCAATACCTTGATCTTGGGACATGCACCCAGGCAGGGAATATCTCAAACAAACAAAAATCAACTAGCACAAAAAGGGCTAGAGGTATGGTTCAATGGTAGAGTGCCTGACTAGCAAGCATAAGATCCTGAGTTCAAATCCCAGTACCCCCAAATTCCAAGAATTTTGAACGATGTAATAGTTTGTCATAATGAAGACAAAGATGGATGTAAGGATATATGTGTAAGAATATACATGCAATGAAACTCTAAAATGCCAACAATGAAGTGTCTGGGAAGATCTCAAGGGCTAGATCAAAATTTAAATTAGCACAACAGGAATCAGATTTTCCAGAAATGGTGACTATTTAGAGAGATCTCAGAAAAAGTGGAGAACTGAAACATGATGCTCATTATGGCCAAGAGAGTAGCCTAGTGGTACAGTGCTTGCCTAGCATGCTCAAAGCCCAGGGTTCGATTCCTCCATACTACATACACTGAAAAAGCTGGAAGTGGCACTGTGGCTCAAGTGGCAGAGCTCTAGCCTTGAGCAAAACGTGTCCAAGGACAGTGCCCAGGACCTGAATTCAAGCCCCAGGACTGGAAAAAAAAAAAAGAAAGAAAGAGACAGAAAAATGATTACTTCTAGTATATTAGTCCAGTGAACTTCACACTGACTTTGAAAAGTTTCTCAGATGAATTATTTAAACATTGTTAGTACTTGGGGAGCAAAACAATAATCAGAATAGTTATGACAGAAGCACAGCAAGCGAAATACATTTCTGTTTATATTTGTAGTAACCATTTTGTATTTTAACATAACTCACTCTCATATTGTATTTCTCAGCCTCTCTCTCATCCCATTGTTTCTTATAAACTATAGATTATTATTTCAATTAAATATTTTAGCTACTTCTAAGAGCCAGACACTGAAAACCTGGACGAGCTCCCTATTCTCATAAAGTTGCTTTTTCTGGTGGGTAGTTCTTTCCTAATTCTAATTCCACCCCACCCACCCCACCCATCCCCAGCCACCAGCTCTTTCTTGTCTTTGCTAAAACACTTCTACAGAGCTCCTGACCTAGTACAGTCATTGAACTCCTGGGCTGTGCTTTCTGTACTCAGTTCTCCTTTGGTTCTCAAGTTTCAAGTAGAGCTAGGCTGCAGTTTTCCTTGGCCAACAGGTGCTGTCATCTTTCACAATATATCAGAAATGTTATCATTCCAGTTCTGTGCAACAAATATTAATTATCTAAATTTTAAATTTGGCAAACCTACCTTACCAGCCTTCACTCATCATTAGTCTCAGCCCCCACCCACCAGTTTCCAGTCACACCTTTTCGTTGAATCTTTTTTTTCCATGCAGGAATTCCAAATATCTCCTCCACCTATAGAGATACTAATTATTTCCCAATTCCAGCTCAAAAGCTTCCTCTTCTCTGAATGGATTTAATTACTTAGCTTGCTCAGTAAGTCCTGCCGGCACCTCCATGTTTGGTTTAGGCTGTACAATTATACTGTCTCCTTGTTGTTCCAGTCAATGGACTACTTGTGTGGCTGGCCCACTGGAGTCTCAGTTGTTTTAGAATAAGGGTCTGCAGAATTTCCACTTTATCCAGATGCAGTAAAGCAACAACACAAGTTTACAGCCAATAGTTTATTAATCTATGATAGTAGCCCATGGGCTATAGGGCCTGGTAATTGTGTAGCCATATTCTGTTCTTCCAAGTATACGCTGATGTTTGAAAGATAAACACACACACACACCTTTTTCAAAACACATCCTTGTCTTTAAACTATTCACAACTGAGCTTTCAACAGTGTTTGACAAGCTCAGGTTTAAGCTAAGAATGCTTGAAATAATTGAAAAAAAAGATAAAAAGAAGAGTATTTCATCATAACGTGAAAAGTATATAAAATTCAAATTTCAGTGCCTGGAAATAAAATCTCTATAGGAAAACAAGCCATGTTTTCTGACTGCTTTTGAGTTCTAGTAGCAGAGAGTAGCTAGGAAGGAAATCTTGGGGGTGATAAAGCCTACATATTGATTATATGGCCCATTTCGGAAACACTCTACTGATCTTGTTTTACAATATAAGGGTCTGATCACTGAGTTAACTGGCTTGGTAAATCAAGTATTCTAAGTATACATCCCTTCCAAGTTTAATTTCTTTCTGTAATGGATATAGTAACTATCTTACTTTTAAGTGGTCATAAACATCACACAAGATAATACACTTATGAAACCACAAAAACATCCTATAACCTTTATCATGCACTAAAACAATGTAATAAAATGAGAAAAAATATTAAAACATTTTTATGTCCCTTCTTCCCTTACAGTTCTCATTTAAACTTGAAATTTTAAGAGAAAATTCACTTGTGAGGTTTTTAACGTTTTTGTCGTTTGGTGTGTGTGTGTCCCTCCTTCGTACTCAGCCCTCTGAGGAGCTGGGATTACAGGCGTGAGCCACCTGGCTTCTTCCTTCCTTCGTTTTTGCCGGCTCTGGAGATTGAACTCAGGGGCCTGAACTCTGTCCCTGGCTTCTCTGTGCTCACGGCTAGTGCTCTACCACTGGAGCCACAGCACCACTTCTGGGTTTTTCTGAAGAATGGAACCCAGGGTTTCATGCATGCTAAGCAGCACTCCACCACTCAGCCACATGCCCTTTCTCGCTTGCATGTTGCGGGTCCTGGGGCTTGAACTCAGGGATCTCTGCGCTCAAGGATGGCGCTCGTCCTCTGGAGCCACCTTGGCTTCTTTAGTGTTAATTGGGTCTCACAATAAGCTCAGGGGAGGAACTGGGGCAAGGTGGTTGGTCAATCCATGGGCCAGGAACACCGAGGCCCATCCCAATTGTCTGCAGAGCTGCTGCGCCTGACTCAGCACATACCGAGTCCTCGGGGACCCACCGCGCGCTCTTCCCAGAGGACTTCAGGGTCAACAGAACCAAACTCATCCAGCCGGGCTTCGGAGCCTGGGGTTCCTCCCTCCGCCCCGCCCCTCCCAGTGCTCCACGACCCGTCTCTCCCTCGCTCCCCCCTCCCCCCCGGCCCAGGAGCAGGTGGTAGGCTCCGCGCTCCGGCGCAGGCGCGCGGCGCCGTGGGGCGGGGCGGGGCGGAGCCTGGGGCGGGGCGTGCGCGGGCTCGGATTTGGGCCGCGGCGGGAGCTGGAGTCGCAGCCACTCGAGTGCGCAGGCGCCTGGCGGTTACCGGTCTAGCCATGGAGCGGAAAGGTGAGCGGTGGAGCGGCCTGCGCCACGAGGGGCAACGGCCTCCGGGGCGAGGCCCGAGTCAGAGCCCGGAGCTTCGCCTCACCGCCGCCGTCCGGTCCCCGGGCGTGCGGCGCTCCTCCTCGGAGGTGGCGCCGCCCCTCACCCCCCGCCTGTGGTCGGTGTCGGTGGGTCGGCGCCCCTCAGCCCGGGCGTCCTCCGCAGTCGGCCGTCACCGCCCCTTGTTGTCCGCCAAGTCGGCTCGCGCCGCGGGGCCGCTCCTGCGCCCGGCCGTCGGCGGGCGAGGCCGACTCCGGGCCGGGCCCGAGCTCCCTCGGGCGCACCCTGCCTGGGCGCTGCTCTGCGCCCCGTGGGCCGCTGGCCTCCCGGCCCCAGCCGCGGCACTGGCCTCGCAGCCGCCCCCAAGGCCGGCCCCACCGCTCGGCCTGGCGCCCCTGCTGGGTCTCCACCCTCGGCTAGGTCGCTTCCTTTCCTCTACATTTGCCCTTCATCCATCCCTCTCTCCTGCAGTGCTTGCGCTCCAGGCCCGAAAGAAAAGGACCAAGGCCAAGAAGGACAAAGCCCAAAGAAAGTGAGTCTTGTACCCCGACATCGCGTACCTCGGATTTCTCCCGGCGTCTCCGGGGCCCTCGCTCGGCTTCTCGGACGGGCCCTGAGTTTGGCGCGGCCTCCTCCTCCCTCGCCGCCACATGGCCTCCTAGCCGCTTGGGTCGCCTTGCGGGGACCATGTGTAAGGGTGCTGCAGCTGCATGCAAAGACCTGCTAGGTAGAAAGCGCCTCCCGGCCTTTCTGCTCCCCCAACCCGCCGAGACACAGCTCCCCAAGTGTTCCGCCCTCACCGGGAGCTGGTAGACGATTGATGACCAGTCGCTCAACTCTGGTCTCCCTTCCTTCCTTGCTTCCCTGCGTCTTAACCAGATATGCATGTCAGGCCATCAGGATATTCTTGAATGCGTTTTCCGTGTTTACGCTTAATGGTGCCAAGCTCACGCTTGCTGGCACCACCAGAGCGCACCTCTGGCAGCCCACTTCCTGAGTCTGCAGCAGGCCGACCCCGGGTGTGCACCGTCGATCCGCTTCCTAAAACCCAAGTTCTCGCGTCGAGTGTAGGTAGATGGCCTTCTGGAGAGAGAGGTGACTTCCTCACTGAGCGTTTAGGCGATTCTGGTTGGATATATTAAGTGCCCGCTTTGAAAGATGCCTAGCCGTGTGTTAGCGCTATTGTGGGAAACACAAAAAGTTCTTCCCAGCCTGGTAAAAACGCCCCCGGTGGAGGGCTTCTGCAAGTGACGCTCTGCTTTAATTTAGATCCGGTACCAGCGTTTTTGCAAAAGCTCTTCGTAGTCATCTTAAGACCAATTGTATCCAGAAGGGGTTGGGGGGGGATTATTGGGTGTTTTGTGGTGTTGTATGCCATCCAGTCCTTTCGGAACTGATGTGACACATTTCAGAGATCTTCCTAGGTCACCCTACCGGGTGACAAAATCAGGTAGTGGCCAGTGGGTGTGTTATTTTTGGAAGCTACCTAATGTTTGGAGAGAGCACCTAATGACTTCTTTGAAAAGGACCAGAGTGGTAGGTGAGCTAGATACGCTTTGAATTCCGCCTCCATTTTCTGTGATCTCTTCTGAAATTTTTTATTTTGTTAAGTACTTGGTGATCAAAATGTGTGTGCGTTTTTAACAGCAGGTACTCATTACTTTGAGTTATCTATGTAGGCCATATACTTGATTTCTAATGCCAGACATACTTAGTTTTATGTTACTCTTCATTACTAATAGATAGCTAAAAGTTAAATGTTCTTAATTATTTCCATACTTACCCTTTTGTGCAGGTAGATTATAGATAGCCTACCTGTGGCAATTTTAGTCTTTCATTCTGCACAACTTAACACGTGAGTGAACTACCCCTACTTCTAACCTAAAAGATGCTTTTATTTTTAGTTATTTCTTTAGTTTTACCTCCTTCTTCTTATTTGTCCAGACTTTTAAATATCTAGTGTCTAATTAATTATGTTGGTTAGAATAGTATGTCAGAAGTTCATGCTCCATCTGACTCAAGTAACTTGATTCTGTTCCATGACTCTTGACTAGACACCTGACAAATTCCAGTTAATTTACAAAGGCAAGCTTATCAGATTCATAGGTTTGAGGAAAAAGCCTGGCATAAAATTGGATTTTTGGAGTAAAAAGGTGGTTTTGCTACTGATTTTCAGACATCTAATCATGGACAAGTTAGCTAGGAGAATAAGCCTATGTAGTTTCATGACCGATAGCTCAATCATACTGATAAATGACTTAGGACTCAACAATACATCTAGCATAGAATTTTTAATTTTTATTTTGCCACTCCTGGGGCTTGAACTCAGGGCCTGAGGACTGTCCTTGGGCTTTCTCAAGGCTAGCACTCTACCACTTGAGCGAGAGCACCATTTCTGGCTTTTTCTACATATATGTGGTACTGAGGAATCGAACCCGGGTCTTTGTGCATGCTAGGCAAGCACTCTTCCCACTAGGCCAAACTCCCGTCCCTCTAGCATACAATATGTAAAAACTTTAGAAATACTTGAAAGGATATACAGTTAGTGTCGAACGTATTTTCATTCCCTAGTATGTAGAGCTAGAACCCATGAATTGGAAGTCTGGTACTGGAGGTCATCATGCTGTTTACCTTAGAGTCTGCATTCTTTTTCCAGCAGTGTTGTTTGGAATGTTCCCTTTAGGTTCTGTCACTGTGCTGAAAGATTTAACCTTAGCTGAGCATGGTAGCTCACACCTGTAATCCTAACTACTCAGGATGAGGATCATGGTTCAAAGCCAGCCTGGGCACTAAAGTCCGAGAGACTTATCTCCAATTAACCACTAGGAAATGGGAAGTGGTGCTGTGGCTCCAGGGTTAGGAGCGGTGGCCTTGAGCTGAAGAGCTCAGGGACAGTGCCCAGACCCAGAGTTCAAGCCCCACAACTGAAAAAAAAAAATGGATTTCAATATGTATACTGGTAACTATGCGCCTTTGTCTATCATAAGCTTCAAAAATTAATTTCAGTAGGAGGTTACTGTAGACAGTAACACTTTATTTACTGTTAAGTAGCTTTATGGTTATAGTATAAATTGGTAGTAAAATTATTCACGAACTGGGAAAATACTTTTACTCATTCTAGCATTCACTGATTTGTGGAATCAGGGAGCTGGTTTCTTAACTTCCTTTTTCATTTTTTTGTCTGTTGTGGGACTTGAACTCTGGGCCCAGGTATTGTTCCCAAGCTCTTCAGCTCAAGGCTACTGCCCTACCCCTTGAGCCACAGTGCCATTTCCTGTTATCTGGTGATTAATTGGAGATAAGAGTCTCATGTACTTTTTAGTGCCTGGGCTGGCTTTGAACCATGATCCTCAGATCTCAGCCTCCTGAGTAGCTAGGATTACAGGAGTGAGCCATCACACCTGGCTTTTTTTTTTTTTCCTTTCTTTCTTTTTTGCCAGTCCTGGGGCTTGCATTCAGGGCCTGGGTACTGTCCTTGGGCTTTCTCAAGGCTATTACTCTACCACTTGAGCCACAGCGCCACTTGTTGCTTTTTCTGTGTATGTGGTACCAAGGAATTGAACCCAGGTCTTCGTGCATGCTAGGCAAGCCCTCTACTACTAGGGAGATTCCCAGCCCAACTTTTCTTTTCTTTTCTTTTCTTTCCCTCCCTCCCTCCTTTCTTTCTTTCCTTCTTTCTTTCTTTCTTTCTTTCTTTCTTTCTTTCTTCCTTTCTTTCTTTCTTTCTTTCTTTCTTTGCCATTCCTAGAGCTGAACACAGCGTCTGGACACTGTCCCTGAGCTGGTTTTTGTTCAAGGCTAGCACTCCACCACTTAAGCCACAGCATCAGTTTCAGTTTTTTCTGTTTATGTGATAATGAGGAATTGAATCCCAGGGTTTCATGCATGCTAGGTAAGCACTCTACAACTAAGTCACATTCCCAACCCCTAGTTCTTAACTTTCCAAAAACATAAATTGTTACATTAAAAACTTAGAAGTGTCCAGGCACTGGTGGTTCAAGCTTGTAATTGTAGCTACTCAGAAGACTAAGGTCTGAGGATTGTGGTTCAAAGCCAGCCTGTGCATTCATGTCCAGGAGACAGAAAATCAAAAGTGGTCCTGGTGGCTCTAAGTGGTAGAGCACTACCCATGATCTGAAGAGCTCAGGGACAGCCCCAGGCTAGTGCGTTCAAGCCCCACAACCAACAAAACAAAACTTAACACTTTTGTATGGTAGGAAGTAGAGACAGTACACTTTTAAATAATTCTAAAAGGGCCTACAGCGTAGCGTAGTGGTAGAATGCTCACCAAGCATACATGAAGCCCTGTATTCAATTCCTCAGTACCACATACCCAGAAAAAGCCAGAAGTAGTGCTATGGCTCAAGTGGCAGAGCACTAGCCTTGAACAAAAAGTGTCCAAGGACAGTGCCCAGGCCCTGAGTTCAAGCCCAGGACTGGCAAAAAAGAAATAATTCTAAAATAGATTACTTAGGTATGTTTTATCCTTTTGTTGGTGTTGTTGTTGTTTTGGGCCTGGCACTTGAACTCAGGACCTGGGGACTATTCTCAGCTTTGTTTTACTCAGTACTGAATACAACTTGAGCCACACCTCCACTTCTGACTTTTTTTTTTGCCAGACCTGGGCTTGAACTTAGGGCCTAAGGGTTTTGTCAAGGCTAAAACCCTACCACTTGAGCCACAGCACCACTTCCAACTTTTTCTATGTTTGTGGTGCCAAGAAATCGAACTCAGGTCTTCTTGCATGCTAGGTAGTACTCTACCACTAAACCGAACTCCTCCCCACTCCTCCTTTTTTAATGATGATAGAAAGTCAGAATTTCATGGACTTTCCTGCCCAGGCTCACTTTGAACCACAATTCTTAGATCTCAGCGTTCTGTATAGCTAGGATTATAAGGCATCAGCCAGTGGTTCCCAGTGGTGTTTTTCTTCTTAACAGTGCACCTTGAATATTGGTTGTGTATCAATGTGTATTCTTACTGCCTTTTTTTTTTTTTTTTTTTTGCCAGTCCTGGGGCTTGTACTCAGGGCCTGAGCACTGTCCTTGGGCTTTTTCCTCAATGCTAGTGCTCTGCCACTTGAGCCACAGCATCGTTTCTGGCCTTTTCTATGTATGTGGTACTGAGGAATTGAACCCGGGTCTTCATGCATGCTAGGCAAGCACTCTACCACTAGGCCAAACTCCCAGCCCTGTCCATTTTTTTTTTTAAAGGTGTTTTTAAAGTTTTCCAAGCAGTTCCATATCCAGGTATAGTCAATAACCTCATCTAATATTCTCTCATCTAGCATTCCATTGAGTGAATAAATTATACTTTATTTCCTATTAGTAAATATGTATGCACTCTCTTCCTCCCACCCTCTTGCTGGTCCTAGGGCTAAAACTCAGGGCCCGGCACCGTCCCTAAGTTTTTTGTGCTCAAAACTAGTGCTTTACTGCTTGATCCACAGCTCTACTTAAAGCTTTTTTTTGGTGATTATTTGGAGAGGGAAGCCTCATGGACTTTCCTCCTTGGGATGGCTTTGAACCAAGATCCTTAGATCTCAGCTTCCAGTTTAGCTAGGATTATAAGCATAAGTCACTGTCATCTGGCTACATGTACATTTTAAGAAAAAAAAATGGAATCACTAGGCATATTTTTACCCTTTTCTAGTTATTAATTGGAGATAAGAGTCTCTTGTTCTTTAGTGCTGGCTTTGAACAGTCATTCTCAGATCTCAGCCTCCTGAATAGCCAGGATTACATGTGTGAGCCACCATGCTCAGCTCTTTTTCTTTTTTTCTTTCTTTCTTTCTTTTTTTTTTTTTACCCATCCTGGGGCTTGAACTCAGGGTCTGAACACTGTCGTGGGGCTTTCTAAAGGCTAGAGCCCTACCACTTGATCCATAGCACCACTTCTGTATGCTAGGCAGGTACTTTACCACTAGGCCAAACTTCCAGCCCCTCACTTTTATATTGGCTAAAGTGTTTTATTGTTTTCTCTTGCTATAATCAAATTAGTCCAAGAAGAAAATTCATGTAACTTACTGAGCTTTTTAGAACTCATCCCTTTTTTTGTTATACAAATAATAATTTAAGGGGATAGATGTGTGTACACACACACATACATATTTAGACACATTTGTAATCTTACAGCTTTTCATGTAGTTTCAAATGCTATAAGGTTCTATTTTGCAGGACAATTTTTTTTAATGGTACTGGGGGTTTTGACCTCAGGGCCTAAGCTTGCTAGACAAGCTCTCTACTATTCTTCTTCCCCTTCTTTTTTTTTTTTTTTTTTTTTTTTTGGTTGGTTATGGGGCTTGAATTCTGGGGCACTGTCCCTGAACTCTTCAGCTCAAGGATAGTGAGCTCTACCACTTGAGCTGCAGTGCCACTTCCCGTTTTCTGGTGGTAAATTGGAGATAAAGAGTCTGGCTTTGAACCATCATCCTCAGATATTAGGCCCCTGAGTAGCCAGGATTACAGGCATGAGTCACCAGTACAAGCACCAACAATTGCACCAGCAAAAGCTTTACTGTTTAAGCAGCTTTTAACCCTTTTTACTTGAGCTATTTTTTTCAGATGAGGTCTCAGGATTTTGTCTAGAACAGCTTTAGACTGTAGTTCTCCTATGCATCTCTCATGTAGCTGGAATTTCAGTCGTAATGCCGCACACCTGGCCCAAGGATAGTATCAGGTTTTTTTGTTTTTGTCTTTTTTGCCAGTCCTGGGCCTTGAGCACCATCCTTGGATTTTCTCAAGGCTAGAACTCTACCACTTGAACTTCAGTACCACTTCTGGCTTTTTTCTATGTATGTGGTATCCAGGAATCAAATCTGGGTCTTCGTGCATGCTAGGCAAGCACTCTACCACTAAGCTAAACTTCTGGCCCCAAGATACTGTTGGTTGTGTTTTTTGTTTTTGAAAAAGCCAAACAGCATTTATGTGCCACTTTCAGTTAAACTGACACTTAATTGACTTAAGATATGGCTTAATTTTATGAAATAGTATAAACAAGTATAGTAATTAAGTAATGTGCAGAATTGGCAGGATTGTTGTATTCTAAAAGCCATTATGATATTAAAAGTATTAAAAGAAAATAGCAAGGTAAAAATGTGTATTCATTTCAGTCTCAACATTTCAACTATATAGCCTATGTCATTTTATTCATTTATTTTGTGCCTGCCCTGGATCAAGGCCTAATGGTCTTTGGCTTTTTTTTTTTTTTTGCCAGTCTGAGGCTTGAACTCAGGGCCTAGGCACTGTCCTTGGGCTATCTCAAAGGTTAGAGCTACTACTTGAGGGACTATATTTGTGGTACTGACAAATCAAACCTGGGTCTTTGTGCATGCTTATTCAGCACTCTACCACTAGACCAAACTCCCAGCCCTGGGCTTTTTTTGTTTTTCGCTCAAGGCTATGGCTCTGTCACTTGAGCCACAGCTCCATGTTCATTTTTTCTTTGTATACACATATGTGCCAGATCTGAGGTTTGAACTCAGGGCTTGGGCACTGTCTCTGAGTTCTTTTGCTGAAGACTTGTGCTCTGTCACTTGAACCACAGTGCTGCTTCTGAGTAATGAGTCCCACAGACTTCCTTTCCCCACTAGCTTTAAACTACAATCTTCAAATCTCAGCCTCTTGCATCGCTAGGAATATAGACATGAACCATCAGATCCTGGAAGGTTGTTTTTTTTTTTTTTTTTTTTTAGCCATTATATAAGTTTTGTTTAACAGTGGGTTTCATTATATCATTTTCATGCCTGCTTATTATGTACTTTGAGCCTATTTACATCCCTCATTGTTCTATAAATAGGCTCCCTTCTTTCATGGGTTTTGTTTTTTTGATCTTGGGGCTTAAATTCAGGGTCTGTGCACTGTTCCCAAGCTTTTTTGCTCAAGACTAGCACTCTACCACTTTGAGCCACAGCGCCACTTTTGATGGTTAGAGATGAGTCTCACAGACTTTCCCTTCCATGCTTGTTTCTAACAACTATCCTCTGATCCTAGAGCTACCATGCTTAGCTTATTTTTTGCCAGTCCTGGGGCTTGAACTCAGGGCCTGAGCACTGTCCTTGGGCTTTCCTCAAGGGTAGAGCTCTACCACTTGAGCCTGAGCACCACTTCTAGCTTTTTTTTTTTCTTTGTATGTGGTACCAAGGAATCGAACCCGGGTCTAGGCAAGCATGCTACCACTAGGCCAAACTCCCAGCCCTAATAAAGATACAATCCACAGGGGTTACAGTTATGTAAGTCAGGGAAAGAGTATATTTCTTTTTTCTTTTCTTTTCTTTTTTTTTTTTTTTTTTGATGGGTCATGGGACTTGAATTCTAGCCTTGGGTGCTGTCCTTCAGCTCTTCAGCTCAAGGCTACCACTCTACCCCTGGAGCCACAGCCCCACTTGCAATTTTTTAGTGATTAATTGGAGGTAAGAGTCTCATCTTTAGTGCCTAGACTGGCTTTGAACTGTGATCCTCAGATCTCAGCCTTCTGAGTAGCTAGAATTACATCTGGCTTACATTTCTTTTTTGGGCAATGTCATTCTTTCCCTTGCTCTCTCCCAGTTTTCCCCTCATCCTCACCTATAAGTTGTATAGTTCATTTTTAATAGTGTCCAGTGAGAACCATTGTTTCATTTATTTACCCTTCATCCCTCCATTTCTTTTTACTTTTTTTTTTCCCATTCTAGGGCTTGAATTCAGGCCAGAGCACTGACCTTGCGTTGAGCCACAGCACCACTTCTGTCCTTTCTATGTATGTGGCACCGAGGAATCAAACTCGCATCTTTGCATGCTAAGCAAGCATTCTACCACTAGGCCAAACACCTGGCCCCTCATCCCTCCATTTTTGTGCTTTCCCTTACACTCCAATGACATATACATAAATAGAAACAAACAAAAAGGAAAGAAAAAAAAATTTCATTTCCTGGAGTTGATTTCTTTTTTTTTTTTTTTTTGGGGGGGTGGGTCAGGGGGCTTTGAACTAGGCCTGGGCACTATCCCTGAGCTCTTGAGCTCAAGGCTACTCCCCTGCCCTGGACCAAGCCCCACTTCTGGTTTTCTAGAGGTTAATTGGAGATAAGAGTCTAAGGTCCTTTTGTGCCCAGTCTGGCTTTGAACCTTAATCCTTAGATCTCAGCCTCTTGAGTACCTAGGGTTACAGGCGTGAGCCATCATGCCCGGCTTGACAGGAAGCATTTGTTATACAATTTTATCTTGTTAACATTTATGATATTAGTGCCCATCTAATGAATATTACTGTTTTAAAGCATTCATTTATTTAGGTTTTGAAAATGATAACATCCTATCCTTTAAATTTATCAGTTGTAATATACTTTATGAAGAGGAATCTTACCTGATTTCTGATTACCCAGAAAGACAGTTCATACTTGGATTTCTTAGTATCCTAACACTAACCAACAGATTTATTTGATTGTTAACTCAGATTTAAATTTACTTGTGGCTTAATTCATGAAATTGAGAATTTTTCTTAAAGTATTTTGGAGATATAATTTACACATCATAAAACTCTCCCACTTAAAATGTAGTTTTGAGTTGGTTGCCAGTGACTCATGTCTGTAATCCTAACTTCTTGGGAAGCTGAGATAAAGAGGATCACAACACCAAGTCAGTACAGGTAGAAAAGTCAATGAGACTCTATCTCCACCCATGGGATGCGTAAGTAGGGACTTCTGATTCCGACATAGACCAATGTGGGGAAAAAAGAACCTATTTCATAAATAATCAGGAAAGCCCAGCACTGGCGTTTCATGCCTATAAATACTAGCTACTCAGAGCTGGGCCTTGGTGGCTCACATCCGTAATCCTAGCTACTTAGGAGGCTGAGATCTGAAGATTGCAGTTTAAAGGCAGCCCAGGCAGGAAAATCTATGAGACTCATATCTTTCTACTTAACTATCAAAAAGCTAGAAGCGGAGCTATGGCTCAAAGTGGTATGATGCTAACCTTGAGCAAAAAAGCCCAGGAACAATACCCATTCCCTGAGTCCGTGCCTAGCATACACACAAAAAGAAGTTATATTCTCTGTTCATCCTAGTAAATTAATTGTGCATAAATCAGAAACTTAAACATTAATCAAGGAAAATGAAGGCATGAACATTCAAGGTAAAAATGTAAAAGATAAAATAATTTTGGAGTGGGGATTACTTCCTAAGTATGACCAATCACTATAAATATAAAGGTAGATATATTTTATCCTGTGGATTCTAATCTATGGCAAGAGAAAGAGAGAGAGAGAGCAGGAGCGCCTTAAAGTCAAAGTCAAAACCCAAAATCTTGTAAAATTATACTGAGAGGGTCTTGAGCTATTATAATTAGATTCATTTTGATGTTTACATTCCCTTTTGAGTTTTTGGGTCCTGGTTGGTTTTACTTAATTTGAAAGCTATAGTTCACATTACTAGGATTCTAAACCATTAGAGAGACAGCCACATATACACCGAAACACACAGTTTGAATGTTTAGGAGTCCAGGAATGTAGCCTAGTGGTAGAATGCTCGTCTAGCATGCAGGAACGAAGCCCTGGGTTCAATTCCTCAGTACCATATACACAGAGGGTTGAAAAAGCCTGAAGTGGTGCTATGGCTCAAAGAGATAGAGCTCTACCCTTGAGAAAGCCCATGGACAGTCTCCAGACCCTGAGTTCAAGCCCCAGGACTGGCAAATAATAATAATAATAATAGTAATAAAAAATAACTTTTGGAGCTAAGAAGATGACTTAGTGGTAGAGTACTTGCCTAGTATGCATGAAACCCTGGGTTTGATTCCTCAGTATTAGGTTAATAGAAAAGTGGTGCTGTGGTTCAGGTGATGGAGTGCTATCCTTGAGCAAAAGAAGCTCAGCTACAGTGCCTAAGCCCTGAGTTCAAGTCCCAGGACTGACAAAATAATAACCTTTAGCTGGCCACTGGTGGCTCACATGTTTAGTGTTAGCTACTCAGGAGTCTTAAGATCTGGGGATCATGGTTTGAAGCTAGCTCAGTTAGGAAAGTATGAAATGCTTTTTCTTGATCAATTGTGGGGCTTGAACTCTGCTTGGGTGCTGTCCTGAGTTCCTCACTTGAGCCATATTACCACTTCCATTTTCTGGTGGTTAATTGAAGATAAGAGTCTCACAGACTTCCGTGCCCAGGCTGGCATGATCAGAGATCCTCATGTCTCAGCCTTCTGAGTAGCTAGGATTAGAGACGTGAGCCACCAGAGATTCTTTTTTTTTTTTTTTTTTTTTTTTTTTTTGCCAGTCCTGGGCTTGAGCTCAGGGCCTGAGCACTGTCCTTGGACTTTCTCAAGGCTAGAGCTCTACCACTTGAGCCTCAGCACCACTTCTGGCTTTTTTCTATGTATGTGGTACCGAGGAATCGAACCTGGGTCTTCGTGCATGCTAGGCAAGCACTTTAACCACTAGGCCAAACTCCCGGCCCCCCACCAGAGATTCTCATGTCTAATAACTACCAAAAAGCCAGAAGTGGAACCATGACTCAAGTGATAGAATGATACCCTTCAGGGAAAAAAAAAAATCATGGGCAGTGTATAGGCAGGCCTTGAGTTCAAGTCTCAGAATCATTACTAGATGAATAAATAAATTTTAATGTTGTTTATTCCCATGATGCCTGGGTGATTCTAAATGTTCTAACCTAAGAACCTAGTTTTTACTATTCATAGGATACTAGTTTTCCAATATTTCATAATTTTTCTTCTTGGTATCAAAAATGTAAAAGATGACTGGGAATTTGGCCTAATGGTAGAATGCTTGCCTAACATGCACTAAGACCCAAGTTCGATTCTTCAGTACCACATGCATAGAAAAAGCCAGAACTGGTTTTGTGGCTCAAGTGGCAGAGTGCTAGTCTTGAAAAAGCCCAAGGACAGTGCGCAGGCCCCAAGTTCAAGGCCCAGGACTGGCAAATAAATAAAAATAAAAAACAACATAGTTAGGTCTGAATCTGAAAATTTGTTCTAGTAGTCCTTGCAAATTTCAAGTTTGAGAATGTTTTCAGTTTTTTTTTTTTTTTACTTGCCGATAGGAAAGGACATTAGTTCATTACTAAAAAGTTTTCTAAAGACATGCTTTGTTTTGTCTTTTTCACTAAAAACAATTTTTTTTTTTTTAATTTTTATGGGTTATGGGGCTTGAACTTGGACTGAGTGCTGTCCCTGAGCTCTTCAGCTTAAGGCTACCGCCCTACCCTTGAGCCAAGCCTCATTTCTTCTTCTTCTTCTTTTTTTTTTTTTTTTTTTGCCAGTCCTGGGGCTTGTACTCAGGGCCTGAGCACTGTCCGTGAGCATTCTCAAGGCTAGAGCTCTACCACTCGAGCCACAGCATCACTTCTGGCTTTTTTTCTATGTATGTGGTACCAAGGAATTGGTACCTGCTAGGCAAGCACTCTACCACTAGGCCAAACTCCTGGCCCCACTTCCCGTTTTTTAGAGGTTAATTGAAGATAAGAGACAGGTCCTTTTGTGCCGGGGCTGGCTTTGAACCTTGATCCTCAGATCTCAGCCTCCTGAGTAGCTAGGATTACAGGCATGCCTGGTTTAAAAAAAATTTAATTGTGAAGTTTTATAGGTACTTCTGTGTGTGTGAGGCTAACAATTGAGGAGAATTGAATTGTCACCAATTACACTTCTAAGGTATTGTCTCAGTAGCTCATGTAAGTGGTTTTCTGTTTTGTTTTGTTTTGTTTTTTGTCAAAGTGAATCTTTAAAAAAATAAAAGATGATGATGAAGCAGGCTGTTGATTTTTATTTTTTTTTTTAATAAGAACTAAAATTTTTCCTGAAACTATTGCAAGAAATGCTAAGCCAGATTCAGAGGCTTGGGCCTATAGAAGCTTCTCACAAGGTTGAGACAAGAGAAGGACAAGTTAGGGAATAGCCAACATAATATCCCATTTCAAGGGGAAAATAGTTATGGAGCTTACTCTTTTGCTTAAAGACCTTATGGCAGATAAGTAGTAAGTGCAAGAACCTGAATGTATGATAAAATGAGGTCTCATTTTTAGCCTGTCACAGTAAACATTTTCAACCAAGTGTCTGATAGGAATGGAACTTGGTACAACTTTTCTGAAGATAGGTATACTGTGTAACAATACTTATGACCACAGATTTGAAGGCATTTATCCCCCTCCCCCCAGTACAAGTAGATGTTATATTAGGGAATCTCAAAACGAGTATTTTCCAAATTTTCAACATTTCATGTTATTAATACAAATAGGAGGAATGTTTTACCTACTCAGTAGTCTGAGATCTGAGTAGTCAAATATTAGGAATTCTAAATGCAGAATACTCAGTAGCTTTACTTGTAGTAATTAAAATGAAAGCTAGTTAAATTTCTTAACTAATTAGAAGGTGCCAAAGTAAATTGTGATACTTTCAAGGGAAACAAGATTAAGAGGTTGCATGGAAACAAAGAAAGGTTAGGAAAAGCAGGAGACAAATTTGTGTATTATGTAATTATAAATAATTAAGTTTGTGAAGATTCAAAATGCTAGAAATCCATATACTTAGTGATTATATGTGATTCAATTTACCTATACTTTTCCCCAACTTTTATTTAGTTATATATTGCTAACTTTTTCAAAAGTGGTAATTTCCTAATGCAAGGTAAAACTGGGAAAATATATATATATGTATATATATACATATATATATATATATTTTTTTTTTTTTTTTTTTTGGTGAGTCATGGGGCTTGAACTCACTTGGGTGCTGTCCTTGAGCTCTTCAGCTCAAGAGTGGTTATCACCCTACCCTTGAGCCAAGGACCACTTCCTGTTTTTTAGTGGTTAATTGGAGATGAATCTTGATCCTCAAATCTCAGCCTCCTGAGTAGCTAGGATTGCAGGCATGAGCCACTGCACTGCCTCTTTTTTTTTTCCCCCAGTCCTGGGGCTTGAACTCAGGGCACTGTCCTTGGGGTTTTTTTTCCCCCTCAAGGCTAGAGCTCTGCCACTTGAACCATAGCACCACTTCCAGCTTTTTTATTTTCTATGTATGTCGTTCCAAGGAATCGAACCAAGGTCTTCATGCATGCTAGGCCACTCACTCTACCACGAGGCCAAACGCCCTGCCCCATGGGATAATATTTTCTAAAGGTCCCTCCCCCCCCCCTCTTGAATAGGGCTTGAATTTGGGGTCTGGGTGCTATCCCTAAGCTGTTTTGCTCAAGGCTAGTACTCTACCACTTGGAGCCACAGCCCACTTCCAGTTTTTTTTTGTTTTTTTTTGTTTTTTTTTTTTTTTGCCAGTCCTGGGCTTGAGCTCAGGGCCTGAGTACTGTCCTTGGACTTTCTCAAGGTTAGAGCTCTACCACTTGAGCCTCAGCACCATTTCTGGCTTTTTTCTATGTATGTGGTACCGAGGAATCAAACCCGGGTCTTTGTGCATGCTAGGCAAGCACTCTACCACTAGGCCAAACTCCCGGCCCCCACTTCCAGTTTTCTGGTGATTAATTGGAGATAAGAGTCTCAGGGTGCCAGTCTTGCACCTGTAACCCTCGCTACTCAGGAGGCTGAGATCCAAGGATCGTGGTTCAAAGCCAGCTGGGGCACAAAAAGCTATGTGACTTTTTTTTTTTCTGTTGGTCATGGGCCTTGAACTCGGCCTAGGCGCTGTCCCTGAGCTCTTTAGCTTAAGGCTACCGCCCTACCCGTAGAGCCACAGTGCCACTTCTGGTTTTCTGGTGGTTAACTGGCTATAAGAGTCTCAGGACTTTAGTGGCCAGGCTGGCTTTGAACCTCGATCCTCAGATCTCAGCCTTGTGAGGAGCTAGGATAACAGGTGTGAGCCACCAGCACCAAGCTTTTTGTTCATATTTAATAAGTATGGTTGTATCTTTTCTTAGATCTGAAACTCAGCATCGAGGCTCTGCTCCACACTCTGAAAGCGATTTCCCAGAACAGGAAGAAGAAATTCTAGGATCTGATGATGATGAGCAAGAAGACCCCAATGATTATTGCAAAGGTAAGTTTATAAGAGATACATGACCTCTCCAATTGGAGTTTCTCGTTTGAATGTTTGCTCTGTCTGGTAAGCTTTTTTTTTTTTTTTGAGATACCGGGATTAATTATGAATGATACTAAGCATACTAGTGCTGAGCTATACACCAGCTCTTTTTTTTTTGGTCATGGGACTTGAACTCTGGGGCCTGCACATTGTCCCTGAGCTCTTCAGCTCAAGGGCATCACCCTACCCCTGGAACCACAGCGACACTTCCAGTTTTCTAGTGGTTAATTGGAGATAAGAATCTCACATCTTTAGTGCCCAGGCT
Organism: Megascapheus bottae; assembly: GCF_031878675.1. Classification (NCBI taxonomy): domain Eukaryota; kingdom Metazoa; phylum Chordata; class Mammalia; order Rodentia; family Geomyidae; genus Megascapheus; species Megascapheus bottae. The sequence continues at coordinate 11,702,831 of NC_143530.1, forward strand.
GACTTTAAACTGTGATCCTCAGATCTCAGCATCGTAAGGAGCTAGGATTACAGGAGTGAGCCTCCTTGGCCCAGTCCCAGCTCTTTTTTTAGCTCATTTTTTTTGTCTAAAAATTATATTACATATTTATCTTTGCAAATTTCAAAAGTAGGTAAAGCAGAAAAGAAAAATAAAAGAAGTGACTGTTGGTTACATCTTATATAAGTTTTGTTTGCGAACTCTATTGCAGTTTTAACTCAGTCTCAACACTTACATGGCTTCATTGTTTTGCTAGTACTCTACCACTTGAGCAGTGCTCTTCTCTCTGTCTCCTGACTACCTAGAATTATAGACATGAGCCACTAGCAACTAGGTTGTTATTGTTTGGTTGGTTGGTTGGGGGTTTTTGTTTGGTCTTGTTATATAGCCTAATGACCTCATACTCATCTTCCTACTTCAGTACTGGGATTGTGTCACATGTCTGGTTGGAAATTAAAGAAAGCCTTTTCTCATGAGATAGTTGCTAAGGCCAACACTCTACCACACTAGGCCAAACTCCCAGCCCCTTAGATTTTTTAAATGGGAAAGAATATTATGATATATTTCTAATTGAGGATGAGGTGATTTTATGGATTATAATTGTTACTGATTTGCTCAGTTTAAAATCTAAGATTAGTTTTGCACCATGAACTCAGTAATACCGTGTGCCTTAATTTGACTGGTAAAAAATATATATATATATGTGTGTGTGTTATAAATGATAGGTAACATAACTTGCCTAACTATTTCTGTGATTATTTCTCCTGCTTCTTTTTATTATATTCTGCCAATTATTTCTTGTAGGAGGTTATCACCTTGTGAAAATTGGAGATCTATTCAATGGGAGATACCATGTGATCCGAAAGTTGGGTTGGGGGCACTTTTCAACAGTGTGGTTATCATGGGATATTCAGTAAGTTCTTTTGCTCTGCAGATATATAGGATACTTTCTGATTTGGGTGGGAGGGGGTCTCCTTATCAATTTCTGTTTCTCACTTTTACTTGGGATTCAAAGAGATATTCAGAACATGTATTTTAATCTTAGAGATTTGGTTTTTTTTTTGATTGGTCGTGGGGCTTGAACTCTGGGCCTGAGCATTGTCCCTGAGCTCTTCAACTCAACTTCAACTACCACTTGAGCCACAGTGTTATTTCTGGTTTTCTGGTGATTAATAAGAGTCTCACGGACGTTAGTGCCTGGGCTGGCTAATGCCCTGCCTGGCTTTGAACCTCTGTCCTCAGATCTCAGTCTCCTGAGTTAGTAGCATGAGCCACCAACATCCAGCTGAGAATAATTTTTGATAACTATGAGAACAACTTATCTTCCTATAATTGAAATCTAGCCAGTTAGTGCCATGAAAAAGTATGCATGATCCTGTAGGAGTAGCTTATATCTGGCTACAGGAAATGTGACCTTGGTGTTTATATTTGTTCTTTCCTAACAGTAACTAAGAGTAGCTTCCAGAAGTAAAATATGTAGTCTTAATTGCCTGTTTATCTCTTAGGGGCAAGAAGTTTGTGGCAATGAAAGTAGTTAAAAGTGCTGAACATTATACTGAAACAGCACTAGATGAGATCCGGTTGCTAAAATCAGTGAGTATTTTATGTGTGGACTATAGAACATTATGCAAATATAACATTGTATTGAAATGAGACATACTAGTGGTGGTAGACTGACTTTCTGACTTTCTTTCTTTCTTTCTTTCTTTCTTTCTTTCTTTCTTTCTTTCTTTCTTTCTTTCTTTTCTTTCTGTCAGCTGCGGAGCTTGAACTCAGGGCCTGGGCGCTGTTCCTGAGCTCTTTTGCTCAAGTAGGACTCTGCCAGTTTGAGCCACAGCTCTACTTCGGGGGTTTTAAGTGGCTAATTGGAGCTAAGAGTCTCAAAAGAGCTTTTCTACCTGGGCTGGCTTCAAATTACAACCCTCAGATCTCTGCCTCTTGAATTGCTAGGATTATAGGCATGAGCCACTAGCACCTGGCAAGACTGAGTTAAGATAAATCTTGTTTCCATTAGTAAATATGCCACTTCTTTCTTCATTGAGATAGTTTTTCTTTTTTCTTTCTTTCTTTTTTTAAAAGTGGGGTCAGGGGCATAGCCTAGCGGTAGAGTGCTTGTATAGTGTGCATGAAGCCCTGGGTTCAATTCCTCAGTACCACATAGCTCAAGTTTCAGAACACTAGCTTTGAGCAAAACTCATTCAAGAACAGTGCCCAGGCCCTGAGTTCAAATTCCATGACTGCTCCCCTCCCCCCCAAAAAAAGCCTGTAGTCGACTTGCAGCCTGCAAAGTTCCTTAATTCCTCATTAGTTGGTAACTAGCAGTTAATAAGTCTATAACTAGCAATATGGTTGATTTAAGAAGACAGCGTATCTATTTCAGAAGCTCTTTCTTGGAATTTGTTTGTGCAGGTATTCCTTTCACCTCATTACCCTTTGCTAAAAGCTGTCTCTTTCCCAAAACAGGTTCGTAATTCAGACCCTAATGATCCGAATAGAGAAATGGTTGTACAACTACTTGATGACTTTAAAATATCAGGAGTTAATGGAACACGTATCCTTTTTTAAACTCTTATAAATCATGAATTAACTATTGCTATAATAAATAAAATTGCTTCATTAATCCAGAAATAACTTGATCCCAAAGATAAAGTGGTGGCTCACACCTGTAGTCCTAGCTACTCAGGAGGCTGAGATCTGAGGATAGAAGTTCAAAGGCAGCCTAGGCACTGAAGTCCTGAGACTGTCATCTCCAGTTAACTACCAGAAAACCAAAAGTGGCGCTGTGGCTCACGGGGTAGAGTGCTGTCATTGAGTTGAAGAGCTCAGGGACAGCAGCCAAGCCCAGAGTTCAAGTGCCATGCCTGACCAAGGAGGGAGAAGGAAAGAAAGAAACAAACGGTTTGTACAAATACCATTGGTGTCTTTTCTGAAAGTAAAGATTGTCTCCATGTGCATGCCTGGATATTCATGTGTGTTTGCGTTCTCCTAATCTGGGGCTTGAACTTAAGGCGTGGGTGTTGTCCCAGAACTTTTTTGCTTAAAGCTAGTAGTACTACTCTACCACCTAGCAACAGCTCTATTTCCAGCTGTTTCCAGTACATGAGATGAGTCTCATGTTCTTCCTTGGTGGGCTGGCTTTGAACCATCATATGCAGATTGCATCCTCCTGAATAGTTATAATTTATAGGCTTGAGCCTCCAGCACCCAGCTTAACATTATTTATATATATATGTATTTAGATCTGAATTATATCTCCTTTGTGAAGTATGCTTTTTCTGGAAACTACTTTAAGGTAATCTTCCCAAGAAAATTAAAGGAAAAGCAAAAGAAATTTTTGTAGAAATAGCTTTATAACCAGATACCAGTGACTGACGCTTATAATCCTAGCTACTCAGGAGGTTGAGATCTGAGGGTCATGGCTCAAAGCCAACCCAGACAGGAAAGTCCATGGGACTTTTTTGGTCGGTTGTGAAGCTTGAATTCTAGGCTTGGGCACTATCCCTGAGCTCTTCAGCTCAAGGCTAATGGTCTGCCCTTGAGCCAAAGCACCACTTCCTGTTTTCTGGTGGTTAATTGGAGATAAGAGTCTCATGGACTTTTGTGCCAGGCTGGCTTTTAACTGTGATCCTCAGACCTCCTGAGTAGCCAGGATTGTAGGTGTGAACCACAGGAGCCCAACGGCTAGTCTATGAGATGCAGCCAGTCTATGAGATGCAGGGACTCGTATCCAGGTATCTACTTCCGGTGACACTGTGGCTCAAGTAATAGAGTGCTAGCCTTGAGGGAAAAAGCTCAGTGACAGTACCCAGCCCCTGAGTTCAAGTCCCTGGACTGACAAAAAAGAAATGATTTTTTTTGTTGTTGTTTTGTTTTGGTTTGCCAGTCCTGGGATTTGAACTTAGGGCCCGAGCACTGCCAAGGCTAACGCTCTTCCACTTGAGCCACAGCACCAGTTCCGGCTTTTTTTCTGTGTACATATAGTACTGAGGAATCGATCCCAGGGGTTCATGTATGCTCCGTGGATACTCTATCACTAGGCCACGATCCCCCTGGAAACAATTTCTTTTTTTTTTTTTTTTTTTTTTGTGGGTCATGGGGCTTGAACTTGGTCTGGGCGCTGTTCCTAAGCTCTTCAGTTCAATACTAATGCCCTACCCTTGAGTCAAGTCCCACTTCCTATTTTCTAGAGGTTAATTGGAGATGAGTCTCAGGTCTTTTTGTGTCGGGGCTGGCTTTGAACCTTAATCCTCATATCTCAGCCTCCTGAGAAGCTAGGATTACAGGTAATAGTGGATAAGCCATATAAGTCACACACTGGTGGCTCGAACTTTTAATCTTACCTGCTGAGGAGACTGAGGTCTGAGGATCTTGGTATGAAGTCAGTCAGAACAGGAAAATCATGAGATTTTCACCTTCAGTTAATCACCAAAGAGCTAGAAGTAAACCTGTAGTTCTGTATGTAGTTTAAGTGGCATAGAGCTAGCCTTGAGCAAAAAAGCTAAGGAATGTTACCCAGGCACTGTGTTCAAACCCCAGAACATGCACCAGAAAGGAAAAAAAAGCAAGCATTTAAGGCATGATTTTATTCATAATCTACCAGCACTGGAGAAGCTGTGAACAGGTTATGTTTAGATTCTGAATAAAATGATTGTTCATTAAAAAAATGATTGTTCATGTCCTAAGATAATGAATTTTATAGAGTTGGAACGTTGAATTTTCTTCTGAAGTTATCATTGTAACATTTAATCAGCAAAAAGCTAGCAGCATGCCAATTGTCCATGCTGCATACCTGTAATCCTACCTGCTCAGGAGGCTGAGATCTAGGAATCACGGTTTAAAGCCAGCTCAAGTAGAGAGTAGAATTAGAAAAGTCCAATTAAGCACCCAAAAAAAGCTGGAAGTACAGCTATGGCTCTTGTGTTGAATGCTTAGGGTCAGTGCCTAGGCCTGAGTACAAGCCCCAGGATAGGCTCCAAAAAAATAAATAAAAACAGATGTGGCTGGGCACAGTGGCTCATGCCTGTAATCCTAGCCACACAGGAGGCTGTGTATATAGTTCCAGTCCTCAACATTTAATTTTCCTCACTTTTGGTAGTACTGGGGTTTGAATTCGAGGCTTTCCTAGGGAAGTGCTCTACCTTGTTTGCCTCAGGCCTTTCCTTGCACTGGCTGTTTTTGAGATAGAATCTCAAGTATTACTTGGGTGTGCACCTTCACTGCCTATTCTAGACTTCAAACTGTAGATGGGATGACAGGCACTGACTGCCATGCCCAGGTATATATAAAACAAGAGAAGCAGTCCCGCACTGGGCTTACTCCTGTAATCTTAGCTATTCAGGAGGCTGAGATCTGAGGATCGGGGTTCAACGTCAACCCAGAAATGAAAGTCCACGAGACTCTTATCTCTCTCTCTCTCTCTCTCTCTCTCTCTCTCTCTCTCTCTCTCTCTCTCTCTCTCTCTCTCTCTCTCTCTTTCCTTCCTTCCTTCCTTCCTTCCTTCCTTCCTTCCTTCCTTCTTTCTTTTTTTGCCAGTGCTGGGGCTTGAACTCAAGGTCTTTGCTCTGAGGCTAAACGACCACCGTCTCTGAGGCTGGTAACGTAATTGTAGTACACGGATCGAGATCATTTTCTCTTGTGTGTGGTACAAGGATCTGAGCTAGGGGCATCACATGTGTTGCTAGGTCTAAGCACTCTACTACTAAGCCATATTCCCATTCTGTAAAAGGGAGTTTCTGTGTTGAACCCCTTTGGACAATATAGTTGAACAAAATGAGTGTTAGGAAGCTGAAATATGTCTTGAATAGAGAAGTGAGAATGAGTGACAGATGGCTAAATGGAAAAGGAATGGTGGTGGAAGAATATACTTTTTTTGTTGGTCGTGAACTCTGGGTCTGGCACTGTCCCTGAGCTCTTCAGCTCAAGGCTACTGCTCTACCACTTGAGCCACAGCACCACTTACGGTTTTCTGGTGGTTAATGAGAAGTAAGCGTCTCATGGACTTTAGTGTTAGGGGCTGGCCTTGAACTCTGAACTTTAAATCTCAGCCTTCTGAGTAGTTAGGATTACAGGCATGAGCCAGTGCACCCAGCTGGAGCTATATTGAGAACTCAGTGCCCCTGCTTGCCAGAGTCCCGATTGATTCCTTTTCCTCCCTCCCTCCCTCTCCCTCTCTCTCTCTCTCTCTCACACACACACACACACCACACACACACGGAGCCTGTGTGTGCATGTGTGTGTCTTGGGGCTTAAACTCAAGGGTAGCACCTTTCTACTTGAGCCACAGCTCCATTTCTGGATGAATGAATGGATTGGTTGATTGATTGTAGTTTAGTGGAGATACAAGTCTCAGACTTTCCAGGCTTTGAAATGTGATTCTCAAATCTCAGCATCCTAAGTAATTAGGATTACAGCCATGAGACACTGGCACTTGTCTTTTTATATTGAAAGAAATGCATTTTCACTGGGGTGAACTCTACATAACTCTACATATGTAGTCTTGTGCTCTTTTTTTCCTTCTTAACCAAGTCCTAGATATCTGCATGGTGTTTGAAGTACTGGGGCATCATCTGCTCAAGTGGATCATCAAATCTAACTATCAGGGGCTTCCCCTCCCTTGTGTCAAAAAAATTATTCAGCAAGTATGTATCTTTATCTTTGCTATGGTAAATTTTTTGTGTGGTGAATTTTTATATGAAAGCATCTGGACTTTTCTATTTATAACAGTTTTTAAAACTTGGAATTTTTGTCACTGCGAATGTTAAATGCCAATGTTCAATCTATTTTGTTTGTTCAGTATCAAAATAGTTTAGCATATAAATTTTCTTTCAGGCTAAAGATTATAATTATTAAAGAGGACAGTGTTGTGTAAGGCACATGACTTGAAAATTGGAGATATTACAGTTGTGGGTACTAAGTATATATATATATATATATTAATACAGAATTGTTTTGTCAAATTAGTGCCATCTCTTATACGGTATTATCCATGAATATTTTCTAAATAGTCTTAGGTAGAATTTCACCCTCAAGAAAATGTTCTTCATCAGTGACGTAATTTATATTGACACTATGGCACATAGCATTTCTGAGGACAGATGAGAGAATGATGTTTGATTCTAGCTCTGGCAAACAGCCTTCTCAAAACAAGCATGCCTATAATCCCAGCTATTCAGGAAGCACAGGCAAGAGTATTAACTGTTTGAAGTAGCTCTGGGCAAAATATAAGATACTCCTTTAAAAGTAGCTGGGTAACTCACGCCTGTAATCCTAACTACTTAGGAGGCTGAGATCTGAGGATCAAGATTCAAAGCCAGCCCGGGCACAAAAGGACTTGAGACTCTTTATCTCCAGTTAACCTCTAGAAAACAGGAAGTGGGGCTTGGCTCAAGGGCTGAAAAACTCAGGGACAGCACCCAGGACAAATTGTTTTCCTGCCCCATGACATTCCCCCCCCCAAAAAAAAAAAGTAGCAAATGGACTGGTAGGAAAACAAACAAAAAATCCTCCAAATAGAATTAGCTTTGTAGGGCCGGGAGTTTGGCCTAGTGGTAGAATGCCTGCCTAGCATGCACGAAGACCTGGGTTCGATTCCTCGGTACCATATACATAGAAAAAAAGCCGGAAGTGGTGCTGAGGCTCAAGTGGTAGAGCTCTAGCCTTGAGAAATCCCAAGGACAGAGCTCAGTCCCTGAGCTCAAGCCCAGGACTGGCCAAAAATAAAACAAAACAAAAACAAAGAATCAGCTTTGTAAAATTTAGACATTTACAATGAATCTGGGGATTTTTTTTTTCTTTTTGTTAGTAATAGGGCTTGAATTTAGGGCCTTGATGTTGTCCCTGAGCTCTTTCACTCAACCAGGAATCTATCACTCTGAGCCACAATGCCACTTTCCATTTTCTGGTGGTCAATTGGAGAAAAGTCTCATAGACTGCTGGGTCTGACTTTGAACCATGATCCTCAGATATCAGCCTCCAGAGTAGCTAGGATTACAGGTATGAGCCACCAGTGCTGTGATCTTTTCTGGAGAATTTCCTTGTGTTTATTATTTTTACAATTTTATGTTGAGATATCCTTTTCAAGAAAGACTTGTATTTTGTTTTTACAAGTCTACTGTCCCATTCTCATTCAGGTGTTACAGGGTCTGGATTATTTACACACCAAGTGCCGAATCATCCACACTGACATTAAACCAGAAAACATCTTGTTATCAGTGAATGAACAGTATATACGAAGGCTAGCTGCAGAGGCAACAGAATGGCAGCGATCTGGAGCTCCTCCACCTTCTGGGTCTGCAGGTATGAGGGGAAGAGGGAGTTACGGGTGATTACTACTCAGTCATTTAACAAAAATATTTAAGAAGTAGTGTCGGCCTTCACAAGATTTTATTCTCTTGGGACTGGGAGTGTGGCTTAGTGGTAGCATGCTTGCCTAGTATGCATGAAGACCTGGGTTTGATTCCCTGGTACCATATACACAGAAAAGACCAAAACTGGTGCTATATGTAGCTCAAGGGGTAGAGCGCTAGCCTTGAGAAAGCGCAAGGGCAGTACTCAGACCCTGAGTTCAATGCCTAGAACTGGCAACAACAACAACAAAGATTTTCTCATTATTTGTCCCAACATGAGAATAGAGATTTTTGCCAAGTGCGGTGGCTCACACCTGTAATCTTACCGACTCAGGAGGCTGAGGATCTAGGTTCAAAGCCAGCCAGGGGACTAGTCTGCGAGACTCTTATTTCCAATTAACCACCAGAAAATGGGAAGTGGCGCTGTGGCTCCAGGGGTAGGGCTGTAGCCTTGAGCTGAAGAGCTCAGAGACAGAGCCCAGGCCCAAAGCAAGCCCCACATGTGACCAAAAAAAAAAAAAAATAGAGGGTTTTTTTTTTGATGTGTCTTTCAACTAAAGACATGTTAAATATTAAAGTAGCTAACTTACTTTGTTTAAGATTGTTTTTTCCTTTGATGGATTTAGGATGGGAGGCTGATGGTCCTTTTTTTTTTTTTTTTTTTTCTTTTTCTTTTTTGCCAGTTCTGGGCATGAGCTCAGGGTCTGAGCACTGTCCTTGGATTTTTCTCAAGGCTAGAACTCTGCCACTTGAGCCTCAGCACCATTTCTGGCTTTTCCTAAGTATGTGGTACCAAGGAATCGAACCCGGGTCTTCGTGCATACTAGGCAAGCACTCTAGATGGTCCTTTTTTTAAGACAAGGTTTGTGAGGCTAGCCTCACACTTGAAATCATTATGGTTCTTGAGGAGCATTTTGTTTATGTTTATTTTGACTGCTCATATTTATGAATTAATACATAGGAGCTTGATGAAATTGCTGTTGAAACCTTGGGGTAGGCAAGTACTGTGCTTCCTACCTGTAATTTCAGCTATTCATGAGGCAAAGGTTAAATCACAGTTAGAGGTCACCTTTGGCAAAAGTACTGAGACTTCAGCTCAATCTGTAACCCAACATAGGAAATCACAGACCCAGGCAAAACTGCTAAACTCTATCCAAAATGACAAAAGCAAATGGAAATGTGGCCTGAATAATAATCATTTTGAGCTAGTAAGCCAAGTGCACCCCCTTGTTTAAGACCTGGTACCAACAAAAAAAAAAAGTGGCGGGCAGGGGCTGGGACATGGCTTTGGTGATAGAGCAAGTACCTACCAAATGTGAGGAGGCTCAGTCCCCAGTACTATTAAAAACAAAACAATCTGATTTGAATAGTCAGACCTAGTTTGTTATTGATAGGGAAGCCTTTTCCAAGTTGATTTAGCTTCCTTTTCCCACACACTGGGGTTACTGGAATTAAAATTCACTTTGATGCAGTTCACTTGTATACTATGTTTCAAATAAATTCTGAATATTATAATTTTTATTGATTTATTTATTTTTGCCAGTCCTGGCTTCACTGTCCTTGGGCTTTCTCAAGGCTAGATCTCTACCACTCGAGCTACAGAATCACTTCTGGCTTTTTTCTATGTATGTGGTACCGAGGAATTGAACCTGGGTCTTCATGCATGCTAGGCAAGCACTCTACTAATAGGCCAAACTCCCGGCCTGATGATTTATTTTTTCAACTTGATACACAGATTTTAATTTTCTTTTGTTTATTTATTTTTATTTATTATTATTTATTTATTTTATTTTGCTTGTCCTGGGGCTTGAACTCAGGGCCTTAGTACTGTCCTGAGTTTCTTTTGCTCAAGGCTAGCACTCTACCACTTGAGCCATTTCTAGCTTTTCTGTTTATGTGGTACTGAGGAGTCAAACCCAGGGCTTTATGCATACTATGTAGGCACTGTAGCACTAAGATACTCTCCTGGTCCTAAACTAATGTCTTTTTTTTTTTTTTTTTGCCAGTCCTGGGCTTGAGCTCAGGGCCTGAGCACTGTCCTTGGACTTTCTCAAGGCTAGAGCTCTACCACTTGAGCCTCAGCACCACTTCCAGCTTTTTTCTATGTATGTGGTACCAAGGAATCGAACCCGGGTCTTCATGCATGCTAGGCAAGCACTTTAACCACTAGGCCAAACTCCCGGCCCCTAAACTAATGTTTTTAACATGTAACATAGCAAATTACTTAAGCTCATGGTGTAAGATAGAGTGACTGTCCTGCAGAAGGATAACTAGGGGATTGTGGCTCACTTTCTGATTGGGGCCATGCTTGGGAAGGGGAAGTGGGAGCTGTTAGCATGCTGGTACTGGAAACCCAATGTGGGAACTTGGCTCTCTATGCATCAGTGTTACTTGTGGTAGGACATAACTTACTTTAATCTTGGGAAATTTTTTTTTTTTTTGGCCAGTCCTGGGTCTTGAACTCAGTGTCTGGGCACTATCCTTGGACTTTCTCAATGCTAGTGCTCTACCCTTGAGCCACAACACCACTTCTGGCCTCTTTTGTTTATGTGCTTCCAAGGAATCAAACCCAGGGCTTTATGCATGCTAGACAAGCAAGCACTCTAACATTAGGCCACACTCTAAGCCCCATTAGGGAGATTTTTATTATTATTATTTTTTTATTATTATTATTATTATTGGTCAGTCATGGGGCTTAGGGCTTGGACTCTGGACCTGGGCTCTATCCCTGAGCTCTTCAGCTCAAGGCTACTGCCCTACTCCTGAAGCCACAGCACCACTTCTGGTTTTCTAGCTGTTAAGTGGAGATAAGAGTGTCATGAACATTAGTGCCCGGGCTGACTTTGAAAGGAGATTTTCAGATCTTAGCCGCCTGAGTAGCTAGGATTACAGGCATGAGCCACAGCACCTAGCTTTGGGAACTTTTAAATGGGTTATTTTCTTTAAAATAAAGGTAATATAGCTTCTACCAATGCAATAAAAAAAGTGAGTTATAGAGGAAAATTCTAAAAATACGATTTTTCTAAGCCTACATTTATGTTGCTTGCTGAATGTCAGAATTCTTACTTGGTTTTCTTTTCTTTTCAGTCAGTACTGCTCCTCAACCTAAACCAGTAAGTATAAGGTGTTTCTATACCTATTTCTATCTTTAATTGTAATCTGTGGGATATGGGTATGGATTCTTCTGATATGGTTGGTTACAGTTTGTTTTGTTTGGAAACCAAGGAAAAATATTTGTAAATTTCTATAATTTTCTCCAGTAAATTCCCACTGATCTTCACATTTGTACTGGTGAAATATCTGCAAATAAACCAACCCTACAGATTGCTCAGTAGAACAAACTTTACTGTTAGCTTTTTAAAATTTTTTTGTTTCATAAGAATATCTGCATATTTTTACTTAATGAAAAACCTAGAAAATGAGTAAAATTTAAGCCAGGTGGCTCATATCTACAATCCTAGCTACTCAGGAAACTGAGATCTGAGGATTGTGGTTCTAAGCCAGCCCAGGCAGGAAAGTCTGTGAGACACTGGTCTCCAATTAACCACCATAAAACCAGAAGTGGAACTGTGGCTCAAGTGGTAGAGCACTAGCCTTGAGCATAAAAGCTCAGGGACAGTGCCCAGGCCCTGAGTTCAAGCTCTAGAACTGGAGCACACACACAAAAAGAGTGCAATTTAATTAGGAAATATTTAAAATTAATAGTTATCTCCAATTAGGGGTACTGGATTAGCCACCTGAAGGCTTTATCTGTTTGTAATCTCCGCCCAGGCTGACAAAATGTCAAAGAATAAGAAGAAGAAATTGAAGAAGAAGCAGAAGCGCCAGGCAGAATTACTAGAGAAGCGAATGCAGGAAATTGAGGAAATGGAGAAAGAGTCGGGCCCTGGGCAAAAAAGACCTAACAAGCAAGAAGAATCAGAGAGTCCTGTTGAAAGACCCTTGAAAGAGAACCCACCTAATAAAATGACCCAAGAAAAACTTGGTATAAATAGAGCATCACAAAAATTACTTTATGGCACAGTTTAGCATTAATTTGTCATTGTTATATATTATAGTGGTTTCATGCATACAACACATCTCTGGGGGTATTCTTACAAGAAGTCAGATCTTGGCGTAAATGTTAGGCAGGTAATACTAAAATGTGATTTCTTATTTTTCTCAGAAAGTAGAAAAAAACAGACCTCTAGCTATTGGGTAAGGATAAAAAGGTCTTGGTCAGTCTTGTTTTTATTTTACTCAGTATAAGTTTTAGAAAATGTTTTAATCTTGTAATTTTTTTCTGTTCTTTCATTTATACACATACAGATATATGCTTTTTTGTTTGTTTATTCCTTAGAAGAGTCAAGTTCCATTGGCCAGGATCAAACACTTATGGAACCTGGTGTAGAGGGTGGTGCAGCAGAAGTTAATTGCAATGGAGTAATTGAAATCATTAATTATACTGAGGACAGTAATAAAGAATCATTGAGGCTTAAAGAGGATCTACATAATGCTAATGACTCTGATGTCCAAAATGTTCAAAATTTGAACCAGGAACCTAATTTTCTAAGTTCCCCAAATGGAGACAGTCACCCAGCTCAAGAAGCAAACTCTTATACAGCCGTACCCTCTGAGGTGTCAGATACTATGGTATGCCAATCCTCATCTGTAGACCAGATATTGAGTGACCAGAACATCAGCCAGCTTCAAGAAAGAATTCGGGCAGAGATACCATGTGAAGATCAAGAGCAGGAACGTAATGGACCACTGGGAAATAAAGGTACCATTCAGAAATACTTCCTCAATATCCCTTCCTTATACAACACATTATTGAATATCTACATTAAAAGCTAAGTAACATAGTTTTTGTAACTATAGTTTTGCAGCAAGTATCTATGGTATATTCTTTTTTAGGTAATTGAGGTGTTTTTCCTTTTGTTTGTGCTGCTTGGGATCAAATCCAAGAGTTTTGCACATACTAAGTGCTATATTCCCAGCCAGCATACATGCACGTTGCATTCAGTGTATATAACTATAGCTAACTTTATAGTTGTGCATATGGGGTGCATAAAAATTTTATTTGTTGCTATGAGCTACAGATTTTTTTTTTTTTTTTTTTTGCTAGTCCTGGCCTTGAGCTCAGGGCCTGACCATTGTCCTTGGACTTTCTCACGGCTAGAGCTCTACTACTTGGGTCTCAGCACCATTTCCAGCTTTTTTCTATGTATGTAGTACCAAGGATTTGATCCTGGGTGTTCGTGCATGCTAGACAGTCACTCCCGGCCCCGAGCAACAGATTTTTAATTGTAGAAACTGGGGTACTTCTGTCCTTTTTTTTCTTTTTTGTCAGTTGTGGTACTTGAACTGTGGGCCTGGACATTGTCCCTGAGCACTTCAGCTCAAGGCTACCACCCTACCCCTGGAGCCACGGCACCACTTCCGGTTTTCTGGTGGTTAATTGAAGATAAGAGTCTCACGGACTTTAGTGTCCTGGCTGGCTTTGAACCTAGATCCTCAGATCTCAGCCTCTTGAGCAGCTAAGATTACAGGCATGAGCCACTGCACTCGGCCCTGTTCTCTTTTTTTTTTTTTTTTTAAACCATAGAAAATTTATTGTAGTTGCCGTTTGAGGAGCCTAACTTATCTTGTAGAGAGTTTCCTGACCCTGTAAGTGTCCCAAAAGATGTTTATTGAACAGTTTTATTGGTGGTACTCGTCTATAGGAAAATCCACTGCTGGAAATTTTCTTGTCAATCCTCTTGAGCCATTAAATGCAGAAAAACTCAAAGTGAAGATTGCTGATCTTGGAAATGCTTGTTGGGTGGTAAGTTAAAACTTAAATTATTTTGAAATAACAAGGATTGAATGATATTACTTGATGCTAAAATTTAGCTTATAATTCTTCATTTTATTAAATTTACTAATTTATTCAATTTAGTAAATAATAATTTACTTTTACCTTGGGAGTGATTTGGGGGGGGTCATTCCTGGGGCTTGAACTCAGGGCCTAGGTGCTCCTCTGAACTCTGCCTCAAAAGATAGCACTCTGCCACTTTGAGACACAGTACCACTTCTGGCTTTCTGGTGGTTAATTGGAGATAAGTATCTTACAAACTTTCCTTCCCCACCTAACTTTGTTGTTGTTCTTGTTTAACCAGTCTTGGGGCTTGAACTCAGGGTCTGGGCACTGTCCCAGAGCTTCTTTTGTTCAAGGCTAGCATTCCACCGCTTGAGCTACAGTGCCACGTCCATCTTTTTCTGTTTATGTGGTTCTAAAGAATTGAATCCCAGGGCCCGGGAGTTTGGCCTAGTGGTTAAAGTGCTTGCCTTGCATGCCCAAAGACCCGGGTTCGAGTCCTCGGTACCACATATAGAAAAATAAAAAAAGCCGGAAGTGGTGCTGAGGCTCAAGTGGTAGAGCTCTAGCCTTGAGAAAGTCCAAGGACAGTGCTCAGGCCCTGAGCTCAAGCCCAGGACTGGCAAAAAAAAAAAAAAAAAGAATTGAATCCCAGGCTTTATGAATGCTAGGCAAGTACTCTATCATGAAGCCACATTCCTAGCCCTACCCGGGCTAACTTTGAACTGGGATCCTCAGTCTCAGCCTCCTGAGTAGCTAAGATTACAGGCATGAGCCACCAGAGCCTGGCTAAAGAGATTTTTAATTTAAAATATAGTGCCACATTACTTATTTTTTAAATGTACAATTATATGTAATTATACTTATTTATGAGTAATATTTATTTTTGTATTCTAAAAGGAGACACATCAGTTTTCCACATTCAAATCCTGTTAACATGACATCTTGTTGGAAAGTTCTCTGCCCATATACTTAACATAGCAAACTGCCACTCTGTGTGTGGTTCATTTGTTTGTTGTTGTTGTTCAGTCTTTCCCTCTCCTTTTTTTTCACCCAAGTATGGGGATTAAATTCAGGGCCTCACATTTAGGTTCTACCTTTTGATATCTCACTGTCCTTTTAGTTTTGAATTCATTTTTTTCAGGTAAGATCTGTGTTTTGGAGGGGCTCGGAACATGGTCTGGTGGTATAGAGTGCTTCCCTAGCATGCATGAAGTCCTGAGTTTGATTCCTCGGTGCCACATACACAGAAAAAGCCAAAAGTGGCACTGTCGATGAAGTGGTAGAGCTCTAGCCTTGAGAAAGCCCAAGGACAAAAAGTTCTGTGCTTTCATATGGCAGCCTCAAACTAGGATCCTCTCCTTCCCAAGCAGCTGAACCTGTAAACATGGTCCACAACTAGTTTTGGGGTGTTTTTTTTGTTGTTGTTTTTTGTTTTGTTTTGTTTTGTTTTTTTGAGATAAGGTCACTTTTGCTGGGGTTGTCCTCAAACCATGATCTTCTTATCTGTGTCTCTTGAGTAGCTAGGATTACAGAATACTAATTGTTCTAAATTTTTTTTCATCCACAATATTTAGCACCTTCTGATTATATTTGTTTTATATGCCCTTCCTGAACATATCTTTTCTTTCCACCAGTCCTAGCAGAGCCCAGGCACTATCACTGAGCATCTCTGTGGTCAAGGCCTAGTGCTCTTATCACTTGAGCTACAGTGTCACTTCTGGCTTTTTCTGTGTATGTGGTACTCAGGAATCAACCCCAGGCCTTCATGCATGCTAGGCAAACACTCTACCATTGAGACACCTTCCCAGCCCCACAGTAAAGTTTTTTTGTTGATTCACTGCCATATCTGATATAGTAGGTACTTAATATTTAATTAATTGCAGAGAATTGACACTGAGGCAAATATAAGGAGGGCAGCCATCATATGCTTGTTGGCTTTCTGTCTGGTTTATGTTTCAAGTTTCTGTGTTTTTGTGTTTGCAACACTTTCTGGATACTTTCTTACCATATGGTACCTTTTTTTTTTTTTTCAACTCTGATACAATTGTTTCTTTCCCTTTTACTCCCACAAAATTAATCTTTTTTTTTTTTTTGGTCCTCCTGGGACTTAAACTCTGGGCCTGGGCCCTGTCCCTGAGCTCTTCAGCTCAAGGCTACTGCCCTACCCCTTAAGCCACAGCACCACTTCTAGTTTTCTGATGGTTAATTGGAGATGAGTCCCACAGACTTTAGTGCCCAGGCTGGCTTTGAACCTCCATCCTCAGATCTCAATCTCCTGAGTAGGTAGGATTCCAGGCATGAGCCACCAGCATTCAGCTGTTGAATATTCTTTTAATACAAGTTCCAGGGTTCATGACTGCAAAATTGAATCCCGTGTCTCTTAAATTGCTTCGGTGTAGAGGTTTCTTCCCATTGTTTATACATTTTACTTATTCAGTAAATTCCAGTTTTGCTACTGCATACCTAATATATTTAACGTGCTTTGTTTATCCAAGATTCCCTTTGTTGTTGTTTGTCATGGGGCTTGAATTCTGGACCTGAGCACTATCCCTGAGCTCTTTAGCTCATGGCTATGGATCTACTATTTGAACCACTTCTGGTTTTCTGGTGGTTAATTGGAGATAAGTGTCTCGCAGATTTCGTGCCCGGGCCAGCTTTGAGCTGTGATCCTCAGATCTTAGCCTCCTGAGTAGCTAGGATTACATACATGAGCCACGGGTGCCCAGCAAGATCCACATTTGATAAGCAAGGATTCTTCATAAGTGGTTATATATTCGAAAGTTCCACCTTTTATTTCAATATAATTAGCACATAGCAAAGAAATTTTTTAATTGGGTCTAAATTAAGGTCATTTATTTATTGAAGTTAAATTTTAGGTAAATGAGCAAACAATTTTGTTTGGAGTACTCTTTCTTTTTTTTTTTATAAAGCTATTACTATTAATCTGTATACCTATATTCAGGTTAGACTTACCGTTTACAGAACTAATTTGAAGTAGCAGTTTGTAGGGCAGCAGAGCATCAAAATGATATTTGAAGTGACCTAAAAGTAACCTTGGTTTGGGAAATTTTTCAGGTAGTATATTTTTATCTGTTATTAATCTTGATTTTTTTTTAACTTTTTTAAACAAATATTAAAATACTTTCTTTTTCATGAACTCAGCACAAACATTTCACTGAAGATATTCAAACAAGGCAGTACCGCTCTCTGGAGGTTCTGATAGGATCTGGCTATAATACCCCTGCTGACATTTGGAGTACAGCGTGCATGGTAATATTCTTTCCCTCATGTCCTTCACTCATTCTGTATTAGTGACATACCTTGTTGAAACAGAAAAAGAATTTGACATAGGTGACTTATCATATAAACTTTGTCCTATAGCTGGAGAGATCTAAATTGAGAACAGCTGCTATAAGGCATTGTTGGTTTGGATTAGGAGATTACTAGTGTCTTTATCCTTTTAGTATTTATTTGCTGACCAGTGACACACAACTGGGGACTTCATTGTGTATAATTCAGCAACTCCTTTCATCTTTGCAACTCACCTAGATGTGAAGTCCAATCACCCACGGATCCATTCCTTACTGCTTTGTCTCTGGCATGCAGCCACTCAAATAGTCAAATTTAATAGATAGAAAATGACTTCCTGCAAACAGCTTTATATGGCAAAAACCTCAAGATCTTATCATCATTTCCCTTTTATTTGTTTACTTGTGTCTCTTCCACAAGGATATATATCTTGTTACATATAATTACATGTTTACGTTTTGTTTTTTTGCGGGTCCTGGGGCTTGGGGTTTGGGTATTATCCCTGAGCTCCTTTGCTCAATACTAACAAGCACTCTATACCACTTGAGCCACAGCTCAACTACCTCTGGTTTTCTGGTGATTAATTGTAAATAAGAGTCTCACAGAGCCTGGCACCCTTGTTTCACACCTGTAATCCTACCTACTCAGGAGGCTAAGATCTGAGGATCATGGTTCAAAGCTATCCCTGTGTGTGTAAGACTCTTATCTCAAATTAACTGCCAGAAAACTGGAAGTGGAGCTGTGGCTCAATGTAGTAGAGCTCTAGCTTTAAGCTGAAGAGCTCAGGGACAGCGCCCCAGGCCAAGTTCAAGCCCCACGACCAACCAAAAATAAAAAGTCTCACAGACTTTCTTATCTGGACTGGCTTTGAACCATGATTCTCAGATCTCAGCTTCCTCACTAGCTAGAATTACAGGTGTGAGCCACCAGCATCTGGCTGATTGCATGTTGTAAGTGGGTTCTTTCTGTATACTTACAATGCTAACTACTTGAGGGTCTTTGAAGATTTGATAGGGCATAATTACAAGTTGTCCATGTTGGAGAGTAGAGTCCTGATGTGTTGAAGTATATTGTTTCCAGATGAATAATAAGCATCTCTTAGAATACTCAAACACTGATTATCTGTTTGCAAGAGGTTTTCTTATTGTAGGAAGCATGTACCCTTTTCATCCTAGTTGGCGAGTGCTAACCTATTGGTCACATAAGTTGGTTCCTAGATCCATTGCCATTTTTTTCCTAATTTTCTATAGGCTAGATGTGTTCGCTTCATCTTGGACAGTTTAAGCTGTGCTTTCTGTTGCAATTATTAGATGTTTTTACCAAACATTAAAGAGATATAGATATTTGAGTATTTGCTTTGTAGTGTAGAATTCATTGTCTAGCAATATGAAATTATAATGAAAATCTATTCTTCTAACAAACAGCTTAGTAATCCAGCATCACCTTAATATCTAAGTATGCCCTTTTTTGACCCAAAAGAACAATTCCAAAGAGCTTTAATGCTAGTTTTGTTTTTCTAAGTGCACATATTTATAACTATAGTTACTACACTGGCCTGTAAAATACTACAGCTTTTACTGTATGTGACTTTGTACCCATTGTCCAACCTCTCCTCATTCCTTGCTGAATGGTTTGGGTTTTTTGTTTGATTTGTTATTATTTCTTTGATCTTCCTCTATGGAATAACTTACATATTTGGTACAAATTCAATCTCTTTTTTTTTTTTTTTGCCAGACCTGGGCTTGAGCTCAGGGCCTGAGCACTGTTCTTGGACTTTCTCAAGGTTAGAGCTCTACCACTTCAGCTTTTTTCTATGCATGTGGTACCAATGAATCGAGCCCAGGTCTTCATGCATGCTAGGCAGGCACTCCACCACTAGGCTAAACTCCCAACCACTTCAATCTCTTTTTTTATGCTTCACTAAGATACTAATGTAGGCTGGGCATGGGTGGCTCACTGGTGTTTTCATGTGCCATCTTCTTTTGCATAGGCTTTTGAACTAGCCACAGGTGACTATTTGTTCGAACCTCATTCAGGAGAAGAGTATACTCGAGATGAAGGTAAGTCCACTTAATCAAAGTGGTTCGTTATACTTGCTATATATGGGTAAAATCATTTGTTCTAACTAAGAACCTTGGTAACCTTGTCAGTTTATTAATGACAGCACTATAAAAAATTAAACCAGGTGCCAATGGCTTGTGTCTGTAATCCTAGCTACTCAGAAGGCTGAGATCTGAGGATTGCACTTTGGTACACTGTTGTTTTCTTTTGTTCTGTGCTGGTCTTGGCCTGAACTTGGGGACTGACACTGGCCCTGAGTTCTTTAGCTCAGAGCCAATGCTCTTAACATTTGAGCACAGTTCCACTTCCAGAACTGTGGTTTGAAGCCAGCCTAGGCAGGAAAATCCATGAAACTCTTCTTGTTTTTAAGCACGGGGCTTGAACTCAGAGCCTAGGCTCTGTCCCTAAGCTTTTTCCCTCCAGGGCAGCACTCTGCCACTTAGAGCCACAGCACTACTGCCATTTTTCTGGTAATTGTAGGTAAGAGTCTCACAGAATTTTTTTTTCCCACTTCTGTTGATACTGCAATTTTAAACTCTGTTTTAGAGATGAGGGAAGTCCATGTGAATGAGTTAATCATTTGAATTAAAAATGATTAGAGAAATATCTCACCTTCTTTCCTAATACGTAGGCAGCACTAGTAGTATAACCTCCTATTGTGAAGAATATATTCTTTAGTGACTTTGCTTTGCTCTAGGCTTTGGGTCTTTTAGTTGCTAGGATTTTCTTTGTTGTTGTTTTTGTTTTTGTTTCAGGCGGTTAGTATTGGGACTTAAACTCGGGATCTTGCACTCTCTCTGGCTTTTTCTCTCAAGGCTTATATTCTCCACTAACCTTGAGCTGAAGAGCTCAGGGACAGTGCCAAAGCCCAGAGTTCAAGCCCCATAACCAACCAAAAAAAATAGATGTCTATTATATAGTATTTTCTCCAGAAGATGTGCACTTGAAAGTTTCTTAATGTTTCAATAAATATATGTTTAAAGTCATTTATAAAAGCCCTTTTCTCCCTGGCTCGGTGGTCACGCCTGTAATCCTAGCTACTCAGAAGGCTTAATAGTTACTTGTAAATAGCGAGTTCTTGAAACAGTTATTGATAGTAAATCTTTAATAACCAGCCTTTGAGTCTACTCCTTTTACCCATCTTTTTTTTTTTTTTAAATCACATTGAACATATTATAGAACTGATAGGAAAAATTCCAAGACATAGTCTTAAAAATATTTATGGGCTTTAGTCTCAGAGATACTATTGTTAAATGAGGTTTCATCTAGGTGGTCCCAAGAAGCAGAGCACTTAACACTAAGATTCGTTTTTAGTGATCACTTAAGTCCCACTGCGAGTTGAGTGATTGGTATTTACATAATTTTATAAATTCTCCATTGTGGGGCCTGAAGTTTTGTCTAGTGGTAGAGTGCTTGCTTAGCATGCACAAAGACCCAGGTTTGATTCCTCCGTACCACATACACATAGAAAAAGCCAGAAATGGTGCTCTCACTCAAATGGTAGAGTGCTAGCCTTGAAAGCCCAAGTTAAGTGCTCAGGCCCTGAGTTCAATGCCCAGAACTGGCAAAAAACAAAAAAATCTCCATTGGATGGATTCCATTTCTTATTTAGGACATAGGGTAAGCCTGAAAGCCTGTGTGTGGGACTCTTGCTGCCAGTGTCTAGAGCTACATTTGTTACTCGGGTTATGTACATCTCTCTTTTTCTCCCTTTTAACATACAGATCACATTGCATTGATCATAGAACTTCTGGGAAAGGTGCCTCGCAAGCTCATTGTGGCAGGGAAATATTCCAAGGAGTTCTTCACTAAAAAAGGTAAAAAGCAAATAAATTTTAAGTCCCTCTGTCCAGTGTTCCAATACCCTTGTTTGGCTTAATGGAGAAAAACGTCAACTCGCAGCTGCTTTACTGTGCACCAAGCTAATCATTTCTAAATAGAAAAAGACTATATCCTTATATGAAGTTAATATGTATATAGTGCCTTAGGTATAATTAGTGATTCCTGTAACACTTCCAGAAAGTGGATGGCTTACGCTGTGTAACGTATTAAAAGAAGAAACAAAGATGAAACTCTTTGAATTTTTTATTTACCTATATCTTGTGCATTCCAAATAAAATTAAATGTGAAAACCTAACCTCTAAGGATCTAGAAAATGGTCTGGCCTTTGTAGACAAAATCAGATTAAGTTTGTGTATATATCATGTAGTTAAGAAAAGTCATGCACTATCTGCAGAAAAGATGCCAAATAAATGTCAAAAAAATTTGAGGCTGGGCACAATGGCTCACACCTATAATCCTAGCTACTCAGGAGGATGAGATCTGAGAATCAAAGTTCAAACCAGCTTGGGCACAAAAGTGTGTGAGACTTTTATCTCCAATTAACCACCAGAAAACCAGAAGTGGCGCTGTGGCTCAAGGGGTAGGGCAGTAACCTTGAGTTGAAGAGCTCAAGGACAGCGTCCAGGCCCAGAGTTCAAAGTTCCATGATCGACAGGGGGAAAAAAAGCGGGGGGGAGGGAGGGATTTTAAGCATTTAGGGGTTTTTTGTTTTTTGGTTTTTTTTTGCTAGTTTTCCTGGGCACTGTTCCTGAGCTTCTTTTTGCTCAAGGCTAGCACTCTGTCACTTGAGCCAGAGTGCCACTTCTGGCTTTTTCTGTTTATGTGGTACTGAGGAATCGATCCCAGGACTTTATGCATGCTAGACAAGCACTCTACCACTTAGCCACATTCCCAGCCTAAGCTCTTAATAATACAAATATCTTTAAAATTGTCTCCCAATGATGCATTTCTAGTTAAGGCTATAGCTCAATAGATTACTTGTTTAGCATGTGCATCCCCAGCGTAGTAAGGAATAAATTTGATTGAAATTTCCAAGTAATGCTGCTATATCTGAAATCTAAGGCTGGGGATTGTTCAGATGGTGTAATACGCCCACCTAGCAAGCAGAAGGTCCTGAGTTCAAACCTCAGTACTGCCCCTGTCCCCCATAAAATGTTTTTTTATCTGAAATGTTACATAGATTTATATTTGTATGCTGTTGGCTATTTTGAGTCAATATTTGCTAGACTATTGAGCTAGAAAATATACTAGTATGTTCCTATATAATGATAGGCTGGGCTGCCTGATTGCACATTTGAGGTCTACATTGATAGATTGATTACTGGATCTTGCTTCTTGTACTAATCAGTTTGTTTTGTACTGTCTTCACAACAGGTGACCTGAAGCACATTACGAAGCTGAAACCCTGGGGGCTTTTTGAGGTCCTAGTAGAGAAGTACGAGTGGTCTCAAGAAGAGGCGGCCGGCTTCACAGATTTCTTACTGCCCATGTTGGAGCTCATCCCTGAGAAGAGAGCCACTGCTGCCGAGTGTCTCCAGCATCCCTGGCTGAACTCGTAAGCCCCTAACCAGCCCTGCAGCAGAGATCACACGCTGATCTTCAGCCCTCCTCGCCAAGCATTCCCCCCTGCCCTTTTTCAGGGTGAAGCTCTTTCTTCAAGGGTTTCTAAATGTTTCTTTTTTTCTTCCCTCCCCCCCCCAATGCAACATCATTTGGGTTTGCTGACTTGACCTTGTGGAAATCCACACAGCCATTGGACATCCTAGGTGACTTCAGCTTTGGTTGGACTCTGCCAAAGACTACCAAACTAAAAATATAGAACAGCCCTTCGTGCTGTACCCCTGCCTTTCCATCAGGACGTGTATAAATTATTAGCACCCTTTTTTTTTTTTTTTTTTTTTTAAAAGAAAGGTTTGAAGATGTGTGAGTCCATCCTTTTATTCTCTGACTCTAAGAGTCAAATTTTTAGTGCGTATTCTATTGCCAGCACGAGGATGAGGAGAGGGGAAGGGTGTCATTCTGTGTCCAGCAGAAACATTAAACATGCTGTATCCAGGCTGCATCATCTTCCTGGATTGTTTCTGTTATTTTCTATGTTCACACTTGCCTTGCGACCTTCATGCTACTTCCTTTTTAAATGAATTGTAAAAATTTGGGTACTATTTTATCACTGTTAAGCCTGTCATAATCCTGTTATTCTTTAATAACAAGATCCTGAAGTCTTCAGTCTGATATTAATGTATACAAAAACAGAACCATTGAATAAGTTCTTAAGACCCTAAGCTGTTCTGCAAACTCTCCTTTTCCCGTGTATCTTCTGTACCCTAAGAGCAGTTATTTTGACTTTTCTTTAATGCCTGGCTGGCACTTTACTCATCCAACTTGAGTTATTCCCTATAACAAAAAATCAGGGTTACTCTAGAAAAGAAACCTGGATTTTGGAGGGGGAAATTTTTTTCCCCATTAAAGGGGAAATATGTCCTAGAGTTCTGATTGGTTTCCAAATAGTTATCTGCTTTTATTTACAGCTTTTTCCTTACTTGCTCAAATTTCTAGTCTTGAACCAGTTTCTATTTATGGTGGTGATGTTCTCATTTTCTAAGAATGTGAAACCCTAGATAAAAGAACCAAAGGCGGGGTAGGATGGCACATTTTTGGGGTTGGCTTTTTTTGGGGGGTGAGGGGTGCCTGTTACTTTTTTTTTTTTTTAAGATTAGACATTCTCTGCTGCTATTTCTTTGTATAATGTAAATTTTAAAGTGATTAAGTATACTTGAGGCTTTGTTGTTCTTAATGCAAAAAGCATTAAGAAGATTGACCTCTCATAACTTGTCCTAAAGATTACATATTCTTCGAGTAATATTGAGCAGTAGAGGGACAGGATTGGGGTCATAGCTGCTAATTCACCATGGACCAGTGGGGCGTGGGGGTTGCAGCATTCTCTGGAAGCAGTTCTAGAACTCTTAATTTACAGAAAGACAAGGAGGTGTAACCCGAGGTTCTACTGGAAAATTACCAATGAAGCTGTTAACTAGCCACCTTTCTGTATAGAAGACTGGAATCACTTTTGGTCATTTATCCACAACAGTGACACAGGAAAGTAGTGTCATTATGCAATCCATGAAACATAAATATAGTATGAGGAATTGGCCAACCATTCATCAGATCTGATTGGTTACTCCTGAATTCAGACATGTTCCCGTAGAAAGAATAAGTCTGGTGTTGAGTGACGATCTGAAGTGAAATAACAGAAAATCCCATGAGCTAATAGGTCTCGTTTTTAAAATTGACATGACAGGAAATTTTAATGAGGTGAGATCCTATGACTTCATTTTGGAAATGATTTTCACTATATAGAAGGGCTTTTGTCCCCATCATTAAGGCAGATGAGTCAGAAAATCTGACAAGAGCAGCCGTAGGGCTCGACCTTCCTGGTCCTCTGTGTACCTTTATTGAGCTTAGTCAGAATACTGTCCAGTTGCCATGATCTCACTAAAAGGATTTCTTTTTGCTCTTAGTTAAAAATAAAGCCCTGATAATTTTTTAAAAATTCTTTCTACTGGGTACATTGTCTGTTTTCTTTTCTTTATAAATTCAGTATAATAAACAACTTATTTAATAACTGTTTCCAGAAATTTTATTCACTTGTTGCCCAAGTTGGTCTGGCCCAAGCAGCTAGAGAAAAGGTCTGATAATGCCTTTGAACTTAAATATACAATGAAACTGCAACTTGAATACTTGACATTTTTGTGATTTGAATTTCATTTTTTTTCTAGCTCTTTTTGCTTTCATTTATTGTGAGATTAGCAAAATACATTTTAAGGAATTATGAGAATTTTTTCACATTTTCCCATAACATTTTTTACAGTTTTCTTAAATTACTAGCATGAAAAAATGCCAAATACTTTTCTAACACTGAAGTTCTAGCATAGTGAACACATATACACAGGTTTTCATGCACTCAAGAATAAATGTTATTAACTTCATTTGTTCTAGTATCTGTTCCCCCCCACACCTCCCCCCAAAAAGGTATATTGTTTGAATCTGCATACTGGATTACTGGTGAAGGAAAAAAAAAGTTAGGTTATTTGACTAAATCACCTTTTGGTGTACTTCTTTATTTGAATACTTGGTGAGAACTTACAAGGTTTTTGGGGTTTTTTGCTTTATATGCCTGTCCAGGTATTAATATGATCTATATGTAGTAAGAGATTGAACTCAGGTGCTTTACCATTTACTTGCACAACACCCCCGCTGCCTAAGTTTTTCAAGGTTGAAGTTAACCGCATGCATACTATGCATTCATGTGCAACTAATCCAGGTGACCTTGTTTAAAAACAGGACTTCTGAGATTATATTCAGACATTTTAACCAAGGGATAAGTGTCTCTGATAACTGTGCATAGAGATCCAATTTGATATATACCCACTACCAAGTTAGGCTTTATCATAATCTGTCCATGCATTCTTTGCTTTAGATTTACTTGGGATAAAGAATGATTGGTCTTGGAATTAACTTTATGTTTTTCTTGTACTTCGTTATCTGTTTGCCTGGAGTCTGGGCTGGCTGGCTTTGAGGTTCTTGGAGAATAGTGAATGTGGTAGAATAGCACTCATGGATTCAATTAGGAAGGGGCTGGAGGCTGTTTGAATCCTCTGTCTTGCACTTCCAAGGAACCTTTCTGGGGAGGCAAGCTGCCGCATGAGGGGCCCCTTAAGAGGCCTACAGTCAGTAAATGGATCCCAGTCCCAACCACTTACGCAAAACAATGCTGCAAATAGCCACCACAACATAATTGGAACCCAGAGGCAAAGATTCTTGGCTAAATGTTGCTAGGATTCTCAATGTATGGAAATTTTTTGATGAGTGTTCTGTGGATCCACTGAGTTCTATACCAGTACTAGGACTTGAACTTGGAACCTGGGCAGTACTCCTTAGGGTTGTTGTTTTTACTAAAGGCTGGTGTGCTACCACTTGAGCCACAGTTCCAGCTTTTTGCTAGTTAAGTGGAGATAAGGGTCTTAGACTTTTCTGTCTGGGCTGGCTTCAAATCAAGATACTCAAAACTCAGTGATTCTCCTAAATGACTAGGATTACTTATCTTGGTTATGGCATTTGTGACCTGGAAGTACTACCAAAGCTGTGTTTTGAATGCAGAGCTGACAAATGCCATCTATTCCTATAAAGACTTGCCTATCAGCATACAGTTTCTGAAGCTGATAGCCATTTCTTTGTGGGTTAACCTGGGCACTATGAAGAAATGTGATTTTCCGATCCCAAAGAGAATGGAGTCAGATCAGTCTTGGAGTTTTTAGATCCCTTGTTTTGTCTTCATTC
The DNA here is from genome assembly GCF_031878675.1 of Megascapheus bottae. NCBI lineage: Eukaryota > Metazoa > Chordata > Mammalia > Rodentia > Geomyidae > Megascapheus > Megascapheus bottae. Next base: position 11,729,585 of record NC_143530.1, read on the forward strand.
CTATGGCAGCATTTGGAAATCAAAAATGAGGACTGGGGGTGTGGCTCAAGTGGCAGAGGTTTTACTGTAACTAGTGCAGCTCTGATTTCAATCCCCAATGTGTTTTTGTTGACTAAGCGGTTGGAGATGGACTCACCAGGTCTTTTCATTTGTTGGTGTGAAGGAGTAAGCCTGGCATCCCCCGTGGGTGAGCACCCCCACACATCACTTGGCTTCTGTTTTTCTCTGAAGGTCGCTCCATTCCAAATCACCTTCAGAATGTTCTGTGCCAGGAGGAGGTCTTGTCTCAGGACTGTTAGCTTCTAATCCTAGAGTGAAAAGCTTTGGGCCTTAGGCCTGTATTTGCCAGGGAAAGGAATGAGCTTCTCTCTCTCAGAAATTGGATTCCCTCATTTTCTGTTGTCAGGGAAATGGATGGCCTATGATAAAAGAAAAAGGATGATTATAAAAGTTGACATTTTTTAAAAGCTAGTTTATAAGAATGCTACCATTTTACTATCAGCTCTCCTGACAGACTAACTTACCAGTGATCTGGAATATGAGACTTAAAGCGGGGAGGGGCAGGAGTGATGCCTGTAACTTCAGTTACTCCAAAGGCAGAGATAAGAGGATCATAGTTCCAGGCCAACCCTATTGGGGTGGAGGGGAGGGCAGTTTAGATCCTGATCCTATCTTTAAAAAAGCTAGGTAAGGTGATGGGTGCCTGTGGCTCCAGCTACTTAGGTGGTAGAAGTAGGATTGTGGTCCCTGGCCAGTCAGTGCAAAAGCATGACACCCTGTCTGAGACTAAAACAGAAAACATCAAGGAATAGGAGTAGGATGTGGAGTGGGAAGCTGGCGGCTCACACCTACAATCCTAGCTGCTCAGGTGGCTGAGATCTGAGGAACAGTTCTACGCCAGCTAAAGCAGTAAAGGCCTTGAAATTCATCTCCAGTTAGCCACACAAAAAGGCTACAAGCAGCTAAGTGCAGTGGCTCGTGCCTGTAATCCTAGCTATTCAGGAGGCTGAGATCTGAGGATCACAGTTCAAAGCCGTCCTGGGCACTACAATTAACCACTAGAAAACCAGAAGTGGCACTGTGGCTCAAGGAGTAGGGCGGTAGCCTTGAGCTGAAGAGCTCAAGGACAGTACCCAGACCCTGAGTTCAAGTTCCATGGTCAACCAAAAGAAAAAGGATTAGAGGCAGAACTGTGGTTCATAGTGGTGGAGCTGCAAGCCTTGAGCACAAAAGCTCAAAGAGCACCTAGCCCAGAGTTCAGGCCTCAGGGCCTATACAGAAAAAGAGTAGGGTGTATATCAGGTGATAGTGTTTCCCTAGCAAGCTAGAGTCTCTTGAGTTTAAATGGGGGGTGGGAGGGGAGATTAACACTAGGAAAAATAAGTATTTTGATTTTAAAAGTACAAGCCTTGTTCAAGGAAGCTTGTTAGGAATACAGTGTCTGTAGTCTCCCTTCACCACTGAACCACAACTTATATTTGAGCAAGACCCCCCCCCCCCCTGCTGGCCAAGCACACACAAGCTAGGGAATCCTGGAGTGCTGTTTATACAAAAATACAAGGTACTTCAAAGATAAAAGGATAGCCTCTTGTCCATATAAAGTACCTCACTAAATGGCATATTCTTCACACCTGTAATCCTAGCTAATAGTCCCGGTCTCTCTGGAAACAGATCTGAAAATAGTGGTTCAGAGCCAACATGGGTAGACAAATCTGATTTTTTTTTTTGGGGGGGGGGGTCAGTCATGGGGCTTGAACTCAGGGCCTGGACATTGTCCCTGAGCTCTTCAGCTTAAGGCTAGTGCTCTACCACTTTAGCCATAGCATCACTTCCACATCTAAGGGATTCCTATTTCCATTTAACCAGCAAACAGCCAGAAGTAGGGGTGTGGCTCAAGTGATGGGGGGAGAAGAGACTCAGCTAGAGAGAAGGCCCTAAATTCAAGCCCCAGTACCAGCACACAATAGGCATCTATTGAGCTGTGAATGTGGCGTAGTGGTAAAGTGCTTGCCTTTTTTTGTCAGTCATGGGGCTTGAGTTTAGAACTTGGGTGATGTCTCTGAGTTCTCACTCAAGGCTAGCACTCTACCACTTAGACCCACAGCACCACTTCTGATTACAGACTTTCCTGCTGGGCTGGCTTTGAACTGCAATCCTCAGATTCCTGAGTAGCTAGGATTATAGGCATGAGCTACCGACAACCAGTTCTTTTAATTCTTGATGTTCTTTTAAAATCACATTTTGGTAACTAAAACAAAGTTAATAGGCTGGGCTTCCTTTCCAGTCAGACATTAAAGCTATTTGATTCAGTCTGGGAATGTGGCTTAGGGGTAGAGTGCTTGCCTAGCGTGTATGAAGCACTGGGTTTGATTCCTCTGTACCACATAAATAGAACAATCCGGAAACAGCACTGTGGCTCCAGTGATAGAGTGCGATCCTTGAGAGAGAATAAAAAGGTGGCACCTTGAGGACAGTGCCCAGGCCCTGAATTCAAGCTCCAGGACTGGCCAAAAAAAAAAAAAAAAATGATTCATCTTTGCCTCAGCTATCAAGAGAGCATAGATCTGAACTTAGTACTCATGCAATAATTCTCTTAGCCTCACTTTTTTGCATTTGTTTCCAGTCTTTATAACTTATTTTACGAGTTTTAGTATGCTTCTTACAAATTAATTAAAATGCTTTGTAAAAGTGACAGCCCAAATGACAACAACAATCTGTCCTCATTTTCCAGGGGCTTTAGAAAAGTTAGTTTATTTAAAATGTTTTTTTGTTCTTTTTTTCCCACGTTGTAAAATGTGCTTTCTTGCCCCTCCCCCTCCCATACCCCTATAGGACTCAACCTCCAACTCGCTATCTAACACACTTGCTCCTCCTGAATCACTACTCCAACTCCCAAATCTTCCTGTTTTCCCCCTAGAGAAGGTACGAAATGGCACTTTCCAATAGGTGGGTTTCTTCTCTCCCCCCACCCCAGGCCCCATGGCTGCTTTGGGGCCCTGTGGAATCATTCCTCCTGAGGATCTAACAAAGGAAGCAGAAAGACCAACATTTCCCAAAGCATGAAACACACACCCCCTAAAGAAATGACTCACCAACCCTACAGCAGCTCCATTCAGACTTCCTCTGTAAAGGGAGAGAAAGAACACTTTGTTAGCAGCCTAGTTTATTGTTGTAGTAATTCCCTGCATAATAGTCCATCTCCAAACTAGATCAGACTCTTCTAATTCACTCTCAAAAAATCTTAAACTTTTCATTCATAACATTGATCAGCTTGTGATTCTGAAGAAAAAAAAAAAAAGACTTGGCCACTTCCGGCCTTTTCTCTTTATGTGGTCCTGAGGAATCGAGCCCAGGGCTTCATGCATGCTAGGCAAGCATTTTACCACTGAGCCACATTCCCAGCCCATGTGAAGTTACTTCTGAACTCTCAAATCTATTTCACTGAATGTCTGTCTTATGCTGGTACCACTCTACCTTGATCACTATAGTTGTGTAGTGAGTTTCGAAACTGGAACCTGTGAATCCTCCAGTGTTGTCATTTTGCCTATTCTGAGTCCCTTGCATTTCCATATGACTTTTAGGATGAGCTTGTCAGTTGCTGCAAAAAGTCAGAGGAGATTTCAGTGAGGATTACCACAAGTCTGTAGATAAATTTGGGACATATTTCCATTGCAACAATATTAAGTCTAACCTGTAATAACCTGTCAAGCTTAGCCAACAAATTCTGTTTTTGTAAAATTACTTAACCTGCTCGACCACCTGCATGTGGTTTCATCCTTGTGGTAATTGACTTAAGATGATGTCATACAGTAACGACCACCTGCGTGTGGTTATGACCACCTGTGTGTGTGTGTGTTTACCTTTAAAAACTCAGCCCTGCTGACGCTTGGGGCTGTTCTCTACTAGCCCAAAGGTGGAGAGTAGTCGCTGCGCAGCTATTAAAATGACTCTTAGCTCAATTCACTGAGTGCTGGTGACTTTCTTGTGGCAAGTTCGAATCCCACCTGAGTGACCAGGATACTACATTCCCATCCATGAATGAGATGTCCTTCCATTTATGTAGATATTTAATGTTCTCAGCATATTTACAAAACATTTTGAACTTTTGAACATTTTCAGTAGACAGTGCTGGCTTTGCAGAATGTCCCCAGAATTTTCAATTCCTGACTAAAAATGATCCCTATGGACAAACTTCAGCCTTGCACATAGAAATGGCTTCACAAACACTAGCTGTTTCCCTTCCTTTATGGAACCCTCAAAGTTGCAAATCCTAGAAACCCCTCTGAGCCTGGAGCTATAGCTAGCTACAGAGGAAAGAAATCTTCCTGTCTCCTCCTTTCCAGTAATTTGCGTTTCTGCCATTACCAAATGGCAGGTGTGTGGGTTTCTTCATCCACCCTGAAAGAAAGGCAAATGTGTGAGATTCCCTCTAGTGAAGTGGCCATAGGCTCAGCTACAGAAAAACTTGACTTTCTGGTTTCTCCTTTTTTTAATTTTGTAAATTGTGGGGCTTGAACTCAGTACCTGAGTGTTGTCCTTGAGCTTTTTTGCTCAAAGCTAGCATTCTACCACTTTGAGCCACAGTGCCACTTCTAGTTTTCTGGTAGTTAATTGGAGATAAGACTCTCACAGACGTTCCTGCTCAAACTGACTTTGAACCACAGTCCTCAGATCTCACTCTCCTGAGTAACTAGGATTACAGGAATAAGCCACCGGTGTCTGGCTCTAGACTCTCTGGGTAAGTTTTCTCTCTTTTACATGGACCGTGTCTTTGGGCATAAGGACATACATGGGAGTTTGGCTACTTCTTCTGGCTTAGATTCAAGGTCTGATGTGAAAAAGGGGAAAGGAGACTGGAGTGCAACAGACCCTAAATGGTGATCACCTGCCACCACTTAGGGACTTTTCAGGAATGAGACCAGCTTTGTTCCCTGATCAGGAAAAGACACTTAAATTTGAAAAAAAAAAAAAAAAAATCCCTCAAGACAAACCAGAGAGAAGTTTTATGGGAGACAGGAGCACAGCACCGGATAGGAAAGAGATCATGACAAGCATCAGGGAAGGTTCTAGAAAGTTCTGGACCTTGCCAGGCACAGTGGCTCTCGCCTGTAATCTCCTCAGGAGGCTAGGATCTGAGGATCAAGGTTCAAAGCCAGCCCAGCACAAAAGGACTTGAGACTCTCATCTCCAATTAACCCCTAGAAAATGGGAAGTGAGACTTGGCTCAATGGGTAGGGCAGTATCCTTGAGTTGAAGAGCTCAGGGACAGTGCCTAGGCCAAGTTCAAGCCCTGTGACCCACAAAATAAAATTTCAGGACCTTGAGGATCAACTAGAAACAACTGGCAGATGGGATCTGGATGAGAGCACACAGAAGCAGGGAGGACACCAGGCTTCCAGCAATGGCTCCTTTTCAAAGTATTTCAAGCATTAGCCCGCCCTCCTCTTTCCTCTCCTCCACCTAGCAAGACCCAGCATCTCTTGGCTAGATTAGACTTTCTTCCCTGTAGATTCTGAGGAACACTCTCGTGTCACAGCCAGTCTCAGCCATGCGGGTCTCCCATCACTGCACCACCTGCCATCTCCTCTACTGGCCTTTATCTAAAGGGAGGGCCAAGGGTGTGTCTGACGGTGGCAGGTGGTGTCTCTTGCTCAGGGGATCCACTTCACAGGAATGGCTGAACACAGTCCCCAACCCTCCTCCCGCAGACCCCGGAGGGAAGCCGCCCAGGAGAATTCACCTTTCCCATCAGCGGTGTAGTCGTCAGGAAGAAGCTTGTCCTGCCGGTAGCCCAGCACAAAAGCCAAGAAGGAAAGGATGAGGGCATCCCCGATGCTGAGGATGGCCAGCATGAAGGCCCAGCGGATGGTGCAGTGGCCCAGCGTGTACTTGCCCGTCTGCTCCCCACACATGCGCCGTACCTCACTTGAGTCCCAGCCATCTGGGTAGACCAGGCAGCCAATCATCAGGCCCGTGGCTGAAGCAGGAGAAAGAGGGAGTGTAGATTTTCTGTGGAGGGATAGGGGACCTCCTACCTTAACTTCTGTCATCCTCTTCCTTGACTCTGGGTTAGCCTCAACAGGCAAAGAGGCAGCTCTACCACCGTTCTTGCAGAATTTAAGTGAAAAAGTTCAGGCTCCAAAAGCTTGAGCATCTAGCTGCCAGGAGCCAGGGGCAGAGGAAGAGACTGAGCTCTTTAACTAGCAGCACCTGCCCATACCAGGTGATCCTCATCTGGTCCTCACCTAGACTCCTCGCCCACAACTCAACAAGGCTCTGCTTCCGAAGCCAGATCTTATCCCAGAGACTTCATACTAAGATGAGCCTTTGTTCACATTTCAACCTCCCTGGAGTGAGTAGAAGACAGTCCCAGTACAGAACTTAACCACAGGATCTACAACTCAGGTAGGTTTGATTTAGTGACTACAGGAAGGCTTTCATGTCCCCTCCCAGCTTTGTCCATAAAACTTCCATACAAGCAAAACAAGTTTCCTCCTCCTCTAGCAACCCAATACAGTGTGGTGTGGTGCTTTTTTTTTTCCGTCCTAAGGCTTAATCTCAAGGCCTGGGCACTACACGTGAGCACTTTTGCTCAAGGCTAGCACTCTGCCACGTGAGCCACAGCACCACTTCTGGCTTTTTCTTTGGAATTGAATCCAGGGCTTTGTGCATTCTAGGCAAGCACTCTACCACTAGGCCACACTCCTGGCCTGCCTATATATATTTGTCTTTAAGAATCCTCTGAAAGGGGCTGGGAGTTTGGCCTAGTGGTTAAAGTGCTTGCCTAGCATGCACGAAGACCCGGGTTCAATTCCTTGGTACCACATACATACAGAAAAGCCGGAAGTGGTGCTGAGGCTCAAGTGGTAGAGCTCTAGCCTTGAGAAAGTCCAAGGACAGTGCTCAAGCCCTGAGCCCAAGCCCAGGACTGGCAAAAAAAAAAAAAACAAGAATCCTCTGAAATATTCATGTTAGGAAACCCTAGAAATGCTGCATTGTCAGTTTAACGAGTGATTCTGGTGGGAGCTCAGCCTGAAATGCCAATAGGAATTAGACTGCCTGGCTCGTGAGGTTTTAAGTAAGGCTGAGGACTACTCAGAATGAGACTAGAGGCCTCTTGGATTGTACTGGGATTGAGCTAGTGGCAAGGAATGTTGTACCACAGAATTTGTCAGCCGGGTGCGATGGCTCATGCCTGTAATCCTAACTACTCAGGAGGCTGAGATCTGAGGATCATGGTTCAAAGCCAGCCCGGGCACTAAAATGCCTGTGAGACTCTTGCCTCCAATTAACCACCTGAAAACTGGAAGTGACACTGTGGCTCAAGCGGTATGGCAGTAGCCTTAAGCTGAAGAGCTCAGGGACAGTGCCCAGGCCCAAAATTCAAGTCCTATGGCCAAAAACAAAACAAAAAAGAATTAGTCCCTGTCCCATGTCCTGAGACTTGAGGGAGGATGATCTGGTGGAGGAAATTTCAAGGCAGTCCAGCATTCAGGGCATGACCTGAATAAATCTACTCTTAGCAAGATTTACAGTTAGAATAGGAATCAAGAAAACTGAGAAGAAAGATTTGGAAAAAGTTTGATCTGAAAAGCCTATGTAAAGTTGATACTAAAGAAGACATGATTTCTGAAGGGATTAAGTGCCCCTGAAAAGAAGCCAGGGGTGTGGGGGGTGTGGGGAGGGAGGGAAATGGATACCAAAACATGTGAAAGGGTATCAATGTATGTGAATTAATGCACCTTCTATCTGGCAAATATCATGTAACCCTTTTACTAATTACAATAAAAAAAATCAAAAAAAGAAAAGAAAAGAAAAGAAGCCAGGGCTGGGAATATAGCTTAGTGATAGAGTGCTTGCCTAACATGCGTGAAGCCCTGGGTTCGATTCCTCAGTACCATGTAAACAGAAAGATGAAAGAGATGCACTCAGTGGCTCATACCTATAATCCTAACTACTCAGGAGGCTGAGATCTGAGGATCAAGGCCAGTGCAGGCACTACAAAGCCCATGAGACTCTAAGCGCCAATTAGTCACTAGAAAACTGGAAGTAGCTCTGTGGCTCCAGGTATAGAGTGGTAGCCTTGAGCTGAGGAGCTCAGGGACAATGCCCAGGCCAAAGGATGGGGCAGTAGCTTTGAGCTGAAGAGGTCAGGGACAACACCCAGGCCCAGAGTTCAAGTCCCATGACCACAAAAAGAAAGAAAGTCAAAGGCCAGGAATCAGTGGCTCACACCTATAATCCTAGCTGCTCAGGAGGCTGAGATCTGAGGATCAAGGTGCAAAGTCAGCCCAGGCAGAAAAGTCCCTGAGACTCTTATCTTCAATTAACTACCAGAATACCAGAAGTGCCACTGTAGCTCAAAGTGGTAGATTGCTAGCTTTGAGTGGAAAAGTTCAGAGACAGTGCCCAGGCCCCATGACTGACCAAAAAAAAAAAAGTCAAAGATCTTGGAAAGAATAGCAGCTCTTAAGTTCAAGGCCCAGTACTGAAAAAATGAAAGAAGGAAGGAAATTAAAAACTTGCCAGGGACAGGTGGCTACCACCTGTAATCCTAGCTACTCATAAATTGTTCATGGATGGCACCTGGCCCTCTCTGCTATCCATGTCTCCAGCGCTGACCTAGATAAGATCCGGTATCAAGGGCTAGGCTTTCCTGGCTCTGCCTGCTCAGCAAAGGACACATGTTGCAGGATACTGGAGTGTGTGTGTATGTAGAAGGAGACATTGAGAATGAGAGGAGAAGGAAGGTGTCCCCAAGGACCCCATAGCCCTGACATGGAGGACCAACTGGTGAACATAGCCACCCATCCTACTGTTCTTTAGCACCAAGTGGCTAGATTTTCTTTTTCTCCCCCTCCTCCTCCTCCTCCTCCACTACTTCTTCTTCTTCTTCTTCTTCTTCTTCTTCTTCTTCTTCTTCTTCTTCTTCTTCTTCTTCTCCTCCTCCTCCTCCTCCTCCTCCTCCTCCTCCTCCTCCTCCTCCTCCTCCTTCTCCTCCTTCTTCTTCTTCCTCTTCTTCTCGTCCTCCTCCTCCTCCTTCTTCTTCCTCCTCTTGTCATGGAGCTTGAACTCTTGGCCCTGGCGCTGTCCCTGAGCTCTTCAGCTCAAGGCTACTGCTTAATCCCTGAGCCTCAGCCCCACTTCCCATTTTCTAGTGATTAATTGGAGAAAAGAGTCTCACGTTCTTTAGTGCCCAGGCTGGCTTTGAACCACATCCTTAGATCTCAGCCTCCTGAGTAGCTAGAATTACAGGCGTGAGCCACCCCACCCAGTTAAATTACTGGATTGTCATTCCTTATTCTTTCCTGATGTACCTACCTCCCTCCTACCTTTCTCCCCACTGCACACCCATATTTACATATGCTTTCCTGCCCCAGATTCCCCCTTATCAGATGAATAGATGTCAGAGGAAATAGAGATTGCTGGGAACTTTGGGCTTCTCTGGAGAGTAAGCACAGAAGCATTTTATAAATCATTATACTATGTAAAGATGGGCCTCAATACAATGTCTCTGGAATTCATCTATTCTTGGGATCTACCATCTTCATTCTCATTGGGCCTCACTTGCCAGCAGACTGCCATAATCTTGGCCAACTTGACCATCTCTCTCAGCCCCAAATTTCACATCTGTGGCTGAGGGCAGGGTTAATTAACTGGGTCTCCTCCAACTGCAGTCTTGAGTCTACGTGGTTGATATTTAGATTCCTGTTTTATTCCTCGTAAGGAACAGCACCTTTCGTTTTTTGTATGTGTTGCCAGTCCTAGAGCTTGAACTCAGGGCCTTGTCACTGTCCTCTAGCACTTGAACCACAGTACCATTTCCAGCTTTTTCTGTGTATGTGGTACCGAGGAATTGAACCCAGGGCTTCATGCATGCGAGGCAAGCACTACTACTAGGCCTTGCTCTCGGCCCCACCTTGCGTTCTAATCAGAGTTCCAGTCTTCTGAACTGTTCCTGAAAATCTCACAAGCACAGTGTGTATGCAGTCCTTGGCATGGACAGGGACCCAGGAAAGGCTGCAGGCAAGGTCTTATGCTGTCTCCTAGGCCCCAGAGAAGAGCAGGACTGACTCTCCCAGGGACCAAGACAGAGAACACCTTGCCTCCAGGCCCTACAAGTGGCTAGCTACCTGAAATATTAATGGGCCCTAGACAGCCTCCTTTCCCTCCCAAAATAGCACTTTATTTGCTGTCCCAAATACAGAACTTAATCAGGTAACCAAGACTTCTACTTCTCTGGAGAAAAAGGGGGGGGGGGGAATTAGACACAAATTTCTAAGGAAGATCCAGCAGAACACAAACACTCCAAATCAAAGGCAGACCTAGAATCTTCAAGGAGAGCAGTTTTTGGGAGGGAGGGAGAGCAGAAGGAAGGAAGGAAGGAAGAGAGGGAGGGAGGAAGGGAGGGAAGGGAAAAAAGAAAGGCTAGGGATCTGGGCACTGCTAAAGGAGAAAGAACAAATGCGGGGAAGTGGGAGCCTCTAGAATGTTCTGTCCATCACTATTCAGCCCTAGGCTTGGATCCTATTCCCAGACACCCAGAGTTGCAACAATGTCTGGTGTGGCGGCCTGGGTGGTGTTAGGACACCAGGTTTCTTTCTGCCTCCAGAAGCCATGTGCCCCTGGGCAAGTCGCCTCTCTGGCTCAGTAACTGTAACATCAGTGGGCTGCAACAGTTCCATGTCAGCTTTTCTACGATTCTGCTCTCAGTGTTCTTCAGAGCTTCCACAGAGGACGGGATGGGTAGCCACAGCCATGGCCCGGAGCTAGGCCGTGGCCTGCCCTCCAAACCGAGCCCGCTCACCTGCAGCCAGCTGCATCCACGCGCAGATCTTGTAGACGGTGGCGGTGTTGCAGATGAAGAACAGGCTGAAGCAGATGATGGAGCCGATGATGAGGAACATGGCCAAGGCTATGAAGAACATGGCTGTCTTGAAGGCTCTGGAGGGGATGGAGGAGAAGTCCAGCGGGCCGCCCTTGCAGATGAGCTCGGAGGACAGCACGTTGCCCACGCAGTAGGAGAAGAGGCCGAAGTAGCCAGCCTGCGGCGTGCTCACGCTGTCCCCGATCCAGTAGGGCTGGATGAAGAGGGCCATGACCAGCACGGAGAAGCAGATGGTGAGCGTGCCCCACATCACCCCCACGGCGCGCGCGTTCCGCACGTAGTTGGTGTGGTAGATCTTGGCGGCCTCCTGGGCAGGCAGCAGCTTCACCATGGTGGGGACGGCGGGGCCCTGACTGCAAGTCTGTGGCTCTGGGGATGGAGGCCCACGCGTGGGTCACTCCTCCGGGGGGGCGTGGGAGGAGCTCCTCCGAGGCCAAGGGACAACCGAGCCCAGCCCGTGTGCCAGGCTGGTCTTTCCGGTCCCCCTGCTCCTTTCAAGCCGGCCAGGGCCTCGGCCGGCCGTCTGGAGCCGCCCTGACCCCCCTCCCCTGGCAGCTCAGAGCTGGAGCCCCGCCCCTGGCCTCCCGCCCCGCCCCTCCGTACTTTCAGCACCGCGGCCAGCGCCCTGGGTGGTGGGCGTGGCTTGGCGAGGGGCGTGGCTTCTAGAGGGGCGGGACGTCCGCCAGGAAGCGGGGCTCCGGGGTGGCGATGGGGCAGGGGGCGGGACTAAGAAAGCGGGCTGGCCGCCAGGATCGGGATTGGGGGAAAGGGCGGGACCTAGTAAAGGGCGGGGCTTATGGAGGGCGGGACGGCCGCCGGAGTCTCCGGAGTCGGAGTGGAGGTCGGCAGGGGTGGCCTCGGGAGAAGGGGAGACGCGCCCGCTCGTTGTTTTTTTATTTTGATTATCTCTCCGCTGCCCCCTCTCCCCGGCTCCCCGAGCCCAGCGGAGGGTCTCCTGACTGGTGTCTGGTCTCTATCCGTAACCCCGCGGGTGCTAAGAGCCTTCCAGGGGTAGGAAGCAAGAGATTTGAAAGATCCAGACCCACAGTCCGCCAGTGGCTCACGCCGGTAATCCCAGCTGCTCAGGAGGGTGAGACCTGAGGAGCGCGGTTCACAGCCCGCCTGGGATGCCAGCAAGTCCGGGAGACTCTCAACCTCCAAGGAACCACAGGGAACCGGACGTGGCCCTGTGACTCCAGTGGTAGAGCGCCAGCCTTGAGCTGAAGAGCTGAGGGACAGAGCCGGGGCCAGGAGTTCGAGACGCACCCACGCCGCAAACATTTCGCTTTACCTATTCCGCTTCAATATTGAAATAGATCATTGTGGGCAGAGCGTCCGGCCATGGCCACCAGGGGGCGGTGGAATGCTGCTCTACAGAGGGCAGGTTAGCGCGTGGGAGACTGGTGACTGCTACCTCCAAAACGGGGAGAAATGATTGGGAAGAACACCTCATGCAAGGCTTCAGTCACTCAACACAGGAGACGGAACCATGGAGAGCCCGGGTGTCTCAAGAACAGATGGAGTAGCCGGAGTAGCCGGGCGCAGTCGCTCCCGCCTGCAATCCTAGCTACTCAGGAGGCTGAGATCTGAGGATCAAGGTTCAAAGCCAGCCCGGGCCCTAAAGGACCTGAGACTTTTACCTCCAATTAACCTCTAGAAAATGAGAAGTGGGGCTTGGCTCAAGGGTAGGGCAGTAGCCTTGAGATGAAGAGCTCTGGGACAGTGCCCAGACGCATCAAGCCCCATGATGCTACCCCCCCCCCCCCCAAAAAAAAAGAAAGAATAGATGGAGTGACTTTTCAAAATAAGTAATCCCAGAGGGCAGAGTCTAGCTTGGCTTTTTCACTTAAGAAAGACACTGTACCACTTGACCAATGCTTCTTTTTTTGTTTTTTGTTTTTTGCCAGTCCTGGGCTTGAGCTCAGGGCCTGAGCACTGTCCTTGGCCTTTCTCAAGGCTAGAGCTCTACCACTTGAGCCTCAGCACCACTTCCAGCTTTTTTGTATATATGTGGTACCAAGGAATCGAACCCGGGTCTTCGCTCATGCTAGGCAAGCACTTTAACCACTAGGCCAAACTCCCAGCCCTTGACCAATGCTTCTACTTCTGAGTTTTTGGTAGCTAACTGGAGATAAGAGTCTCACTGGCCTGATTTTGAACAGTGATTCTGGAATCTCAGCCTCCTGAAGAGCAAGGATTAGAGGTGTGAACCAACCGCACACTGCTGTTTTGGTTTTGAGACCAAGTCTTGCTGTGTTGCTCAAGCTGGCCCAAACTCGGGCTCAAGTGATCTTCCTGCTTCAACTTCCTACATCCTACATGTTTAGAAAAAAAAAAAAAACATGGGGCTGGGAGTTTGGCCTAGTGGTAGAGTGCTTGCCTAGCATGCACAAACACCAGGTTCCATTCCTCAGTATTACATACACAGAAAAAGCCAGAAGTGGTGTTGCGGCTCAAATGGGAGAGCTCTAGCCTTGAGAAAGCCCAAGGTCAGTGCTCAAGTGCTGAGTTTAAGCCCCAGGAGTGGCAAAAAAAAAAAAAATACACTGCCATGGCCAGCCTGCCCACAGGGAATTTGAATCTTTTTTTTTGGGGGGGGGGGAATTTGAATCTTGAGTGTATTTCCTGATGACTCTCTGAGCTCGTGCTTTTCACACATCTAAGAAGAGTCTTGGTTCTTCCTTTCTTTCTTTCTTCCTTCTTTCCTTCCTTCCCCCCATCTTTCCTTTTTTTTTTTTTGCTTCTTTTTTCTTTGTTCCTTTCTCTATTTCTTTATTTGCTGGTCCTAGAGCTTGAACTCAGGGCCTAGCCTCTGGCCCTGAGCCTGTCAATGCTCAAGGCTAGCACTTTACTACTTGAGCCACAACACCACCTCCAGCTTTTTCCTGCTTAGGATGGCTTCAAACTGTGGTCCTCAGGTCTCAGCCTCCTGCGTTTCTAGGATTATAGATGTGAGACACCAATGTCTAGCTCACAGCCACATTTTTACATACATTATCATGCCATACCAAGATTTGGGACCATTCCAGCAACTGAGGCACTCCCAGGTCCCACTCTCCCAGCTATGATGTCTGCCCTGGTCCCTGCAGCCAGGCAGACCTGTTTGTGTTTCTTGCTCCCTACCATAACTGTGAAGCTGAGGCACAGGAGTGCATGCAGTTTAATTTTTAGTGGAAAACCCCAACACAAAGCCCTCCTTAGAAATTGGAGGAGAGGTGGTTAAACCTTGTGAGGTTTTGGTACAGAAAGTATAGAACTTCTTGCTTCCATTTGGAAGTACATGAAACTCTGCCACCCTCTGTGTTTGCGATGGAAACCCTCCAGTCTCTCCTGTGGGAAGTTGGCTGTGACGAGTTGGGGACAGAAGTTGAGTCCTTCTTGCAGCTGGGAGTGGGAGGCTCCTTTGCCAGCCTCCAGTCTTGACATGGAAGACGGATCCTAACTGGCTTCTCGGTGGCTCAGGTCCCAAGGACATGGAAGCCTGAGGTGCAGACGGGATCCAGATCTGTGTATCCACATCTCTGCAGCCCACTGGGCTTCTTTGGTTTGGGCTGGTTCCCTCTGCTCCATTCCCCAGGACAGTGGCTGCGTGCAGGGCACTTCAGTGGCACCTTGTTCACTTTATCCTATTCAATCCTGATCCTAGGAAGCAGGTGCCACCACCCACCTTCGTAAGACAAGAAACTGGAGGCCCAGGAATTTGCAAAGTTTACACAACATATCTAAGTCAAGAAACTAGGACTTGCTGAGTTTTGGAGCCACGCTGGCCTGGCCCCAATCTGCTCCACCAATCCAATCAGAGGCAGTGCTCCCTGTGAGTAGTTTTCTGCCTCCTGGCATGAAGGCCAGAAGAAACAGGGGAGGCAGCAGTGGCCAGCTCTCAGGGAAACTGCTTTGTTTGCACACCTGAGCACACTCAGGCAGCTGTGCCCTTCCCAGTCTCCAGGCCCTGGTCCATCTGCTAACACAAAACCTTCTTATTCTCAGTGGGACCAATGACTGCTCCTGCTCACACATGGCTTTGAGCAGTGTAGGGTAAAGTTCAGGGTAAGTGGAAGCCTTAACTGAAAGGTGAGTGAGTCAAGGGCTGGGAAGGTGGCTTCCTGGTAGAGTGCTTGCCTAGCATGCATGAAGCCCTCGGTCCTATTCCTCAGTACCACACAAACAGAAAAAGCAGGAAGTGGGGCTGTGACCCAAGTGGTAGAGTGCTAGCTTTGAGCAAAAGAAGCTCAGGGACAGTGCCCAGGCCGTGAGTTCAAGCCCCAGGACTTGGGGCCGTGTGGAGCTGGATGGGGAGGGGGAGGGAGCGTAAGTCTTTCTTCTCTGAAGCAAGACCTTGCTATGTAGCCCTGCCAGGTAATCTAGACCTTCAAATTCTTCTTCCTCAAGCCTCTGATCGCTGGGATTCCAGGCCTGTGCCAGCATATCCAACAGGGCTGAGTCTTCCCTCGTGATAAGTGGGGTAGGAAGGATAGGGCGAAGATCATTGGAAGAAGGACCCCTGAAAGGCCTTGAGGACAAGGGCAGAGGGTTGTGTACCACAGTGAGAATACACACACCATGCCTGTCCTGAGACCTGCACCTGCCCTGGAATCCCCTTCAGTCCGTGGAAAGGCGGTAGAGGGATGGGAAAACTCACCTGAGCCTCTCACTGCCTGGCCTGGGGTTTCCGTGAAGTCAAAGGCTGTTGGAGGCATGAGAAGTGCCTGGGCCACTTAAATGTAAGCAGCTTTCCACCACAGGTGACTCTCACTTGAATAATCAGGTAATTGTGTTGATATGTGCAATATTCATATGATATATAATATGCATATTAACTTGGCATACATATTTTACAGACACTTGAATAATCAGGTAATTGTGTTGATATGTGTAATATTCATATAATATATAATATGCATATTAACTTGATCCTGACACGTTTTTTGTTTTTGTTTTTTTTTTTGCCAGTCCTGGGGCTTCCACTCAGGGCCTGGGCACTGCCCTTAGACACTTTGTGCTCAAGGCTGGCACTCTGCCATCTGAGCCACAGTGCTACTTCCAGCTTTTTCTGTGTATGTGATAACCAAGGAATCAAACTCGGGGCTTTGTGCTTGCTAGACAAGCGCTCTACCACTAGGCCACACTCCCAGTCCCTCACAGTTCTTGAAATTATCTGCAGTTGACAGATCAGAAGACTGAGCCAAAATATTTAGATAATTTGTTTAGCCAATAACGTACAGCTATTGTACAAGTTGTACAGGATTTTCCTTCCTTCCTTCCTTCCTTTTTCTTTCTTTCCTTCCCTTTATTATTATTATTTTTTGCAGTGCTTTGGATTGGACAGATTGGGCCCAGGCCCTTGTACACAGCCAGGCAATTGCTCTGCCTCTGAGCTACCCCAGAGTTTACACTCTGAACCGTAATCTAGTATTACTTGTGTGCACATGAACAATCATATGCTTGTGCATGTGCAAACATACACACACACCCCCACACACACCCACATGGCTCCCAGGTGCCTGCCCAGGCATCTTATCAAGACCTCCTCTCCCCCAGCAGATAGCCGTATCTGTGCCTCTGCTCATAGCACACCCTGTGGGGTGAGGGTACAAGGTGAACCACGTGGACAAAACCCTTTTTAAGGCACTCCAGCATCTCAACTAGCTGTCTTCTTCCATCTGACCTGCCAGCTCTACCGTCACCAGGGACCAAGGTGGGCTGAGGAAGTCCCCAGAGGGAGGGAGCTTCAATTTGGGGTACTGGGTCCTTGACTTGACTTTATAATGTCATAGACAAGAATTTTAGGACAGATCAAGGGAGAGACGATGTAGGCGCATTAGGATGTTGGGGTGGGGGGAGACAGGCATATCTGAGGAGAGTCCCCGAAGACTGGGACAATGGGATCTTGATGCTGGAAAGCAGGCTGCTTGGAAGTTGGGGTGCTTTAAGATTTGCTCACTTGATTCCTAAGACACAGTCATTTGGGGGGGCAGGGCAAAGGAAGGGAGCTGTGTTCTCTGTCAGGCCACAGTGGAGTAAAAGAAAAGAGTGGTGTGATGTGTGCACAGGCCTACAATAACTAACCGCTAAGTCCTCACACACTCACGTTTGCTAAGGGAGGGAGGCGATGCAAATGTAAAAGAATAGCAAATGCTTCCTGCTCTTGAGGTTAGGCCCTAGAGAATGTTTTGCGCTGAATAGTAAATATATTTTGCTCCAATAATGCTGACCTTCGCAAGACTAAGCATGATGACCACGTTTTATTCCTCCAAACACTCTGTCCTGACCCACCCAGCGCCATTCGTCATGGAGAAGATCCTCGTTGTCTTGCTGGTCACCCTCGCCGTGGTCTGTGCGGCTCCTGGTCCACGGGGAATCATCATCAACCTGGTGAGGGGGTCTCCGGGGGGAGGCGAAGTCCCCAGAGAGGGTTTTCTAAGTGGGAGGGGAGAGGACTCTTGCAGGGAGATTGGTTTTCAATGTTTACAAGTTCCTCAAAGGTGTGCAGGAAGACAGGCAAGGTGACACACACCTGTCATCCCAGCACTTGAGACACTGAGACAGGAAGATGGAGAGTTCAAGAGCAGCTTAAGTCTAAAAACAGCCAGCACCGGGCCAGGAGTTTGGCCTAGTGGTAGAGTGCTTGCCTAGCATGCACGAAGACCCGGGTTTGATTCCTTGGTACCACATACATAGAAAAAAGCCAGAAGTGGTGCTGAGGCTCAAGTGGTAGAGCTCTAGCCTTGAGAAAGTCCAAGGACAGTGCTCAGGCCCTGAGCTCAAGCCCAGGACTGGCCAAAAACAAACAAAAAAACAAAAAAGCCAGCACCAGTGGCTCATACCTGAAATCCTAGCTACTCAGGAGGCTAAGGTCTGAGGACTGCAGTTCAAAGCCAACCCAGGCGAGAAACTCTATCCCCAAACTGGAAATGGAGCTGTGACTCAAAATGGTAGAGAAGGCCGACCTTGAGAGGGAGAGTTCAAGCCCTATGACCTGACCCCCCTCAAAAAAAAGTGGGGTGTGTGTGGGAGCTGGAGCTATTCGGGTTTGGAGCCCCTGTTTTGGTGCCATCTGTGACTTATCAGATGGGAACAGGAAGGCCAGCGGGCAATGACTGGCTGGTCCTGGGGTCACATGGATCTGGTGCGGTGCAGAGGGACTGCCGGGGGCAGGACTCCATCTCACGGCTGTCGCTGAGGACTGTGCTGTCCATGGCAGCGGGGAGGGAGACTGGGAAAGATCCTGGGATGGCCCCTCTCCCCTCAGGATGAAGGCGAACTCTGCCTCAACAGCCTCCAGTGCAAGAGCGGCTGCTGTCAACATGACACCATCCTGGGCCTGCCCCGATGCACGCAGAAGGCCAGAGAGAACAGCGGGTGCTCTCCTAAAGTAGGTACCAGGACCGGGACTGAGGGACATGGGGGAAGGGAGGGGGAGCCCTGGAGGACTGGGGATGGCGACACTGAGCGTGGACATCACCAGTACCTCAGCATCTGCCCTGGCATCACCCCAGCCGTGGGGCTGGGCCCAGCAGGCTGACAGTCTCCACTTCACGGCTGGGTAAATGGAGGCTCCCCCAGGCAGAGCTAGAAATAGAAGTAGAACCGCCCAGGCAGTTGGGAGACGCATGCCCTGTGTGGAGTCACCTGCTGGATCTCTAGCCAGGAGAGAGGGCAAGAGAGGGCATGAGCAATGCCCCCCCCCACTCCACCCCCAAACTGAAACTCCACCACCTGTGCCTCTGCAGAACATCCAGGGGGTTTACTACCAGTGTCCCTGCGAGCGGGGCCTGTCCTGTGAAGGGGACAAGAGCATCCTTGGTGCCCTCACCAACACCAACTATGGCATCTGCCTTGATACCTCACGCTCCAATAAGTGAGAACACCCACACACCCCAGACTACCTCTCCTCCCCTCTACTGCCCCCTCCCAGGCTGGCCTTCTCCTCCAGCCCCTCTGAGATCTGATTGGGCTCTTGGCAATTAAAGCCCACCTGCAACCCTCCCCGCCTCCTGTGCATTCTTGCTAGGATGTGAGAGAAAACCTGTGCCTGCCACGGCAGGCATCCGAAGGGCCAAAAGAACCAGAGACAAGGGCAAGGGCAGGGAGGGCGGGGCTGGACAGACTGGGGATTGGAGACGATGCTGTGAAGCAGGCTATGGGCTTACTTAGTCCTAGCAAGTTCACAGGGAAATCATGGGAAAAATGATCATCTCTACGCATATATACATATATATACACATACATATATACAATCTGATATGCAGATGTGCTTTGATATATAATCACACACATGTATAAATATATACATATGCACATACCTTAGTATACACACACACACGTATATCGGGAATGAAGGATCTAGAGATAGGAAGTGCTGGATTTGTGTGGCGGCTGGCAGCTCTGCAATTCTCTTGGCCTTCGGGTCACAGTTTTGGCTTAGCAGCAGTTCCTACCACCATCCTACTTTCTCACCATGTTCTGAGGCAGGAAGCGAGGGAGGGAGGGTGGGGTGGGCTACGGAGGAGCCGAGTAGCCCAAAGCTTTCGGGTAGGCTTCTCTTCATATCACCATGGTCAGAACGGGGCCACCTGCTCACCTCTAGCTGCAAGGGAGGACGGAAACCTGAAAGGACTGAGGAATGAAGATCCCTCTCCTAGGGCTGGCCACATTGCTGCCCAAAGAACACTGGGACTCCATTTGAAATGCTGCTGGGGAAGGAGTAACAGTGGCTGCTACACAAGCACTGGTGTGGAGTAAGAGAGGCTGTCCGCACTTGACTCCAGGGGAAGTCTCGGGCCTGGGGCAGGGCTGGGGATCCATTCTTGGTGTCCAGACTCAGTCCTGGGAAAGAACTGTAGTCATGCTTCTTCTGTATCTACAGAGTGACCACCTTGATGAACCCCTGCAATGAAGGAAACCCTGCAATCATAGACCTTTTGGACTGGGGGAAATAGACAAGCTCCCATGGCAGCACAATGTTAAGTGCTATAGCTCAGACTCCCTGGTCACTGGTCCTGACCCCTCCTGGAGCCTCTACGCTTCTAGTGGACAGAGAGGGGAATTGCAGGGGTTGTGTGATCCATTTAGACAACGTGGTAACCAACTCTGGGCTTCTCTGCATCCCAGCTGCTAGCCTGGGGCAGGAGCTGGGGTAGGGGGGTCTGGTCTGGACTCAGGCTCAGTTAACAGGAAGAGAGAGCTTGAAGTTCTGGCTCCCAGCTTAAAGGAACAGAATGACAGATAATCCTGGGTGTGGAGTTGCCATTTCCCATCCAGAGGACTGAGTTTCTCACAGCCTCCTGGCACCTTTGCATGGGGGCAGACGTGCTCAAGCATTCAGCCTTCTGCACACACTCTCACAGCACTCTGGGGGAGACCTCCACTCTTCTGAGTCAGATGCTCTCACTGATGGCATCCCGCTGCCTTCCCACCCATGGCTACCTCCAGCCCTGCCTGGCCTGTCAGCTTTCTGACCCAAACTACTCTCCTAGGTACCCGCCCCCACCCATGGTGCCCTTCCTGCAGGCACCAGGCTCTAGATAGGACAGGAGCCCTGCAGAAGGTGCCCCTCCCTCAGGAAGTGCAGGGACCAGAGCCAGAAAGAGACTTTAATACTCCACTCAGGGGAAATGGCTGTCACCAGCCCCGGGGTCCTCCTCTACATCAGATAGCACCGGTGGGGACACATCAGGTCCCGGGTGGAGCAGGTCAAGCCTGCACGGCAGGGGCATATGATATTGACGGCTCCGCTCGTCTGTGGAGAGGAAAGAGGGTGTGAGAAGAAAGAGGCTCGCCAGGGTCTAGGAAAGGAAGGAGCCCCATTTCTTGTGGGGTGGTAGGTAAGGGCCAAAAGCACAAGTTCTAGAAAGATATAAACTCAGAGTCAGTAGCTGTCTACAGCTTATGAGTGTGAGGCTAAGGCAGGTGAGACCTTATGTGACTCGGTTTCCCCATCTGTTACGTGGGCAAGATAATAGTAAGCAGTCATCCAAGTTGTCAGTGGTGAAATAAAACAGATGAAGTTCTCCTAATTAAAAAAATAATAATAAAACAGCCAGGCAATGGAATCCTAGCTACTCAGGAGGCTGAGATCTGAGGACGGTGGTTCAGAGCCAGCTCAGGTAGGAAAGTCTGCAAGACGCTTATCTCCAATAAACAACTCAAAAAAAGTGAGAAGTGGTGCTGGGGCTCAAGTGGCAGAGTACTAGTCTTGAGCAAAAGAAGTTCTTTCACACACACACATACACCTGCCACCTGGGCTGCAGGATCTGTTGTCATGGGAAGGGCCAGCACTGGGATATTAGGCCAGGCTTTTCCTCCCTGCAAAAGTTGGAAGGTTGGTGCCAGAGCCAATGAGCAAGAACAAGCCTAAACTTGGGGTCCTGGCCCTCTTAGGAAACTGGGGCACAGTGATGTGGAGAGATCTTTTCCTACCTATCTTGCCTCAGTGAAGAAATAATGATTCAACTAACATTTGTTGAATGCCTACCACATGCGGGCCCTAAGCTAGGACTCCCATTATAGTGTGTGTGTGGGGGGGGGGATGTAAACGGAGGAATAGCAAATCTAAGGCATGTGCTCTGCCCAGGGTTCAAACCCAGAGCATAGGAAATCCAAGGAGGGGAAGGTGGTTAGGGTATTACAGGATGAGTAGGAGTTTGCCAGGTAAAGAAGGAACAAGGAAAGGCGCTCTGGGAGGAGGAAATGAAAGTCCTGTGTTTCGTTGCATTCCCTTCCCACCCCTTCCCAGCTGCCCCAGGCAGAGGCTCACCTGGGGCAAGCACACTGTGGCCATGTTGCCCTTGGCCGAGCAGAAGGCGCCCCCGAAGTCCCAGTCCACGAGGCAGCAGTCACTGCTGCACTCCGAGTGGTGGTAGCACCTGTCCCCGTTTCTCTGTGGGGACAGGCAGCATCTGCCAGGCTGGGACATTCTCTTAGTCACCAGTGTTCTTTGGCTAGGTGAGAGGATGGCAGTGTTCCTGGCATTGCCAGCTGAGCCAGGGGTCCAGGAGGAAAAGCCATGAGATTGTCACTCCAGGCCCTACCCTCCATTGCTCTTCTCCAAGGACTGGGGCACTGCCCCTCTCCCCCACTTCTCCTGGGTTCTGGGGACCCCAGGACTGGCTACTAAACGCTCCCAGCTCACCTTAAACAAGGTAAGTGGGAAGGGAAGGAAAGCCACTGCAGCTGGAGAGGCCCCCTGCACATGGTGAGGGTGGGGGGGGGGCTCTTGTGGGGAGGAGCAGCGAGTCTGGGGGCTAGACAGCTGGGGAGGGTTGCTAGCTGGGGTCCAGGCCCCCTGGGATGGCAGGAAAGGAGTTTTGAAGTGTGTCTGAGACCAAATCCCAGCTGGGCCTCCATCCCTGAGTCAGACTGGCTCTTGGCCCCCCCCCCCCGGCAGGGCTGGGGGACACCTGGGCCCCCTCTGCAGCTTGGGGAAGCATTGTGGCTCACCAGCTTGGACCGCGTGTTCTTCCCTGCAGTGGGCAGCAGGGCTCCCGAGAGCAGCAGGACCGTGGTGGCCAGGGCCGCAGCAGCCATGGCAGGGGTGGAGGTGGTGGAGTCTAGGAGCCCCCGAGGGGGTTGGGATAAACCCCTCCAGCCGGCCATGTGACCCGTGCAAGAGACAGAGTACTAATGGTCACAGACTGCCCTGCCCACGGCCACCTCCCCGCTCAGCCTTTTCTGGCTCAGGGGGAATGGGGGAGGGAGGGGGAGGAGGGGGGGAGGAGGGATGCAATTTCCAAACAAAGAAATTTGAACCATATAACAAAACTAGAAAAGAAAGGAAGGGGCTGGAGTTTGGCCTAGTGGTAGAGTGCTTGCCTTAGCAAGACCCAGGTTCGAGTCTTCAGTACCACATACATAGAAAAAGCCAGAAGTGGTGCTGAGGCTCAAGTGGTAGAGCTCTAGCCTTGAGAAAGTTCAAGGACAGTGCTCAGGCCCTGAGCTCAATCCCAGGACTGGCAAAAGAAAGACAGAGAGAGAGAGAGAGAGAGAGAGAGAGAGAGAGAGAGAGAGAGAGAGAGAGAGAGAGAGAGAGAGAGAGATAGAGGGAGGGAAGGAGGGAGGGAGGGAGGGAGAGAGAGAGAGAGAGAGAGAGAGAGAGAGAGAGAGAGAGAAAGAGAGAGAGAGAGAGAGAGAGAGAGACCAGCAGTAGCCTGGCACAACGATGACTTATTTACCAGCTGTAGAAAGTGTGATTGGGCTCAGCAGAGACCCCTACACCCACCCCTTCTTATAGCCAGGCCACCTGAGAGTGGGCCTCTACTGTCCCTAAAGAACATTCTAGACACATCACCACCTCCAGCAGGTATGATGCAGGCCTCGTCCCCTGAAGTAGCCACTGGCCAGAATAGGTCATATCACCTCTACTTTCTGCTGGAGATGGAGGCTGGGAATTTCAAAGGATCCTTGAGATATCTGCTGTCTACCATTTTCTCCTGTGTCGTTCATCCCCATTCTACAGAAGAGAAACCTGAAGGCTGGTAGAAAAGTAGTTAAGTGGCTTAAAAGGACCAAACAGTCATATCAGAAGCTGAGGTGACTTTTAGTGACTGAAGCCAAACTCCTCTCACTGCTGTACTACCAGGGCTGTCAGAGGTGTGGTCTGTGCACAGAAGTGTCTGTGCACTTAATTTTCTTTAAAATTTTGTTTGTGGATCACAGGGCTTGAACTCTGGGCCTGGGCGCTGTCCCTGAGCTCTTCTGTTCAAGGCAACCACCCCTGGAATCACAGCACCACTTCCTATTTGCTAGTGATTAACTAGAGATAAGAGTCTCATGGTCTTGAGTGGCCGGGTCTGGCTTTGATCTCAGCCTCCTGAGTAGCTAGGATTACAGGTGTGAGCTACCCCACCCAGGCCCCCACAAAGCACTTCTGTCCTGTGTCCCCTGCCTCTATCCTGACCCAAACCTACATGTGTGCATGTGTGCATGTGTGCCTGCGTTTGTGTGTGGGTGCACATGTGTAAGATAAATGTCAGGAGCCTGTCTGGTGGCGCCCACCTGTAATCCTAGCTCCTTAGGAGGCTGAGATCTGAGGATCATAGTTCGAAGTCAGTCTGAGAAGGAAAGTCCATGAGACTCTTACCTCCAATAAACCACCAAAACTCCAGAAGTGGTGCTATGGCTCAAAGTGGTAGAGTGCTCCAGGACTTGCACCAAAAGTACACACACACACACACACACACACACACACACACACACACACAGTCCACTTGATATGGCTTCTCAAGGGAAAGTTGGTGGCTGTCTGCTGGTCAGGATGAAGGGATATAGTTTAGGGACAGGTGTACAGGGTGAAGATGGGGTTGCCCTACTCGGTGCATGTTGGGAAGACCTGATGCCGAGAGAGGCCATGTCCTGTCACACAGGGAGTGATCCAGGCCCCATGTCCTCTCACCCCTCTCCACCATATACCCACAGACCCAGCACACGCTGTCCCCAGCTCATCTCCTCCTAGGACAGGATGGCCTTGGCTTGGCAGGAAGTGGCAGGAAGGACAAGTGGGAGTGACCACAGCCCCGGCCCACACCTGGCTGCTTTTAGATGCCTGGGTTTGGAGGGAAGGAGTGTGGTTACAGCTGGCAGCTGGGTATGCTGCTCACTGCCCTCAGGCACTGCCCACATGCAGGACGCACACACAGGCGCAGCGATGCCATGATCAAGGCTCTTCCGTAGCCCCCCTCAAAGAGTCTGAGCCACATTTGCATCCGGTCACTTTGGCAATAGAGGTTTCCTGTTCACTTTCAGGAATCAACGCCTGCAGCTGCACGTAAAAGAAACCTCAACCCAACTGACTTACTTGAAAAATAAAACACCTAAAAACCAGAGCTGGGACTGAAGTTAAGTGCGTCTCCCCTTAGTTACAGTGTCTTTTAATCTGTGTGTGTGTGTGTGTGTGTGTGCTGGGCCTGGGGCTTAAACTCAGGGCCTGGGCACCCTCCCTTAGCATTTTCACTCAAGGCTGGTGTTCTGCCACTTGAGCCAGAGCTCCATGTCTAGCTCCAATTAACACTGGAGATAAGTCTCACAGACTTTCCTATTTGATCCCCCAGACTCAGTCTCCTGAGCAGCTACGATTACAGGCGTGAGCCAGTTGTGTCCAGCAAAGGCAGGTTCCTTGTAGCAGGGAAATTGGGGGTGTAGGCTCCACACATGTGTGAAGGGAGCCCCAAAAACATCCCTAGATGCCACACACAGGACTCAGTGTAGACAGTTCCTGGACTCAAGGGACACGTCAGGACAGGGACACACCTGTGCCAGGTCGCCCAAAGCCCCATAGCTAGTGAGAGAACTGAGACTCCAATACCTCCTCCCAGAGGTCCATTCTTACACCATATGCCTGTGGTTCTCTGTCCTTCATGCTGCCACCAAATTCTTCTTCCCCAAGCACCTGGTAAAACTGATCTTTCCTTATCACTTTGACCAAGGACTAAGCGCATCATTTCTGGTGGAGTATTGGAAAGCCAGTGATGATTGCCTCGTTCTTGTCTCTCCCTCTAACAGTTGTGCACACGCAGTGGGGGAACCGTGATGTGGAGCGGCCCATGCTCCCGCCCCCCGCGTCCTGCAATGGACAGGTCTTGCGAGGCCTATTTGTTACTGTGTCGTAGCCTAGAGCCCATCCTGATTAAATCCAATGCTCTCAGCTGTCTTCTGAGGATCGTTGTTTCTCCCTGTTCCACTAAGCTTGTTGTACAAGTCAGCCAAAATGAAATGCCTGAGGTATTATGAAGAAAAGAGGTTTATTAATGTCGTAATTTTGGATGTTCAGAGTCCAACATGAGCCCAACACCATTCGTTCTACATCTGCTGAGGGCCTAAAGTAATGATGTCCCCATCATGGCAGGAGCAAAACACCGCAGCAACAAACAGGAAGTCAGGAAGGAACTGGAGTCCCCTGGTTCTTTCTAAGGACACACCTCCAATGACCTGAGGCCCTCCCGTTAGGGCCCCCCTCTTAAAGCTTCACAATAGCTCCTAAGACCCATCTTCTGATTCATCTCCCTACAGACCAAATTCTAACACTTAATTCAAACCTCTGACTACAATACCTGCCTTCTTCTCCCAACTCCCTGAAAACATGGGCTTCACAGTACAGATGGAAAAGCTACAAGGAAAGAAGGGAGTCGGGGGCCATGCTACATGACCTCTCCACCCAGCCCTGAAAGGTCACAGACTAGCTTCAAGAAATCTCGAGCACCTCTCCCATACTCATTTATTGGCTTCTCTTTAATTCTATTCCCCAGTTCTAAAGTAGGAATGGCTAGGCTGGCAGGAGGAGCGCCGGGATCCCAAGTCTTGGGGACACTGCAGGCTAACAATGACCTTGCAGGCCTGGATCTGAACCTCCTCATCAGGGTGGATGACCAGGGCCAGCAGCCGATCTGCCAGTCGTGATTCGTCCCCAAACAAGGCCTCGTGGAGGGACTGCTCGTTGTAATGCCATTTCACAGCTCGATAGTGTGGTATGTTCTGGCCTTCACTCAGCCGCTCTGCAAACACCAGTATCTCGAAAAGCAGACATCCTGGTTGTGTGGACTGGAACAGATTCAGGAAATTGGAGTGTACCTGTGATGTGGGAACAGGGGAGGGGGGGAGGGGAACACAAATGAAATTGCTGGAAAGCTCTCACATTCCTATTCTTCTGTACTCCCATTGTCCCAACTTATCAATGCACACAAGCTTTTCATTTTCTTTCCATTATCGTTTGTCTAGTTTAATTATATTGTGTTGATAAGATGCAAGAGATATGATAATAATATGGATTCTGGAGCCAGGCAATGATAGCTTACACCTATAATTCCAGCTGCTCCAGAGGCCAAGATCTGAGAATGTTACTTTGGAGTCAGTTGGGGCAGAAAATTTCAAGAGGCTCTCATCTTTAAGTAGCAAAAAACCAGAAGTGAAGGTGTAGCTCAAGTGGATTCTGGAGAAGAGCTGTACCTCGAGTAGTACCCTTGAGCGAAAAAGCTAAGGGATAGTGCCCAGGCCGAGTTCAAGCCCCAGGATTAGCACAAAGAATATGTAATAATATAATAAAATAACATGGATTCTTGGAAATTCATTGAAACCAATATTAAGATTTAGCATTTGGTTAATTTTTTTGCCAGACCTGGAGTTCGAACTCAGGATCTGGGTACTATACTTGAGCTTTCTCCAGGCTGGAGCTCTACCATATGAGCCACAGCACCACTTCCAGCTTTTTCTAATGTACGTGGTACTGAGGAATCGAATCCAGGGCTTTGTGCATGCTAGGTGAGCACTCTACCACTAGGTAACACTCTCTGCCCCATCTGGTTATTATTATTATTATTATTATTTTTTTGCCAGTCTAGGGCTTGAGCTCAGGACCTGAGCACTGTCCTTGGACTTTCTCAAGGCTAGAGCTCTACCACTTGAGCCTCAGCACCACTTCCAGCTTTTTTCTGTATATATGATACCGAGGGACTGAACCCAAGGTCTTCCTGCACGCTAGGCAAGCATTCTAACACTAGGCCAAACTCCCGGGCCCCATCTGGTTAATTTTTAAAATATTTTATATATGCTTGAGATCCATGTGCATTGAATAACTGTACTGTGTTAGGCTTTTTTTTTTTTTCTGGTTGGTTGTGGGGTTTGAACTCTGGGCCTGGGTGCTATCCCTGAGCTCTTCAGCTCAAACAAAGCTAGCTCTCTGCCACTTTGAGCCACAGCCCCACTTCCTGTTTTCTGGTGGTTAACTGAAGAGTCTCACAGACTTTAGTGCCCAGGCTGGTTTTGAACCAAGATCCTCAGATCTCAGCCTCCTGAGGGGCTAGGATCACAGGCGTGAGCTACCATGCTGGCTGGTGCCTTGCATCAGGACTAACTCTGTGTAGAGATGCCAATGTGGGCATCCATTAGCTCACTTCCTTTCTCACCTGGCAGTTGAGAATGTCATAGAGAAGGTCATTCTTCTGTGCTAGGTAGCTCAGTAGCCGCAGGGCTTGCACCTGAGGAGAGGAAAGAATAAAGCATGCCGCGAGTCTGGGCCTCAGCCAGGAAGATAGCAACATCTATCTGCCCTCTCCTCCGGGTGCTGCGCCCGGGGTTGGCTGGCAGTGTACCTGTGCCAGGATGTAGTCTGACTGCATGATCTCCATCAAGGCGGGCATCACCCGCCGCAGCTGAGGATGCACATAGTCAGGCAGCGGAAGGTTGTTGAGGAGCCTGAGGCCCGCGACGTGCAGATCCGTGTCCCAGATGGTGGAGATCAACTCCAGAACCTTGATGGAGTGTTCCTGGGGTAGGAGACATGAGAAAGGCTGCCTCTGTGTTTTGCTTGTGGGACTTGAACTCTGGGCCTGGGCGCTGTCCCTGAGCTTTTCTTGCTCAAAGCTAGCACTTTGCCACTTTGACCCACAGCGCCACTTGGGGTTTTCTGGTGGTTAATTAGAGATAAGAGTCTCACACTTTCCTGCCCGAGCTGGCTTCGAACTGTGATCCTCAGATCTGACTCCTGAGTAACTAAGATTACAGGCCAGAGCCACCAGCACCTGGCTTAGGCTGTTTTCTCCTGGTGACCTTCACCACTATCCAGCATCCACACTCTTTGCCCTCCTCACCAGGGTCTCTGCGCTAAACCTGACAGACAATTCTCCTGCCGTGACATCTAGGCATCCGGCAACCTCACCCCCTCCCCGGGCAATTCTTTCTTGGCTTGGCTTCTGCTTTTTTCTAGTTCTTCTGTTCAGCCTCCTTTTTTATCTCCCTTAGTGAAATCATCCAGACTGGCAGAATTAATGATGTTCATTCACTGAGGGCTTCCAGGTTCACATGGCCAATGAGAACCATCCTCACCCCAAACCTCATTCACCCATCTCTGCTACTCATGACCCCATCTTTTCCATGACACAAGCAAGATACTCCATCTTTCTTTTTGCCAGTCTTGGGGCTTGAACTAAGGGCCTGGGCACTGTCTCCAAGCTTCTTTTGCTCAAATACCACTTGAACCACAGCACCATTTGACTTTTTCTATTTATTTGGTACTGAAGATTTGAACCCAGGGCTCCATGAATGCTAGGCAAGCAGTCTACCACTAAGCCACATTCCCAGCCCTCTCCATCATTCTTCCCCTCTCCCCTCCGCCCCCGTGTTGTGGGGCTTGAACTCTGGAGGTAGGCATTGTCCCTGAGCTCTTTAGCTCAAGACTACTTCCCTACCACTTGAACCACAGCACCACTTCCAGTTTTCTAGTGGTTAATTGGAGATAAGTCTCATGGACTTTAGTGTCCTGGCTGGCTTTGAACTGCAATCCTTAGATCTCAGCCTCCTGAGTAGCTAGGATTATAGGCGTGAGCCATCATGCTCAGCCTCTCCATCATTTTTTTTTCTGGCCAGTCCTGGCTTGAAATCAGGGCCTGAGCCCTGTCCTTAGGTTTTCTCAAGGCTAGAGCTCTACCACCTGAGCCACAGCACCACTTCTTGCTTTTTTCTATGTATGTGGTACCAAGGAATCAAACCTGGTCTTCGTGTACGCTAGGAAAGCACTCTACCACTAGGCCAAGCTCCTGCCCCCTTCCTTTGAGCTTTTTAAGGAAAAGGACTAGGTACCTGGGGCTTGAACTCAGGACCTTGGTACTGTCCCTGAGCTCTTTTGCTCAAGACTAGCACCCTGCCACTTAGAGCCACAGTCCACTTCCAGTTTTTGAGTGGTTAATTAGAGATAAGAGTCTCGTGGGGACTTTTCTGCCTGGGCTGGCTTTGAACTGCAATCTCAGATCTCAACCTCCTGAGGAGCTAGGATTTCAGGTGTGAGTCACTGGCATCTGGCTGCATCAGTTACTTTTCAGATTAAAATCATACCTTTGCCCAACTGACCTTGGACTATGATCTCCCTGCCTCAGTCTCCTATATTGCTGTAATTACAGGCATGTGCCACCACTCCTGTTTTATTCTTTAAGGTAGGGCCTCACACTTTGCCCAAGCTGTCCTAGAACTTTCATCCTCTTATTTTACCTTCCTTATGGCTGGAATTACTGGTGTGAGCCATGATGTCTGGCTTCAATTTACCAAATTTGTTTCCTTTGCTATCACAAATTCTTCATCACCCAGCCTTCCTTGTCCTTGGACTTTATTCATCTGTACTGCACTGCCAGTGTGACACACATGACCTATGTCCCTTGGCTGTGGCTGGCCTGACTCACCCTGTGCAGGGATCAGTGCTGTGGGGGCAGGGATCTTTCCTTCTGCATTCATGCTCTCATCTCCAGCGCACACAACAGCATCTTAGCACAAAGTAATGACTCCATATACATGTGTGAAAGGAGTGGAGGATCCTGGGTACTGAGACGCATGAGGCTCGGAAGAGGGGGAGGGTTAAAGACAAGAAGGCTCAAGAACCCAGGAAGGAGGGGAGAAGGATCCTAGAGTGCCAGCCAGCATCCCCACTAGGCCTCCGGCTTCCTGCCCTCCCCACTGAAGACCAAGAGCTGAAGGGCCCGGGCAGCAGTTAGCAAGTCTGGGTGGGGCCTCAGATGGAGCCAGAAGCAGGCGCAAAGGTCAGGGAGTGCAAGAGGGAGAGCACAGTAGAAAAGCTGCTGTCAGGCATGGAGGGGCACACTCCAGGCCTGGCACAGGCATGAGGCGAACTCCATTTTGGATGTGTTGAGTGGGAGGACCTCTAGTGTCCATTAAGAGCTGGCCAAGGGAGGCAGTGTGAGCGCCCCCTGGCTGCAGGGACCAGGAAAATGCATCTCACAGAAACCGGATGCTCCTGCAGGACTCAGCTGCTGGGGAAAGAGGCACAGTGGGGCTCAGTAAGAGACCCAGGTGCTCTGTTTATTTGTTGAGACAAGGCCTTGATGCATAGCTCAGGCTGGCCTAGAACTGGAGATTGTCCTGCCTCAGCCTTCTAAGTGGCGAGATTACAACTATACATCAGCATATGTGTTCTGACACTCCTTCTACCTCCACATGCCAAAAATTTGGGTGCAAGAAGTTTCAGAGTAATTCTGATGGAAGTGTTATAGGAACACTGACGTGGGACCAATCAAGACACTAGGCAGCCCCAAGAAAAGTGGGGTACACAACGACCAAGCCCTTCTGCTCCTGCACACTTCTCTACAGCAAGGCTCCCAGGACCAGCAGAGGGGTGTGCACGAGCATGCTCAGGGTATCTGTCGGCACAAAAATCTAGAAATAGGGGCCGGGAGTTGGCCTAGTGGTAGAGTGCTTGCCTAGCATGCATGAAGACCGGAGTTTGATTCCTCAGTACCACATACATAGAAAAGAAAAAAAACAGCCAGAAGTGGTGCTGTGGCTCAAAGACAGTGCTTAGGCCCTGAGCCCAATTCCAGGACTGGCAAAAAACTAAAACAAAAACTAGAAACACTGAAAGTGCACCCCCGATAGGCAGATGACAGACTGTTCCCCAAATTACCACCACACAGCCTGGAAAGATGAATCATTTAATGTCAGGGCAGAGAGGACACATAATGTTAAATATGCCCTGGGAAATATGTAAATTAGTCCTGCTAAATATATAAATACACACATCGGTTAACTTTTTATGAAGATTACAAAGGAAAGTATAGAAGTGAGGGAAAGGAGGGAAGACAGGGAGGTTCTCCAGTGGCCATGCTCCATTTTTTTCAGCCTAGGGTTGGATCTGCAGGTTTTGCTTATTAATATTTTACTTTACACCTACAAACTGTTCTTGAATTTTTCTCTTTTTTTTTTTTGCCAGTCCTGGGGCTTGAACTCAGGGCCTAAGCACTGTCTTTGAGCTTTCTCAAGGTTAGTGCTCTATCACTGAGCCACTGAGTCACAGCACCACTTCCAGCTATGTCTGTGTATGTGGCACCAAGCCACGGCTTCCTGTATGCTAGGTAAGCACTCTGCCACTAGGCCACACTCCGGGCCCCTGTTCATGAGTTGTACAGGTCTGTTTTGAATTGGGGAGAGACCGTTAGTTGGGAAGAGGTGTTTTGGGATCTTGAACTCAAGGTCTAGGCACTGTCCCTGAGCTTTCTTGCTCAAGACTGGCAACCCACCACCTGGGCTACAGCTCTACTTCCAGCTTTTTTTTGGTGGTTAACTGTAGATCAAAGTCTCACAAGCTTTCCTGCACAGGCTGGCTTTGAACTGTGATATCAGATCCAGCTCCTGAGCAGCTAGGATTACTTTGGATGGTATGCACTTAGGTGAGATGAGGCCAGATGGTCACCACAAAGACCACAGCATGATTAGAGGCCCGGAATTTCCACCCCTGCCCCATCCCTAGCTCCTGAGAGAGGGGGGGGAGGGAGAAAGCTGGCAATTGAGTTTTATTGCCAATGGCCACCAAAGACTTAATCATACCTCTATAACAGCCCTCCAGAAACATTCCTACCCAACGGGGTTCAGTGTTTCAGGGGGCTGAACTCAGGGAGGCACTGAAGGAGGGGAAGGAGAGTCCTGAAAAGCATCTTACGGTTTTTTCAAAACCTTGCATATAATAGGCATTTATTTTCATGTTAGTGTTGAGATAGGGTCCTGCTTACTTGGCCATAGCTGGTCTGGAACTTGTGATCCTCCTGCCTCCGTCTCCTAACCAGACTTAGGCCTTTTATAACCAACAAACAACTGGCAAACTAAGTGCTTTCTTAACTTTTATGAGTCACTCCTACAAAGGGAAGTTAGGGGCCAGGAGTTTTGCCTAGTGGTAGAGTGCTTGCCTTGCATGCACAAAAACGCAAGTTCGATTCCTTGGTACCACATACATAGAAAAAGCCAGAAATGGTGCTCTGGCTCAAGTGGTAGAGTGCTAGCCTTGAGGAAAAATCCCAAGGAGAGTGCTCAGGCTCTGAGTTGAAGCCCCCACCCCCCCAAAAAAAGTGGGGGAAGTTAAGGGAACTCCAGCTTTAGAAACAGCTGGCCACACTTGATCCGCTGGAGCTGAGATAGAGGAGGGGTCTTGAGGGACTGAGCCCTTAATTTGTGCATCTGTATTATCTTCACTGTGTGTTGGGACCCAACTGTATCCTGACCAACATATCCAGCTAGTACTGCAGAACTGATTGGTGTCCAACCATTTCCGGGGGAGGGAGTGGGGCTTCCTGCCTTATTCATTTTCACCCCAACAGTCAGAGGCCTTCACAGCCTGTGGGGAAGCTGACCACATCCCCCATTTCTTTCTGGATTACAAATGCAAGAAACATGGGATAACATGAGACCAAGGCTGTCCCGAGTGCACTGCCCCTGCTCTCTACCTCCGGGCTCACCTGAATTTTGAGCCTGAATTTCCTGATGCCAGAGAAAGCTTTGAGTGCATTCAGAGCCTGGATCTTGACATTGTTGTCCTTTTCATCCAGCATGTCACCCACCAACATGATGTCATCTGTTGTACAAGCAGAGGCCTGGGGTGGTGGGGAAGATGGGAGAGGCAGGAGGAATCAAGGATTGCCAGGATCCTTAGGCATAACACCCCTCCTGCCACCGGCCAGGAGCTACGTGCCCAGTCCTCAGGCCCGGGCTGCCGTCTCTGGGCTCACCTCGGCTTCCAGCAAGTACACGCAGCGGGTGATGCTGTGCAGGATCATGCTCTTGGCGTAGTCATCGTGCTTACACTCCAAACAGTTGAGGAGTCTCCGGAGCTCACCCGAGTCCCGTCCATGGCGCTCGCGCTCGATTGCCAGGCCTAGACAGCCACCCAACCCAGTTCAGGCTGTGGACTCAGAAATAATCAAAGTAGGGGGTTGGGAAGTGGGAGAAGAGGAACCTGGGGACAAAGCTGCCTAGCTTATTCTAAAAAGAAACGTGTGTGTGTGTGTGTGTGTGTGTGTGTGCGCGCGTGTGTGTGTGTGTGCGTGTGTGCGTGTGTGTAGAGGCACATGGCAGTAATTAAGTGTTCCTTGTGTGCTCAGTATATGTCCAAGAGACTCACAGATGGCCACAAAGGGTCTCACTGCATACACACACCACGTGGGCTAGAAGAGGCGCTGCACACACGTCCACATTTCTCCAGAACTGGGGTTTACACTCAGGGCCTTGCACTCTCTTAGCTTTTTTTTTTTGGTTCAAAGCTGGTGCTCTACCACGTGAACCTCAACTCTACTTTCAATTTTTTACTGATTAATTGGAGTTATGATTCTTTCAGATTTGTCTGCCTGAATTGGCTTTGAACCAGGAACCTCAGATCCCAGCCTTCCAAGTAGCTGGTATACAGGTAGGAGGGAGCCACCAGCACCTAGCAAGAGAAGCCTTTTTTGCTGTTTGCAGGTCTGCCATGGACATCTTTGCAGGGAATATATTATATGAAGCCACCATATGTAATATTGTTCACTTCATAATGTCATACATTTGTCTAGTTACCACATGCAAGTTGTGTGTGTGTGTGTGTGTGTGTGTGTGTGTGTAGGCACATGGCAGTAATTAGTATTCCTTGTGTGCTCAGTATATGTCAATGAGACTCACAGATGGCCACAAAGGGTCTCACTGCATACACACACCACCTGGGCTAGAAGAGGCGCTGCACACACGTCCACATTTCTCCTTTCCTACCGTCTCCAGTTCCTAGACAAGACACAGAGCTAGGCAAGTTCTCAAGACTGGAGCCCTGGGAGCCAGGCTCCGTGCAGGATTCAGAGACCTGACCTTAGAAAGCTGGAGATCTACCGTAGGAAGGTCCCAGGGACCCCAAACTAGCTTCTGTCACCCTTGGATCTGACCTAGGGTGCTTCAGGGTAAGCCTGAGAGAGTTGGAGAGAGAAGGAAGGAGAGAGGAACTTGAAGGAGTCACCTTTGGGCTTTCCCCAAGGGGGGGCCTCAGAAGCAGGTGCCTCCTGGGGCAGAGCCCTCTCCCTAGAGGGCAGACACTCACGGGCGATGCAGATGGGTGAGTTGGTGCAGAGGGGCGGTTGACATTTTATACCAGCCTTGATGGCCTTGTAGAGCAGGTACAGGGCCCCAGCACCTGTGGCCAGGCCCACTATACTTTTGCGGAGGTTCAGCTGCTGCAGGCATTGGGGGAAGGTCCTGCCCATGTCTTCAGCCCTGCCTTGTGCCTGGAGGGGAGCCGGGCCCCCGGCCTACCGGGGAGGACCTTCCGGAACCAGAACTCTGAAAGGGGCTAGGAACCAGGTGTTAGAATGGAACTTGGAGAGACAATGGGATGGAGGGTAGTAGTCAGGAAATGCAGCCATGGGGACAAAAGTCCAGTTTTACAGGCTGCAGAGGAAGTTGGAGTTGAGGGTATAAAAAGACAGGGGCAGCAGATCGGGGGGTGGGGTGGCTTGGTGGTAGAGGCTTGCCTAGCTTCTGCCAACGCCCTGGGTTCTACCTCCAACATGTTTTTAGAGAGCTTCATTAGAGGATCAAGCAAGTAGTGGCAGAGTTGTCTTTTCTTCCAGCAGGGGGTAGCAGAGGCCACAGCTGGACTGGGCCTCTGGGCGTTGCTGGAAGGAAAGGTATGCCCAATGGACTGGTTCCTTAGTCTCTCCGGCCTTCACATCTTTCAACCCTCTGCCAAGCCTGAAGGCCTGGGGTGCTTCTTCATGCCAGGCTCCCTCACTCCATCTGACCATGGACAGTTCTGAAGACTTAAGGCCAAATCCATTTTCTCCAGTTTCTGCAGGAAGTGATGAGTTAGAAGTCCCCCTGTCTTTGCATGCCCAGCATCTATCTAGCCGTGGCCTGCATATAGTAGGTTCTCAAGACATGTTCTGTCCTTTATTTCTGAGTGTGTGCTGGGGCTGGGGCTTGTGCTCAGGGCTTAGGGCCTGTCCTTTTGGGTTTTTTGTTGTTGTTGTTTTGTTTTTGTTTTATTGTTTTTCTCTAGGTTAGCGCTCTACCACTAGAACCACAATTCCACTTCTGAGTTGTTTTTGTTTTGTCAGTTATGGGGCTTGGATTCAGGGTCTGGGCGCAGTCCTCAAGTTCTTTTGCTCAAGGAATTAACCTTGTTCTATACCACTTTGAGCCCATCTTTTTTTTTTTTGCCAGTCCTGGGACTTGAACTTAGGGCCTTGGCACTGTCCTTGGGCTTTCTCAAGGCTAGAGCTCCACCACTTGAGCCACAGCATGACTTCTGGTACATTCTGTGTATGTGGTACAGAGGAATCTAACCCAGGGTTTTGTGCATGCTAGGCAAGCACTCTACCACTAGGCCAAACTCCTGGCCCCATGAGCCCATCTTTAGTTTTCTAGACATAGTCTCATGGACTTTACTTAGGCTGGCTTTGAACCACAATCCTCACATCTCAGTCTCCTGAGTAGCTAACATACAGTGACAAGGCAAGGCACCCAGCTGTCCTTCATTCTTTGAGGAATTGGGTCAGAGCCTGGAGAGGAAAAGCTTCCTTGCCTGGATATATTTCCCTATTTGTAACTGCAGGAGTCTGGATTTTCCATTCTAAAATTCCAAAGGAGCCGGGCGTGGCGGTGCATACCTATAATCTCAGCTACACAGGAAGCATAGGTAGGATGATAACGGTTCAAGGCCCATTTACAAAAAAAGGTACTTGGCCCTGTCCTCTTCCCTCCTCTGCTTGGTACCATGTGTGAGCCCCTCCCCCCAAAGCAATCTTGCACAATTCTTCTTGGCTGTAACTTGACCCCTTTCATCTAACCCTAAAGCGCATGTCCACAAGCTTCTCACATCTACAACACAATTAAAAAAAAGGGGGGGGGGACTGTCTGTCAAAGGAAAGGCAAGGACTCCTCCTCCTTTACTGGAAATGTTGCTGTTTCTAGAGATGAAGTTTCACTTTGTTGCCAAGGCTGCTTTTCAAATCCTGGGCTCAAGTGATCCTCTCATTTCAGCTTCCCAAGGAGAGAGGACTACAGGTGTGTGCTGGGAGGCCAAGCAGGAATGACTGTTTTGATTCAGATGATGTTCTTATTTTGAGATAATCGATAGTGAGTGTGCTTTGGATGTTCTTAGGAAACATTTATTAAAAGCTGCAACTCTTTCTGGGAACTTGGCTTTTATTTTCCTGTTTTGTTTTTCTGTCAAATCCAGAAATCTGAAACCACAGGTAAGTCTGAGAGCCAATTGATACACAGAACCAGATACAAGTTCCTTACCTTCCTCCACCAAAGAGGTGGAGGGGCTACCACCCGTGCCAGTACCACCTGTGCCAACTTCTTCCCTCCACGCTGATGTAGTCATCGTGTTTGCTATGAATCACTTTAGCCGGGCACTGGCCACACAGCAGGGTTGAAAACGGGTTCTGCCACTCAGCTCTGATCTTCGTGCCTTGTTTTCCCCACCTGTAAAATGGGCCTAGACCTACTTCCTGGCGCTGTTTGAGTTTAGCCCCTGGATCCGTGCCCACCACACAGAGTTCAACAAATGTCGGCTGGGGGGGGGCGTTGGTTCGGGAAAGCAAGCCTAACAGACCCCCACACCTCTTGGAAGTCCCCACGAATAATCTCTAAGCCTTGAAGTGTCCCAGCCACCTGTGAAACCCCCAGCCCGCTTCCGCACTCACGCTCTCCCAGCTGAAATGAGCACCCCACTTGAGAGCTCCGGGTGCTACGCCGCTGGCAGAGGCTCAGCTCTGGAGGCTCACAGGCTACGAAAGCTTGATCGACTCCACAATCCAGTAAAAAGCCCTTTGGAGCTGACTCTGGGTTCGAATCCCGACCGTGCGGGGGTTGTAGAAATCCCGGGATCTTAGTACCCGAGTGCCACCTCGCAGCGCGGCGGCCGCCCGGAGGAGGTCCTGCTCCCGGGGGACCCCGAGGACCGCGATGCCCCGGCCCCGCGCCAGGCCCACGCTCCGGGACCCCCGGCTCCCGCGCCGGCGCTTACCCAGACCCAGCAGCCAGTCCGTCACCCCGGCGAAGGCGGGGGGGGCAGAGAGAAACCGGGCCAAAGCACTGGAGGGGGGGTGCGGAGGCCGCGCCTCCCCACGGGCGCCCTCCCCTCCAGGCCACCCCTCACCGGCCCCCCTTCCGGCGGCAGGCTTCCTCCCCGCGCCCCCGCCCCGTCCCTCCCCTCCCCGCCCGGGCCTCCGCCACCCCCCATTCCTCCCCCCCCGCCCCGCACGCATCCGGCGACGGGCACAGGATGTTCTTTCGCTCCCGTCCTCCCCCTCCCCGCCCCCGCTCTCACTTTCCCTCCGCTCCCCTCCTCCACCCCGCCGCGCCCCGGCCGGCACCTTACTCAACTCCTCCTCTCCCGCGCTCCGGGGCGCGGGCCGGGACCCCCGCCTTCCCGCCCCCGCCCCGCCCTGCGATGAGCTGGAGGGATCCGCGCACGGCGCAGGCCGCCGCCGCCCAGGGCCCAGGCAGCGGGGAGAGGGCTGCCCTGGGCCTTTCGAACCCCCTTTCCCTCCGGCCAGGACGCACGCTCGGGGAAGCACCCCGCCGGGCACAGCTGCCCCGGCCCGGGGGGAACGGGACGAGAGGACCGGGTCCCGGGGGACCCCCAGCTAGCCCGAGGTTGCGATCCGGAGCAGCCCCGGGTCGCTCCGAAGGATGGAGGCAGGCCACGCCCCTCGGCCTGCGTCACCGTTTCCAAGGCAACGTGGGCGGGGCGGGGCGGGGCTTAGGGACTGAGGCCGCCCGCAGCTCCGGGACCGGGTGAGGCTGATGGGGGGGGGCGCGGCGGAGCCGGCCGTTTCGGTTCTGGTTTCTTGGTCGCTGAGGTCCGAGAATCTGAGAGGGGGACAGTTTTTGTTGCCTGCTTCATCCAACAAGCTCCCTTAGGCAGCGGGCCACCGAGCTGTAGGGAAGCCTGCAGTCACCTGTGGTCGTGAACCTGGGTAGTGGCCTTGCATCCCAGGCCCAGAAACCCGTGTAATTATTAATAGTGTTCTTTCCAGGCGAAAATATCCCGGAATGAACAGCAGTTAAGGAAGACATCGTCCCCCAATCCACAGAAGGCTGCAGCCATGCAAGGAAGACACACCTCTGTGCTTCCTATGTAACAGGCACTTTCCTGGCAATTCCTAGTCTGGGTGATTGTATGCAAGGCCCATCAGCCAAGTGTAGAACTAGGACCCAGCCCCAACTCTATGTGGGTCTCAGTGCCCTACCCACGCTCCCTTTCTAAAACAAATAGGAATGTAAAGTAAAGCACATACAAGGCGGGTGCTGGTGACTCAGGAGCCTGTAATTCTAGCTGAAGAGTCTGAGATCTGAGGTTCGTGGTTCAAAGCCAGCCCGAGCAGAAAAGTTCCAGTGAGACTTATCTACAAATAATCATCAGAAAACCCAAAGTGGTGCTGTGGTTCAAGTGGTAGAGTGCTAGCCTTGAGCACAAGAGGCTCAAGGGGAGTGTCCAAGCCCTGAGTTCAAGCACCAGGAAAGGCAAAAAAAAAAAAAAAAGGTAAAACACACTTGTCCCGAGGTGGGGGGTGGGGGGTGAGGGAAATGGGTACCAAGACATGTGAAAGGGTATCAATGTACGTGAATTAATGCACCTTCTATCTGGCAAATATCATGTAACCCTTTTACTAATTACAATAAAAAATGCAAAAAAAAAAAAAAAACAACCACACTTGTCCCTTCCCTTACAACCTATGGGTGGAAGAGTTGGAAATACTACAGAACACAATTATGCAATAAAATATAGCAAAGACCAAAAGCAGCGCATAAGGTTCAAAAGAAAGATGGTAGGGCCAGAAATTTGGCCTAGTGTAGAGTGCACTTGCCTAGCACATACACGTACATAGAAAAGGCTGGAAGTTGTGCTGTGGCTCCAGTAGCAGAGTTCTAGCCCTGAGGAAAAAGCCCAAGGACAGTGCTCAGGCCCTGAGGTCAAGCCCCAGGACTGGCAAAAAAAAAAAAAAAAAAAGATGGTAACAAATGAATTCGAATGAGGAGGTGAATATCAGCTTTCCACACAGGAGGTGGATTTTCAGCTGGATTAAGATGTGGTTACTGGGCCAGAATCATTGGGGGTGAGGGGTGTAAGAAAAGTTACAATGATAGAATGGTGTAAAGGAATATAATAGAATATTCTAGGGAGAAGCAGCAAGCAAATGAGGGGGAACTCAGAATGAGGCAGACCAGAATCTCCTTACAGAGATCCCTCTGGAACTTTGGAAGTTGTTGTGCCCTTCCTTTTTGTCCCCCACCCTCACCCCCTCCCAAACCTGTGTGGTTTGTCTCTCAAAGCAAAAGTTCCCAGCAAGCAGTTAGTTCATTCCACTCTGCACCTAAGGTACACGTAATACTTAGTACCAACTACTTGGATGCCAGCTTCTTCCCTTCTCTTGTCTCTCTGAAGATTAGCGGGAAATGAAAAGTCAAACCACTGGGTGCCGGTGGCTCACACCTATAATCATAGCTACTCAGGAGACTGAGGTCTGAGGGTTGATATTCGAAGCCAGCCTGGGCAGAAAAGTCTGTGAGACTCTTATCACAGATTAACCATCAGAAGGCTGTGGCTCAAGTTGCAGAGTACCAGCCTTGAGTGAAAAGCCTAAGTTCAAGACCAGGCACACACACACTCACTAAACATAGTGGGAATGATAAAAACCAAGTCAGGAGAGAGGACTGGAAGGATGAGAAGGGACTACAAGCAAACAGATCAGTTCACTTGAGGAACTGCAGCACACTGAGAAAGACTGAGTCAGGAAATGTCATGCACGAATCTTGGGTCTTTCATAGGGAATACAGGTTAGCAGCTGGTGTACCCAGCATGCTGAACTGAGGGATCTGCAGTTGATAACGTACATAATAAATGGTGTTTGAGAAGGATTATTCCAGCAGGGTGTGTAGGAGGGAGGGAAAAACCTGGGTCAGAAAGACAACCTAGGCAAATTGGATGAAAGGTGGAAACTATGAGACTGGAGAGGAAAGAGTGAATGAGAAAAGTAATGAACAAATGGTACATTTCAAAATAAAAGCAGATGGGCACTGAAATCCTAGTTACTTAGAAGGATGAAATCTGAGGATCACAGTTTGAAGCCATCCCAGGCAGGAAAGTCTGTGAGACTCTTCTCTTCAATTAACCACCAGAAAACCAGGAGTACATTGTGACTCTTAATTGGTTGAGTACTAGATGAGAAAAAAGGCTTAGGGATAGTGCCCAGGCCCTGAGTTCAAGCCCCATAACCAACACAAACTAAAATTTTTAAAAGGGCCAACTGCTTGTATCCCACATCTGTAATCCTAGCCACTCAAGAAGACTGAGATCTGAAGATCAAAGATCAAAGCCAGTGGAGGTAAGAAAGTCCATGAGACTCTTTCTCTAACCACTATAAAGGCAGATGTAGAGGTGTGGCTAGCTTTGAGTGAAAAAGCTAAGAGAGAACACAAGGCCCTGTGTTCAAGCCCCAGTACACTCACATACTCTCTCTCTCTCTCTCTCTCTCTCTCTCTCTCTCTCTCTCTCTCTCTCTCTCTCACACACACACACACACCCCAAGTTAAAAATAAACCACCTTCACTGGGTCACAGTGGGCAATAGGAGGATGCATTTGATCACTTCTAGGTCATTCGATGGCAGATATCCTGTAGAGGACGAGACCCTGGAGGCAAGGAAGTCCAGAAGGGCAGAGGGTGACCATCACTGCTTCAGAGCAGTCACTGACAGTCTTGGGACACCATGGACAGATTGTGGGCATCTGGTTTAAGGCTAGAGTATGTGAGAGCCAGGGGGGATTTAGTGAGTGTTGGCAGGGTGTTTGCAGATGTGGGAGGTGTGCTGTGTGTGTTGGAAGGTGGTCATGGCCCAGGCCCCTGTTGCCATTCATGTCATCACCTTTGGCTCTAGAGTGTGCAGGTGACCCCATCAGATCAGGATGGGAAGGGGGGGGGACCAGGAGGCTCAGGTGAGGCACTTTAGCAGCCCAAGATCTTTCCCCAGTGCCCCGCCCTTGAAGGCCCTGGAGCCCAGGCCTGTGCCTCCTGCCAAAGCTTTTCCTGGAATCCAGAGGACGGAGCCCCTCCCTGCCTGCCTTGGCGCT
This sequence comes from Megascapheus bottae, assembly GCF_031878675.1. Classification (NCBI taxonomy): domain Eukaryota; kingdom Metazoa; phylum Chordata; class Mammalia; order Rodentia; family Geomyidae; genus Megascapheus; species Megascapheus bottae. Next base: position 11,771,327 of record NC_143530.1, read on the forward strand.
CTCTGGGCACAGGGTGTCCCTCCAGGCACCTTGCAGACACCCCAGGAGGCTGGAGTGTGAAACAGCCCCTCCTTCCTTCCCAGGAAAAGCCCTGCTCTTGGCCGTGGCCACTCTCCCAATGGCCCCATTGGACTCCAGCAGGCAGGCAGGCAGGCAGGCAGGAGGCAGAGGGAAGGATGGAGGAATGTGGTGGCTGGGTGGCAGGCAGGCTCCCGAAATCTTTGCTGAGGCTTCAGATGGAGGGTGAAGACAAGAGAAAAGCAGATACTCCGAGGCTTCAGAGCCCCACACCTGCTTCATCCTCCCAGAAGGAAATCTTCAGGGGCCTAGTGGTTTTGAGGGGAGGGGACAGGAAGCGATGCTGAACTCTGGGTCAGCTGGGGACAGAGACAAGGGAGAACTCTTGCTTTATATCCTATTTCTCCCAGGATGCTTTCTCTACCTGCTTCCTTCTCCACTGCCACCTAGCACTTCCAAACCTCCCCAACACACACACGCACACACGCACACACACACACACACACACACACACACACACACACAGAGGAATCCAGGGGCGTCCGGAGTGGGGGACCTGGGGAACCCCCAAAGGGGCCAGAATATACCTATCGATGCGGTGAACGGAGCGACCCCTCCCCAGCCGACCGCTTCCCCAGGGCGCCGAGGCTGCGCGCCGGAGACGCTTTGGCCCAGGACGAGGAGGCCCGGGCGGGCAGGGCCACGTGGAGCCCCGCGCGGCCGATGGGGCGCGCGCCGGGCGGCCGCTGACCGCAGGCTGCAGGAGCGGTTGGTCTCGGGGAGCGAGCACACCCACTCGCCCAGCTGCTGAGTCAGGCTGTTCTCGCCCGCGCCCGCCCGGCCGCCCGGCCGCCCAGGACATTGTGTTCCAGCCCCGGCGCGCTGGCAGCCGGCCCAGGGGCTCGCGCCGGCCTCCGCGCCCTGTTTGTGCTCGCGGCCTGCGCTCGGCGCGCAGCCGCCCCGCGATCGCAGCCTCCCGGCCGCCCCCAGCAGCGCACCCCAGGACCGCGGGGGGCCTCCTAGGCCTGCGCACTCACCAGCCTCGGCGCACCCCAGCCCTCTCCATGCCATCCGCCCACCTTAGCTGAGAACCCCAGAGCTGGGTGGGTCCTGGACTGGCACCGCTGGGGAGTGGAGGGTGGGGACAGGAGGGCCTGGGCGCCCCCCGAGGATGCGGCCCGTGCCACCCCAAGCGCTCAGCCGCAAGATAGTGGGGGGCCTGCCGGCCCGGGGCTCTGGAGAGCTGGGATGCGGTCACGTGGACGGCGGAAGACCGCGTGGAAGGGCCAGTTCCAGCCATCCCCGGGAAGAGCCGCCCCCTTCCTTCCCGCGTGCTGGGCGCTTCGCAGAAGCGGGGAACCCCGGGGACACCGTCGGCGCTGGCAATCCCAGCCCGGCCCTCTTGGAGAGCCCGGGAAGCCCCTGGCAGGACGCTGGGAGCGCGGATTGCCCAGACACTGGGGGGGTGGACGTGGTGAGGGGCCGACAGAACCCCACTGTCCCGCTGGAGCCTGACACCCCGCTCCTCTCCTCCCTCTCTCCTGCCTGTTCTAGGTCCCAGCGCTGTCCCTGAACTTCGTTGCTCAAGGCTAGCGCTCTACCACTTGTAGCCTTTTTATTTTTTTAATTCTTGCTTCCATTTCCTGGATGATTTCGATAGATATTATTTTATAGAATCGGATGCATGCGAATAGATATCGAGCCTCCGTGTTCCTCTCTGTGTCTGAATGTCTAGAGTCCTGAACATTTATCATGTTCCATATTAGATCTAGCTTCCTCATAGGAGAGAAAACATGTGCCCTTTGTGTCTCTGAGCTTGGCTTCCTCACTTAACATGATTTGTCACTTCTGGCTGTTTTGGTGGTTTAATTGGAGTTAGGAGTCTCTCGGACTTTCCCACCTGGCTGATCCTCAGATCTCAGCTTCCTGCGCTGCTAGGATTACAAGTGTAAACCACTAGTGTAAACCACTAGTGCCAACCTGCCGCTAGCCCTAAATCCTGATTTGTTTATGCAGAAAGACATCACCCATCGCCCCAGCCCTCAAACCAAGGAAGGGAAGGAGAATTTATTTGCAGAGCATCTGTGTGTGGAAGACATGTAAGCACCTGCTAAGAATGTCATGGAAATGTTGACACAATTCCTAAAGTCCTTTGTTTGTTCTCCTTCTCAACTCCACATTTGGTGTGGATGTCACTGGGGTGGGGGAGGGGGGTACCCCCCTGTCCTCTTGTCTACTGGTCCCTCCAGGTCCAGACCATAAAGATCGGAGTCCTCTGCTCCAAACGCCCTTGCACACATTGTACTTTGTGGAACAGCTTGTGGCTCTTCTCTTATTCTAGTGATATGTTTACTAATCGGTTCTAACCAGATTAGAAAGTCCTTGAAGCAGAATCTGATTTTCCTTCAAGGCCTTCTTCTACTCTTCAGCCCACCCTTCACAGCCTAAGCCTGGCACTGAAGTTGCTAATTCAATAAATATTGGATGTATTGAAATGCTTTCCTTCCCTTGGGACAGTTTGGAGGCAGATATTCTGTACTAGGTAGGGTTAAATAATAACCAAGTGCCAGCAGGTGGTAAGTACCAAATGTATAAGACAGTTGCAGGAACAAAAGGTAATATGAGAGAAAGATCCCAGGAAGTTCTAGGCTTTGAGCTATGTGTGTGTATGTGTGTGTGAGTGTGTGTGCGTGAGTGTGTGTAGGAGGATGGGGAGGGGTGAAGGTGACTCACTTTGGTTGACATGGCCACAAAACAGCCTTCATGCTAAGCACTTTACATGTATCATCTCTGATATTTAAGGGAAGGGGAGGCCTGGGGGGCGTTAAGAGGACAGTACCCAGGCCTCTCCCACTCAGGACATGCCAAAGCACAGGGGCAGCTTTGAATGTGGGTTCCCCACCCTCAGGCCCTGGGCACTGGCTGTTCCCTGGCCTGCCACTCCTTCTTACTACACCCAAGAGTGCCCGGCACTGCCCAGTTCTGGATGTGCACTGGTCCCACCCTGGAGAACAAAGCTGACCTTGGATAAGACACTTCCATGCCCTCATCTGTACCTTGCTTGAAGCCCTTACAGGCTGAGACTCTGGGATCAATGCCCAACAAACTGATGGCAACCCCTGCCCTCCCCTCCTTACCTGGGCAGCTGTAGCTGCCTGTCCTGCCCCTCCCCCACCACACTCATTGCTCCCTCCCAGTCTGGAGCTCTTAGGAACACTGGGTACAGAGTGTGAGCCGGAGAGGATGGTAGGTTTCCTGGGGTTGCAAAAGGAACAGTGGGACTTTCCCTGCTGTGCTGAGCTGTGGGAGATGTGGGGGAGGAGGAGGAGGAGGCTGGGCCAACCTCCAAGGAACCTCTGCTCTCTTCCCTCCCCTCTGAAGTGCTCCCAGCTCTTGAAAAGACTGGTACAGTTTGTTACATTGGGGCCAGAATGTACTGTGTGTTTCATATGGCCTCTGTCCAGTCCTGCACTGCTTGCTTTACAGTTCCACTTCCTTCTCCAGCTGGGGTATCCTGCTGTCAGTCACTGCCTCTCACCTGCCCACTTCCCCAAGAGTCCCCATGGGCCATGAAATGTGTCTCCCACCATCCATGCTTATAGGGACAGAGTGAACCTTGGAGGGGAGAAGTTGGGTTCCAGAAGGGTGTAAATCCCCAAATCTCTTTCTCTCTCCTGTCTCCCAGCTCTGAGACAAGCTCTGTGATGGTGGAGGCTCCAGATGGGGTTTGCAAGTTCCCTGGGCCTTCCAAGTTGATCCTTTTCTCCTGTCCTTGTCGCTCGGATTTTCCCAGCCATATTTCTGAGCTCAAGAGAATTGAGTCCAGAGGTAACACAGTTTGTTGTTGTTGTTGTTTGTTTGTTTTGGCCTTGCTCTCCCAGGGGGAAGTATAATAGCATCACTGGTTCATCTGACAGGCTGAAACCTGAAGCCTTCGAAGGCCCCAGCTCCCACTCGGGGCTAGATTTGGATTGGTCAGCCTTTCCAGCCATGGGCTCCTCTTCTCAGCCAAACAGGCTTGCCTGTTGCCCCTCACCCGCTGCTCAAAGATAAACAGTCCTGTTGTATTGATTTCACACTGGGCTTCAAAAACCGAGTGCCAAGTCTGAGTTCCAAGGCTGCAAAGTCAGTTGTCTGTGGCACCCAGTGACATGACCTTTCTTAGGGCCCATTCCCAACTGGGCTTTGGGAAGAATCAACCCTGTGCAGCCCCTGGCATTTATATTACCTGTCCTAATTCAGAACAAGTTTAATGCTCCTCTAAAGTAAGAGAACCAGCATCCACTCTGTTGCTAGGCAAACAGGGCAGAACAGCTAAGGTGTATGTGCACCCTAGGGCAAGATACCAAATTAGCCATCCCTGCCTAGGGTACCGGGGCTTCCTGTCACAGGCTCTACTGAGATAGGAGAGGAGAACTTTCCAGTGGTCTGAACCTGGTGACACATAGCCCAACTCTACCAACCGGGAGGAGATCAAAGCACCACCCTGCCCATGCCACCCTCCTCTACTCCAGGGCCACCAGATACCCTGTGTGTTTAAGTTAAACTGTCTGAGTCTCTGGCTTCCTGTCCTCAGTGGCTTTCAGGCACACTGTGTCCCCTCTGAGTTCTTTCTTCTTCCTCTTTTTCCTTTCTTCTCTCTCCTGCTCACTCAAGAGTTCTGTTTTTATGTCTCAACCCATCTGTGTTTACTTTGAGTTTTGCTTTTTGCATTTCCAGTCTCCTGGGAAGTTTCCCAAAGCCCCTTCTGCCTTCTTCCCTATGCCATCATTTTGTTTTGGAGGTATTTTGCATTATTACTTCATCCTAGAGCCTCTTGGGCTCATGATTTTAATGAACACTTATCCAGGGTCTACTGTGTGCCCCAGGAATTAGTTTCATTCCCTGGGATCCAAAATCCAAAAGCTGGGCTTGATCACTGATTAAGTACCTGTCAGTTGCCTATGAATTAGGCTAGTGTCCTCGTACCCAATGTCAAAAATCAGGCCTGAGTTCCGGGCATGGTAGCTCAAGCCTGTAATCATAGCTACTCAGGAGGCTGAGATCTGAAGATCAAGGTTCAAAACCAGCCGGGGCACAAAAAGGCCTGAGACTTACCTCCAATTAACCTCTAGAAAATAGGAAGTGGGGCTGTGGCTCAAGGGTAGGGCAGTAGCCTTGAGCTGAAGAGCTCAGGGACACCCAGGCCGAGTTCAAGCCCCATGACCCACAAAAAAACAAAAAACAAAACAAAAAAAATTGGACCTGAGCACCAATTAAGCACCTATTAGGTTCCTCACAAATCATAATGCCTTGGCATACGATATCCAAAAGCTGGACTTGAGCATTTATTAAACAGCTACTGTGTGCTCCAGGAATTAAGTTAGTATCCTGGGGCTTAAAGTCAAAAGCTGGAACTGAGCATTTACTAAGCACTTTTTTGTGCCCCAGGAATACTGCTTTAATCTAGGGACTCCCAGCCCACAGTCTAATAGGGAACATACACAAAGCTAGGTCATGCTAACACCTTGGGAAGATGAGGACTTGGTGTGGCCAGAGAAAGGGCTGTGGGGAACATGGGGGAAGGGGGCGGGGGGGGGGGGGGAGCCTTCTGGGAGGTAAGTCTTGTCACGTCTAAGGGGAATTAGTGGGCAGAGTAAGGGTGCAGGGTGTTCTAGATGGAGGGAACAGTGTGTCAGAAGCATACAGGCAGGAGGTGGCCGTGTTCTCAGGCAGGCACTTGGGCTTGTTTGGTCTGGCTGGACATGGAGTGCAGGTTGGGGAGCCCAGGGAGATGAGGCCAGAAGCAGGCAGGCCCAGATGGTGCAGTACCTCGTGTTCCAGCAAAGGGTTGACCTTTATCCGGGAGCAGCCGGAAGCCCCAGCAGTCTCTCAGCTCCCTGGAGCTGGGGCGCTTCAGAGCTGGGTGTGGGCCAGGCCCAAAGTGTTCTCCAAGCCTCCATTAATGCACTTTTACTGCCCTTTGGCTCGGGGGAAGGTCTGTGGGAGAGTCAGTCACTTAAATATAATGCTGTTTCCTAGCACAGTCGTTCATTCATTGCTGTGATTGCTGGGTCCTGCTCTGAGCACGGAGGCTGGGTCAGTGAACCCTTCAGAGGTCCCAGCTCTCAAGAAACTTACATCTTTGGCAGTTGGAGCTGGGGACTGGCCATAAACCAACAAATGAAACAAATTAGCAAGATAATTTGGGATCATGACAAGTGCACTGGAGAAAAATAAAACAGTGATCCAACTGAGAGCATTGGTGTCTTGGGTGGTCAGAGAAGGCTTCTTCAGAGCTATGGCCTACAGGTTGGGGACAATGACTGGGGATTAAGGGCTCAAGGTACAGGAACCAGCACATGCAAAGGCCCAAAGGAATGAAAGAGCTTGGGCTTTCCAGAGTTTAAAAATAATAAACAAATGAAGAAATAAATAAATAAATGAGCCAAGCACCGATGGCTCATGCCTGTAATCTTAGCTACTCAGGAGGCTGACATCTGAGGATCATGGTTCAAAGCCAGCCTGAGCAAGAAAGTCTGAGTGACTCCTATCTTCAAATAACCACCACTAAAAGCTGGAAATAGAGCTGTGGCTCAAGTGATAGAGTGTTAGCCTTGAGTGAAAAAGCTCAGGGACAGTGTCCAGGCCCTGAGTTTAAGTCCCAGTATCAGCACTGAAAGAAAAAGAGAAGGAAGGAAGGAAGGAAAGAGAGAAGGAAGGAAAAAGAAAACTGGATCAAACCCTTTACTTCTTAGGATTATGAAGACCCATTTTGTAGCTATGGAAACTGAGATACAACATGATTAATGGAAGTTCTTTAGGTAAAAATCATAACTAGTAGTACACATTTTGGCTCTAAAATTATAGCCCTTCCCCCCCCACCAGAGTATTATATATAATAACTGACCACATGTCCTAATTATCTGAGAAGGTCCAGCTTTTAAATATCTGTCTCATCATGCCCTGGACAGTCATCTTGCATATTGTCTGTTGGAAATCATGATCTGGAACGCTGGCTTTGTCATGTACCAGTGGGATCCCCTCACTGTTGTTAAGTCTCTGTTTCCTCATCTGTAAGTAGGAAGAATTAGAGTTCTATCATCAGCTTGCTGGGGGTTAGATGAGATCATTCATGGAACCCACTGTCTTAGACACCGTGCATTCCATTCATGGCAGCTCTTCTTTCTTGTTATCTTGGAAAATGGAGGCCAAGGACTGAGTGGTCCTACCCCCAAGGAACCGGGGACTGAAGAGAAAAAGAGAATGGGATGGTGTGGGTTGGGGAGGAGGGCAGGGGGCGGGATTGCACAGCAGAGGCCAATCACAAGCCCCCCTTTTTGTTCTCCCCCTTCCCCTCTCAGCTCTTCAGAGATCCCACACTGACACACATCTTGTACTTCCCGTTTCCAGGGAAATTCCTTGTCTACTGACCACACCCTCCTAGAGCCCCTCCCAGATCTCTTCAGGCAAAGTAGAAGCCAGACAGGGACAGACTCTGAAGTGACAATCCTCAGCCCTGTGTGTGCCAGGCACCCCTGGGGGGTCAGGGGGCTCCACTGCAGGAGGGCTGTTCCCTCACACCCAGGGCTCCAAGCAGGCGGAGTACTTCTCTCAGGAGGTAGTGGAGTACGTGACTCCTATCCCTCTAGTTGCTTGCTCCAGGACCGAGACCCCTCCCCACCATCCCAACTTCCTGCTCTGGCTGCTGGGAGGCCCTGTCACATGTGCCACACACGGGGTACCCCTACACATTTTCGGTGGGGGGGCACCACTGAGAGGACCAGCTGCAGCTGGGAGCTGGATGGGGTGAGGGCAGCTGAGTCCTGCCAGGTTCTCAGGTCTCTCAGCTTCCTCTCCTGTCCCTCCCACCCACCCAGGCCCCCAACTACTGAGTTGCCTGTGTCCTGCCTGCAGTTCAGGGGTTGCAACACTGCCTGGGTGTAAGGAAAGAGTGAGGATTTCACTGGGAACAAACCCCTACCTCCCCATCAAGACTGGCCTGGATAGGTCTGTTGGGAAAGCTCTCTCTCCCAAAGGAGAAATCTGTGTTTTCTACATCTTCAGTTCATTAGGACTGGAATGGGAGTCAAGCATGGGGCTGAACTGATGAGAAAGTCTAGCTTCCAAAAGCCCCTGGGCTCCATTCCTGTTATCATAAATCAGGTGTTGTAGATGGCCCGGCCACCAGGCATTGTGGGGAGTTTCGGTGGTTGCAGACTTTATAAGCCATTAAACTGAACACATCTATCTGAACTTTGTGGTTTGTCTTTTAGATGCAAGCAGTTGTTTATTTTGGATTGAAATATGGGCAACCTATGTTCTAGTTACAGTCAAAGGCACAGATTTGAATGTATGAATTCTGGGGCCGGGAGTTTGGCCTAGTTGTAGAGTGCTTGCCTAGCATGCATGAAGACCCGGGTTCAATTCCTCGGTACCACATACATAAGAAAAGCCAGAAGTGGTGCTGAGGCTCAAATGGTAGAGCTCTAGCCTTGAGAAAAGCCAAAGGACAGTGCTGAGGCCCTGAGTTCAAGCCGCACAACTAGAAAAAAAAAAAAAGGTGAAGTCTGACAAATTTGTATACACATTCAAACTGCAATTCTGAGATTCTCATTTGCATCATGAGGGTGTGGGCACATGTACACATGAGCACATGCATTTGACCAAATTAAAAGAAATATTGGGCCAGGTGCCAGTGGCAATGCCTGTAATCCTAGCTACTCAAGAGGCTAAGATCTGAGGATTGTGGTTCAAAGCCAGCCCTGGGCAGTAAAATACATCAGATTCTTATCTCCAATAAAATACTCAGAAAAAGCTGAAAGTGGCATTGTGGCTCAAGTGGTAGAGCGTTACATTAGCCTTGAGCATAAAAGCTCAGGGACAATGCCCAAGCCTGAGTTCAAGCTCCAGGACTGTCCAAAAAATAAATATTAGTGGCTATAATTGGAAGAGGGCTTCATGCATGCTAGGCAAGCACTCTATCACTAGGTCACACTCTTGGCCCCCTTTCTTAATTTTTTTTTTTATAACCTGCTAAGGTTTGGGTTCAGTGCTTTGAGCTTGCTAAGCAAGTGCTCTATCACTTCAAACCTCCCCCACCCCACCGGTCCTTTTTGCTTTGGTTATTTTTAGATAGTCTTACATTTTTGACTTAGACTGAATAGCTGTAATTATTGGTATGCTATGTTGCTTGGTTTGTTGGTTGAGATGAGCCAGAGGGTAGGGGGGAGGTGGTCAGTACTAGGGTTTAAACTCAGGCCTTGTATGTACTTGGCTTACTCGGCTCAACTGGTTCTCCACTACTTAAACCATGTGTCCAGCCCAGCTTTTTGTCTGGCTATTTTAGAAATAGAAGTTCGTTTCTGTGTGTCTGTCTGTCTGTGTGTCTGTCTATCATGGGGCTTGAATTCAGTGCCTGGGCACTTTCTCTGAGTTTTTGTGCTCAGAGTTAGCACTCTACCACTTTGAGTCACAGTGCTACTTCTGGTTTTCTGGCAGCTAAGTGGAAATAAGAGTCTCATGGACTTTCCTGGCCAGGCTGGCTTCAAACCATGATCCTCAGATCTCAGCCTCCTGAGTAGTTAGGATTTTAAAAATGAACGACCAGCTCTTGGCTAAAACAGTTTCTTGAATTTTTCTGGCCAGGTTATCTTTGAACTAAGGTCCTCCAGATAGATCTCAGCCTCCTGAATTGCTCAGCCTACAGGCATGACCTACAGGTTCCTCTCCCCTTCCTCTCACCACTGCATCAGGGTTTTCAGTAAGACCAAGACTACAAGAATGGGTGTTCTCACAGCTTCTGTCCAGAGACAAGGAGAAGTTGAGCCTCTGCGTGGTTAAGTGGTCTTTTCGGCTTTAATTTTAAAGTCTTTATGTTTCTGGGCCTACTTCCCCTTTGTCCTGCCTGGGGAGGGAAGAGGCTGAGGCTTTCAAAGTGGAGCGGTAGGAAGGAGTTATGGGCTCTTCCTGCCTGTCTGTCTTCCTCCCTTGTCTTTCCAAAACACCTACTTGAACACCTACATTGTACTGTAGCTGCTGCCAGCTGCTGGGGCGGGAGGATGGCTGATTTATGCTGGAGCTCTCTACAGAGTCAGACTTGGCCTTCCCAGGGAGGCAAGGCCTCTACCCACTTTGCAGTGGAGGTGACCACTGGAGGGGTGACTTACTCAGTGGCACAAAGCCAACTGCTGGCAAAGGGAGATAAAGAATGGGAACCTGGGTATGGGTAAGAAAGCAAAGGAAACCAAACCCACAGCCCATCTCCAGGCTTGCTTGCTTGCGGGCTTTCTGGGGCAATGGAAAGAGTGCTGACCTCGAGTCAAAAGCCCTCAGTTCTCTCTCTAGGTCTGAAGAACTTTTCATTGTTCCTGATCCTGGTCCTGGCCCATATTCCTGAGGGAGGCAGGCTCCAGATAACCTGGAAGGGGTTCCTTAGCTTTCTCTTCCTGAGTGTACCCTACATTTTCCTTCCTAAGTGCCCCACCTTCTCAGCCCCCCTTCTGACTGTAAGAGGCTGAGCTCATCTTTCCTTGGGACTCCAAGACTTGCCAAAAATCTGCCCATTGCTCCCTTGAGATCCCAGTGTGTGTGTGTGTGTGTGTGTGTGTGTGTGTGTGTGTGTGTGTGTGTGTGTGTGTGGTGGGACGTAGCATCCGCACATGCATGTGCATTCATTGCTGAGACATCACCCCACTCAGTGCAAGGCATGGCTATCTGCACCAGTGCATGTATGCATGCAATCAACACACACACAGGGTTGAATGCACTCCCTACCTGAACACAGGGTACAACACAAGACCACATGTTGTATCACTCCCTGCCACACTCGTCCCTCAGGCAGCCCAACTCACACGGTCCACCTGGGCTGAGGACATCTTGAAGGCCATGAGCAGAGCACCTTGGTTTGCTGACTGCTTCTGGATTTACGTCAAATGGGGAGGTTTGGAGAGGGGGTTGTGTTTTTAAGGAATTTTTTTTCCAGGTGCCCTATGGGAATTAGAAGAAGTTTCGAGAGCAATGGGTATAATTGCCAGAGCTCTCTGCTTGGATAAGTAGACAGGAAGGGAGGGTACAGGGGACACAGGAGAGACCCGGTTGTTCCTGTGCACAGATGGTACACATTGCTGTGGTTTGTGGGACCAAATGTGAGGCTGGTCTTCTGTCTGCTCTCATGACTGCCTTTCTTCCATGTTCTGGCCACTTTCTCCCTATCTCTCTCTCTCTCTCTCTCTCTCTCTCTCTCTCTCTCTCTCTCTCTCTCTCTCTCTTTCTTTCTTTTTTGCCAGTCCTGGATCTTGAACTCCGGGCCTGAGCACTGTCCTAGTCTTTCTCAAGATTAATGATCTACCACTTGAGCCACAGCACCACTTCTGGCTTTTGCTATGTATGTGAAATTGAGGAATCGAACTCAGGGCTTCATGCATGCTAGGCAAGCATTCTACCAGTAGGCCACACTCCTGGCCCCTCCTGTCCAGTCTTGTTGCTATCCAATTCTGTGGCCAGTGATCTTCCCGATGGTGTGGGAAGGTTGGAGAAAGGCCAGTCCCAAGGCTGAAGGGACAGCTTTGGGACTGACAACAGAGCCCCAGCAGGGCAGCCCCCTCTGGTAGTGGCTTTTCTCCAAGTCCTTCAGGCTGCAGGGCCATAACCAGAGGCCAGCCAGGTAGAGGGTTATATCTGTGACACAATGACCAGATTCTGAGGCTTGAGCAAAGAGGAGGCTTGGATTACTCTCCACTCAATTCAGCTGCAGTCACTGAGCCCAAAGCTGCTGCCTAGTATTTTCCAGGTGGAGGTGGAGTTAGGAGGTGAAGGCATAAAGATGGCTGGCTGTTAGAGGCCCATCTGGTCTAAAGTTAGCAAAAACCTATCTCAAAAACAAACCAGGGGCCAGGTTCAATTTTTTTTTTTTTTTTTTTTTTTTTGCCAGTCCTGGGCTTGAGCTCAGGGCCTGAGCACTGTCCTTGGACTTTCTCAAGGCTAGAGCTCTACCACTTGAGCCTCAGCACCACTTCTGGCTTTTTTCTATGTATGTGGTACCGAGGAATCGAACCCGGGTCTTCGTGCATGCTAGGCAAGCACTTTAACCACTAGGCCAAACTCCCGGCCCCCAGGTTCAATTCTTTGTTACCACATACATACAAAAAGCTGGAAGTGGTGCTGTGGCTCAAGTGGTAGAGCTCTAGCCTTGAGATAGCCCAAGGACAGTGCTCAGGCCCTGAGTTCAAGTCCAGGACCGGAAAAAAAAAAGCCAGGCTGGGCACTGGTGGCTCACACCTGTAATCCTCGTTAATCAGAAGGCTGAGATATGAAGATCATAGGTTGAAGCCAGCCTGAGCAGAAAAGACCCATAAGACTCTTATCTTGAATAAACCACTCAAACACCAGGAGTGGCACTGTGGTTCAGATGATAAGAGTGTTAGTCTTGATCACAAAAAGGCTCGGGGACAGCACCCAAATCCCAAGTTCAAGCCCCACAATCAAAACTGAAACAAAACAAAAACCAAGCCAGGCATTTCCCCCAATTATTAAAGAGGCAAAAGATAGGAGGGGCCAGGAGTTTGGCCTAGTGGTTAAAGTGCTTGCCTAGCATGCATGAAGACCCGGGTTCGATTCCTTGGTACCACATACATAGAAAAAAGCTGGAAGTGGTGCTGAGGCTCAAGTGGTAGAGCTCTAGCCTTGAGAAAGTCCAAGGACAGTGCTCAGGCCCTGAGCTCAAGCCCAGGACTGGCAAAAAAAAAAAAAAAAAAGATAGGAGGAGATTTTCCCAGGTTTGCCTGTACAAATGCACACAGGAAAATCAACTAATGCAAAAAGGACAAGGGGCGTGACTCATGTAGTAGAATATTTGACTATCAAGTAAAAGGCCCTAAGTTCAAACTCCAGTACCTTGAAAAGAGCAAGCCACGATGACAGTCTCTCTCTCTCTCTCTCTCTCTCTCTCTCTCTCTCTCTCTCTCTCTCTCTCTCTCTCTCTCTCTGTCAGTTCTGGGGCTTGACTGAACTCAGAGCATATACACATCCTGAACTTTTTTTTTTTTTTTTAACCAGACCTAGTGACTCACCTCAGGGCCTGAGCACTGTCCTTGGCCTTTCTTCAAGGCCAGGGCTCTACTACTTGAGCCGCAGCACCACTTCTGGCTTTTCTGTGTATGTGGTACCAAGGAACCGAACCCAGGTCTTTTGTGCATGCTGGGCAAGCCTGCTACCACTAGGCCAAATTGGTGGCCCTATCCCTGGGCTTTTTGTTCAAATCTAGTACTCTATCTTTGAGACACTCCTCTCCTTTTGGCTTCATTCCTGATTAATTAGAGACAAGAGTCTCACAGACATTTTTGCCTTGGTTGGCTTTGAACTGCGATCTTCAGATCTTAGCCTCCTGAGTAGCTAGGATTACTGATGAGAGCCACCAGGACCAGCTTTCTTCTCTTTCTTTTTTTCCATGCTGACGTAGGTACCCTTTCTCCCTCAAAGTAGCCCACTGCTCTACCACTGAGCTCCAGCCCAATCGTGCTGTGCTGAGTATGGGCGATGGCCTTTGTCTGTGTAACCTCCACCACAACACAGATCAGTTCCATCCCCCCGAAGGTTTCCTTGTTCCTGTCTGCAGTCAGTCCCTACTTGGCTCAAACAACACTTAATCTACTTTCTATCATTGTGGCTTAGATTGGTAGTTCTAAAATTTCAGATGAATAGAATGCACAGTATGTATTTTTTTATTCTTTTCTTTTCTCCAATGTTAGAACTCAGGTTCTAGCACTTGCTCAGTTTTCTTGTTCACTATTGGTATTATACCATTCAGCTTGTGGACTTTCTGACTGGGCTAGTCTCAATCTGCGATCCTCCAGGTCTCAGCCTCCTGACAAATACAGGTGTGAACCATTGGCACCTGGCTAATATTTTTTTTTCTTTTGGGAACAGACTGTGGAGTCGGGTGGCAAGTGTATATGTATACTTAACCTCAAAAAAAGCTGTCCATGGCCAGGAGTGTGGCCTAGAGGTGGAGTGCTTGCCTAGCATGCATGAAACCCTGGGTTCGATTCCTGGGTATCACATACACAGAAAAGGCCAGAAGTGGTGCTGTGGCTCAAGTGGTAGAGCACTAGCCTTGAGAAAGCCCAAGGACAGTGCCCAGGCCCTGAGTTCAAGCTCCAGGACTGGCAAAAAAAAGGCTGTCTGTTTCTGTTACAAAGGGGTTGAATGAGAGTTCCACGGGTTTCCTGTCTTGGCTTGCTCTTGATATCGTCAGTCTTTCTATGTTTTTTTTTTTTTAGCACTTTGTGATTAAATGTACCCAAATACTATGATTTGAGTGTGTCCCCCTCCCCACTCAGAAAGGTTCATGTGTTTAAAAAAACTTGGTTTAGAGTGTGTAGATGTAGATGTGGAGAGGCTGTGTATCCTTTAAGGGGTGGGACTTACTGGGAGATAATTAGATCCTAGTACATTGCTTTCAGAAGGGATTGATGCAGATCCCACAGGCTCTCATTAGTTCCTGCTAGAGAAGCCCTTTATAAATCAAGGCTGCCCCCATTCCTGCTCTTTTGTGTGTGGCCTGTGTCTTTCCTGTTTTTCCATGTGTTGTGATGTTGGGCCCTCACCAGGACACTGGTGCCATGTTCTTGCAACTCCAGAACTGTGAGCTAATGAAACCTTATTTTTTCTTTGCATAAAGTACTAGCCTCAGGGATTTTGTAATAGCAAGATCATATAAGTATAGGTATGTAGCGATCTGTTACACAGATGCCTGCCTCTCCACTCTTCTGGAGCTACTCTCTCCCTGCCCCAAGCTGCTTCTCTGGTCTCAGCTTCATGCCTACAAGTGTGTGTGTGTGTGTGTGTGTGTGTGTGTGCTTTTGTTTTGTGAGGAAGGTCTCACAGGTAGCCCAGATTGGTCTCAAACTTGAAGTCCTTAGTGTCCTGAGTGCTGGGTTTACAGGTGTGTACTATCACACACAGCTGGCTATTTCTAGGAATTCTCCTCATTCAGCTTTCAGCAACAGGGCTACCTCCTCAGATCTCTTCCCTGATGTCTTCTAGAACCTACCTGATGCTGTCGTCAGCATTTTAAAAACCACATGTGTAGAAAAAAGTGCAAAAGCTTGAGGACAGCTCCCAGGCTCTGAATTCAAGCCCCATGGCTGACAAGAAAAAAAATCATCTGTCTGTTTTGTTTATCTAGAATAGTGCCTGCTAGATAGTAAGGGCTCAACCTACTTTAAGTGGCTTTGAAAGGCAGAAGTACACATGTATGCATGTTTGATTTTTTTTTTGCCATTTCTGGGACTTGAACTCAGGGCATGGGCACAATCCTTGAATTTTTTCAAGGTTAGTTCTTTACCACTTGAGCCACAGCAACACTTCTGGCTTTTTCTGTGTATGTGGTACAAGGAATCAAACCCAGGGCTTTGTATATGCTAGGCAAACAGTGTACTCTAACACTAGGCCACACTTCCCAGCCCATAACATACTTCTTTGGGATTCTAGAAGAAGGTTATATGTAAGCCAGGTGCCAGTGCCTTACACCTGTAACCCTAATCCTAGCTACTCAAGAGAATGAGAGCTGAGGATCAAGGTTCAAAGCTAGCACTGGCAGGAAAGACCACAAGATACTTATTCCAATTAACTAAAAATGAAGAAAAGAAAAAAAGAAAAAGAAAAGCCAGAAGTGGAGCTGTGTCTCAAGAATAAAGTGCTAGCCTTAAGCAAGAAGCACAGGGACAGCGCCTAGGCCCTGAGTTCAAGCCTCAGAATTGGCACCAAATAAATAAATTAATTAATTAAAATAACAGAGGTTATATGTATCATCAAAACAGGAATATTTAAAGCATAAATTATTTTTCCTTGTCTGGGCCTTTCCATTCTTCATGTCAATATCTTAGAAACCAAAAAATACAAAGAAAAAGAAACAAAATCAACCGTAGTATTATTACCTATATGTCATTTATGGTCCATTTTTAGTACCAGTGGCTAATGATAACTTAGTAGGTTGAGATTTGAGGACCAGGGTTCAAAGTCAGCCTAGGCAGAAAAGTCCACAAGATTCTATTTTTAATTAATAGGCAAAATGACAGAGTGCAAGCATGACTCAAGTGGTATACCAACAGTTATGAAGAAGAAAGATAATGATGCTTGAACTCAAGTCCTCTCTCTGTCCTGTCTTTTTTTAGGGATAGGCTAGTGCTCTTACCACTGGAGCCACAGATTTACATCTAGTTGATGTTTTTGTTTTGTTTTCCTTAGTTGGAGATAAGTGTCTCCTGGACTTTCTGCTTGGGCTAGCTTTGAACTGTGATTCTCAGATATCAGTCTACTGAGTAGCTGGGATTAGAGGTTCGAGCTACCAGTGCCTGGCCAGTTTTAACTTTTTAAAAATCCCTTGGAATTACACATGAATTTAAGTTTCAGTTTGCCAATTTCTATAAAGGACTAATCTGAACTTATAAAGGAACCTGAAGGTTTATTTAGAGAGCACTGCCATCTTAGCAATGTTAAGACAGGACTGGGAATGTGGCTCATGGCTATAGTCTCAGCTGCTCAGGATATCAGGAGACTGAAGTTCAGACTCTAGTATCTAAGAACTTGAGTTTCAGACCTGAGTTCATACCCCAGTACCACACCTCCACAAACAAGTTAAACCAAAGTGTATACACAGAATTTTTTTAATTATTAATTTTAATTTTTTCAGTGTTTTATAATTTCCAGAGAATGTTTTACATTTCTTTTGCTAAACACATTCCTCATTCCAGATGATATTCTTCTTTTTTTGATGGTGTTATTAACATAATTATTTTCTTCTTTATGTGTGTGTGGGGGGGTTGTAGGGCTTGAACTCTGGGCTTGGGCACTTTTTCTTCTTTTATTAACTTTTATTAATTTGGGGTTGTTCATTGCGAGTATACAGAAATACAATAGATTTTTGTTTCTGATCTTGTATTCTGCAGCCTTGCTGATTCTGTATATCAACTCTAGCAGAGTTGTTTTTTTTGTATGGAAAGCCTAGATTCCTTGAGCTTTATATACAATTCAGTATGTAATAGCCATAAGATGATATCGCGTGTGTGTGTGTGTGTGTGTGTGTGTGTGTGTGTGTGTGTGTGTGTGTGTGTGCGTGCCAGTAGTGGGACTTGAACTCAGGGCCTGAGTGCTTTCTTTGGAGCTTTTTTGTTCAGGGCTACTACTCTCCCACTTGAGCCACAGCGCCACCTCTGACTTTTTGATGGTAAATTGGATAAATGAGAGTCTCTTGGACTTTTTTTCTCTCCTAACTGGCTTCAAACCACAGTCCTCAAATCTCAGCCTCCTGTGTAGCTAGAAGTACAGGCAAGAGTCTCTGGTGCCTGGCTTAAGATGTGTTCTGGCTCTTAAAACAGTACCTCCTTAATATGCCAAGTTGCTTCTGACAGAATTCTGAAATCAGTCAGAGGTAGTTTTTGTTGTTTTTGGCCGTGGGGCTTAAACTCTGGGGTTTGAGCTCTTCAGCTCAAGGCTACTGCCCTACCCCTGAAGCCACAGCACCACTTCCAGTTTTCTAGAGGTTAATTGGAGATAAGAGTCTCATGGTCTTTAGTACCTGGGCTGGCTTTGAACCACGATCCTCAGATCTCAGCCTCCTGAGCAGCTAGGATTACAGGCATGAGCCACTGCACCTGGCCAGAGGTAGTTTTGTAGTTAGTGAAATGGAGATTGGGTGGTCAGCCCATTCAAGTTCAGCTACAGGTTCTGTCACTTGCTATTGTGGGCCACCTAGACAGGACTGCTGAACTCTAGCTTTCTCAGTTAATAAATGAGAATAAAAAGTAACACAAGCCCATCCCAGATTACCATGGTGAGAATCAAGTGACACAAGCATGTGAACAAACTTAGTGAATGCCAAATGCTTTAAAAATGAGATGTGGTTTGAGCCATATCAAGCACACCCAGGGGCACTAAGACACAGACGGGATTGGCTGCATAATTTGCAAGATCCAGTGCAAAGTGAAAATGCAGGGCCCTTGTTGAAAAAAATGACTGAGAATGTCAAGATGGTAGCAGCCAGGCACAGGGCCATTCTAAGTTTGAAGCTCTATGTAATTATAAAGGTCAATCACCTATGCAGCCAGCCTTGGTGATGCCCTGAAAAGAACAGTTCCATGAATTGGGTAAGGGCTGTTCATCCGATATGCAGGTGTTTGCAGCCATAGTCCATGTCATCTTTGAGTAGAGGAGCAGCCGTGGTTGGGGAAAATGCAAGCATACCTATTTCCAGAGAAGGGTAAGTGCAGTAGCCACAGTGGATTTTGGGGGGAGTGGGTAGGACTAGCCAGGCTGCCACCAGAACTGTGGAACTGACTGTTCCCCACAGACTCTGGCCTGGTGAGGGGGTGGAGGGGGGGAGGAGAAAGCCTGCAGCTGTATCTACAGGGCCTGTTGTTGTTTGCTGTGGTGTGTTACAACACAGCCTGGCAGCCTCTGGGGCTTTTCTGTCTTCCTCCTGGAAAAGCCTGGTCCCAGAGCATGTGACAAGTTCACACAGCCCGCAGAGCTGTCTATACTGTGTCACCTTATTCCCTAAGTTACCACACTTTTCCAGGTCTGTATGCTTTTTGCTCCTCCCTCTCCTGGGAGTCCCTGCCCTCTTTCCTCCTCTCTGCATCTCAGTCTGGCAAATACCTACTCTATTTTCCAAGTGTGACCTGTCAATGAAGCTTTTCCCAGGGAGAGCTGATTCTTCCCCATGGAGCTCTCTTCTGTGCTCTCTGCAGATATCTGCCACCACCTCTGTCACATGAGCTGCACTGAAATGTGATGTAGATGTCCTAGGCTTCAGCCCTTCACGGCTGGTACAGTGTCTTCTCACTTCTATGTGGCACAGCACAGTACTTATAACTTGCTCTTTGTAAGTGCCTAATTAAATGATATTGGTATTGCAGGTTTGATCAACATTGTGGGTTTTTTTTTTTTTTTTGCTGGCACTAGGACTTGAACTCAGGGCTTAGCATTTCCTCTCAACACTAGTGCTCTACCACTTGAGCCACAGTTCCATTTCTAGGTTTGTTTGTTTTTGATACGGCTATTCCTGTGTGGATTGGTTTTGAACCATGATCCTCAGATCTCAGGCTCATGAGTAGCTAGGACTAAAGGTAACTAAACCTGAGCTTTTTTTTTTTTTTTTTTTTTTTTGTGGGGCTTGAACTCAGGGCTTGAGCACTGTCCTTGGGTTTTCTCAAGGCTAATTCTCTACCACTTAAGCCACCAGTTCCAGCTTTTTCTGTGTATGTGGAAGCAAAGAATCCAACTCAGAGCTTCATGCATGCTAGGCAAGCACTCTACTATTAGCCCATGCTCCCAGGCCCCAACCCTGTGCTTTTGGGTCAAATCTATTGTTTCAGTGACTTTCTGGGAGCTGGTAAAGAGGGAATTTCAAGTGACTGAGCCAGGACCACTATACACCAGGAAGTTTCGCTGTCTTTTCTGGAAAGCACAGACATCCAACAGGTAACTTGTTGAGACTCTTCATAAATATCTGATTATGACAGAGACCGCAAAGAGCGGATTTGGAGCCAAGGAGACATGGCATTTAACCCCACTATGAGACATTAAGGTTTCCACAAGTAACTCTTAGGTCCCATAGGTAACTAGCCATGGGTTTTTAGGTGTGTTTCCTAAAAAATTGACGGTGTTAGTGGATTGAAACCCCTTTATGCATTACTTAAATGAAACATATGTTAAAAAGTTGAAGGAGTGGAATTAGTCTCCAAAGCCTAGGTGCAGCTCTGGAGTCTCTATGGGAGTGACTCACAGATTGCTCATCTATCTTTTTTTTTTATGGGGGGTGGGGGAAGGTCTTGATGCTGGATTTGATCAGCGGCCTGCTCAGGAGTTGGGCTGGGGTGGAGAGAACATAGTCATTTTAAAACCCCTTCTGTCTTAATCACCTGAGAAGTCATGTTTTCAGAGAGCCATGGGAAAGCAGAGTTTTCACAGTTACTGAGTGTCCAGAGGGAGGTGCTACGGTGGTAAATTGGTTCTAGAAGTGGGATCACCTCAGTCTTGTTGGAGCATTTTTGACTTCTTAAGGTTTCTTGCAGGGGCGGCCTCGCCTGCTCTCCTACTGACCATTTGTCCAGACCGCAGCTTCAGAGAGCTGAGACAGACTTTCAAGTCAACCAGCTTGTTTAAGCATCAGCCTGTCTGGGGGTAAGAAATGATCTGAGTGGTGTCAGTCAACTTCCTCCATCCCTTCTCTCTGGCCCCCACAAAGGACAAGGGCATGGGCTAGTATGGAGAAGCGAGATGCAAATGAGCAGGGCGTGGCCTCATTTGCATGAGAGGCATGCGGCCACCAATCCGGTCAGGCTGAGAGGCAGCCCGCGCGCCTTTTGGGGGCGGACTGACAGCCTCGGGGCCCTATGGAAGGCGGGTCCTGCGGCCGGCAGGGGCGGGACCGCGTCGGGCGCTGTCCGGGGGACTCGGGCCGCTTCGCGGACGCTGCCAGTCTTGGGCGGCGGTGTCCGGCGCGCGGGCAGCCTGCTGGGCGGGCTGCGGGGTGAACAGCGTGCGGGCCAGCTGGAGAGGCAGAGCCGGTAAGCTATCATAGCGACAGGTACGGGCGCTATGGCCGGGGGTAACAAGAGCGGGCGGGCGCGGCGCCCTGGGAGCCCGATTCCCTCCTTCCCGGTCCCGCCGCCGCCGGCCGCCTCCCCGCCCCCTCACGCGCCGGGGCGAACGGGGCCCGGGCAGCCTCGAGGTGAGGCGCAGGAGGCCCAGCCCCTGCGAGGGGCCCGCGGGTCGGGGCTCCCTCCTCGGAGGCGCGGAGCGGGCAGCCGCCCCCGCCGCGCTCCCCCAAGGCCAGGCGGTCGCGCCCGTCTGTCCGTCCCAGCTCGGCTTTTGTTTCCCGCCCGGGTGACAGGTCCCCCCACGGCTCCAGTGGCCGGCCGACCCTTCCCGGACTCCCGAGGCCCGGCGGCTGTGACCGCGGCCGCCGGTGGGACCCTCGAGAGCGAGCCGGGCGGCGCCCGAGCAGCTACGCCGCGGGCGGGAGAGAAACTTCGCCTTCCGGACCCCGGCGGCCGGAGCACACGAGCCGGGGGAGCCGCGGGAAATCGGGGTGTGTGTGTGGGGTCTGCCCGGGCGCCCCATAACCACCACGGGCGATGCTGCCCGCTCGCCTAGTGGCAGGCGGGGAGGGGAGAGCGAGGATAACGGCGCGACCCGCCGCCGGCCTCCTCCGCGTGGCGGCCGCTGGGTGTGGATGGGCGGTCACCGCCCTCACCTGCCGCCCCGAGACCTGACGAGGGGGAACCGCTGGGCCGCGCCGGGACCCCGGCCGCGGGGGGCCGCGGGGGCCGGGGCGACGGGGCGATGCCGGGCCAGCAGGTGACCCGTGCGAGTGTGGGGCCCCGGAAAACCCAGCCGAAAGTCGCTCCAGGGGTCCTTTTGTTCTGGGACCTTAGCGCTCGACTTCCACCCTGTCGGTGGTCGGGAGAGGTGTCCCCGGCCGGGCGCGGGGCTCGAGCGTCCGGGGGGCGCGGGGAGGTGGAGGATTCGGACGTGAATGTTTTATGCGTCCCCCCTCCTCAGCCCTGAGAGAGGAGTCCCGAGGAACCCTTTTTAGGATCGTTCTTTTAAAAACAAAACAAAACGGTTTTGTGCAGGGGTGGCGGAAGCCTGGGAAGGTACAAGTTGTAAGCGGAGAAGGCAGAACTCGAGCCGTCCTGGAGGGTGGCTCGGGACAGCGTGTACGGGGTTTGGCCGCCATTCAGTCAGCTCTGCGGGAAGCCGGCTCGGGTTTACTTTTCAGGAGTACGCTTTGCTTTCCAGGGCAGCCAGGCTGAGCACGGATGGGCACGTTCCCTGCCTTTCCCAGGACAGAGCTCTAGACCAGGGAAACAGAGAACCCCCGCCGACGATTTAAACAACAGCAACAGAATCCTAAACCAAAAAATGCCTTCAGTTTCCCCTGCTTTGTAGCAGGAGAATCGGAGTAGCTGCTTCTCCTGGTGTCTGAATCAAAACTCATGGGTGGGCTTGGGGGAAAAAAAAAAAAAGTATTCTGATGGGAAAGCCTTCTTCATCATTTCACGTACCGTTTTCTGTTTGTCCCTCGCTCAACTGACCACTCCCTAACAATCTAACTGCTGTGGGCCTGATCCATGTAAGGATTCTACAGAACCGGTGTATTTGTTACATGCATTTTAAGATGCAGATAGTTACTAGTAACACTTATCTGAGAGAAACGCTAAATTTAATTTTCTCCATTTTTCTCTCCTAATGTGCCTTGTGTAAGTTTATACTTCAGAGATGTTTGACTCTTTTATTTGAAATTAAAAATTTTCTTATTTCAAATAGTTGTACCAAGATGTTTCAATTTAACACATCCATTTGTGTGTACACTGAATCTTGATCAGTGTCACCCTGGCCTAGTTTAACTTAAGATGAGTTACTAATTTTTATTTAATTGTGCTTATTTATTAGCATTTAATTTTACAGTTATTTTATTATCTAGCTTTTAGTTGTGACTAATTGAAATTAAAAAATAGTCTTAGGTAGTCTTTAAATTGTTTTTATATCTAAAATGACAAGTTTAAATACTGTCATTCAACAAAACAAGTCATTGTCACTTTACGAAACAAGTACATTTTAAAATTTTTTTTTTAAGTTATGATAGGAATTTTGATTAAATTTCTCCCTTAAAAGCAAGTTTTTTAAAAACCCAATTTAAATCAGTTTAAAGTGAAAAACAAGACAACTCTTCAGTTTTTGAAAAATCTTTTCATTTTTTAGATTGGAAAAGAGCACATTATTTGGACTAATTTCCTAAACATTTCTGCGCTTACAATGAATTAGTCCCAAAAAGAAAGAACAGCCTTTTGGTGTATCTACTTGGAAAAGAGGTTGCTATCTAAAGCAAAGTTGCTTTTTAGATGGTTAGAAGAGCCAGTTCATTGAACAATGACTCTTATCATGTAGACTGGATTTATCCTACAAAATAATTGTAAGGGATTTTGTAAGACTAGGGTTTTCATTGCTTTAGATGATTTAAGTACTCTTTAGTGCACAAGAGTTTAACTAACACAGGTAATTAGAGGACCTATATTATTGAACTTATGGTGTTGCTTAAGTAAAGCAAATATCAGCAGCATATTTTATAGATGTATTTTTTTTTTTTTTTTTTGCCAGTCCTGAGCTCAGAGCCTGAGCACTGTCCTTGGACTTTCTCAAGGCTAGAGCTCTACCACTTGAGCCTCAGCACCACTTCCGGCTTTTTTCTATGTATGTGGTATGGAGGAATTGAACCTGGGTCTTTGTGCATGCTAGGCAAGCACACAGCCCCTAGGCCAAACTCCC
Source organism: Megascapheus bottae (assembly GCF_031878675.1). Lineage (NCBI taxonomy): Eukaryota > Metazoa > Chordata > Mammalia > Rodentia > Geomyidae > Megascapheus > Megascapheus bottae. The sequence goes on from NC_143530.1 coordinate 11,794,658, forward strand.
GGCCCCCTTTTTAATGGCTTTTTTTTTTTTTTTTTTTTTTTGCCAGTCCTGTGCTTGAGCTCAGGGCTTGAGCACTGTCCTTGGACTTTCTCAAGGCTAGAGCTCTACCATTTGAGCCTCAGCACCACTTCCGGCTTTTTTCTATGTATGTGGTACCAAGGAATCGAACCCGGGTGCTAGGCAAGCACTTTAACCACTAGGCCAAACTCCCGGCCCTTATAGATGTATTTATACACAAAGCATATTTTCATCACTTTGATTGGAAAAGTACCCTTTAATTAAAAGTCCTTTTCAAAATTCAGTTTTTAGATATTTTAATTACTGGTTTATGTCCACTTTAACATGTAGTAGACCTTATTGTAAGATATATCAATCACATTTCACTTTTAAAATTAAGCCTGTTGATCATCATGTCTACATAACAAAAATTGGGACTATTTTCAGGCATTTACCTTCAAGTATGGCATTTTTTTTTTTTTACCAGTCCTGCGCTTGGACTCAGGGCCTGAGCACTGTCCTTGGGCTTTTTCCTCAAGGCTAACACTCTGCCACTTGAGCCACAGCACTATTTCTGGCTTTTTCCCATGTATGTGGTGCCAAGGAATCAAACCTGGGTCTTTGTGCATGCTAGGCAAGCACTCTACCACTAGGCCCAGGTATGGCATCTTTTGAGTGTGGCACATGATGGTGTTGGTAACTGTCCGTCCGTCCGTCCTTCCTTCCTTCCTTCCTTCCTTCCTTCCTTCCTTCCTTCCTTCCTTCCTTCCTTCCTTCCTTTGTCAATCTGAGGATTAAAATCTAAGGTCTTTATCATTGAGCTACGTCTCCAGACCTTAGTAAATATTAGATGAATAAACCTACAAAAACCAGCTAAATTGAAGAGTAGATCAAATGACATGGTTACAGATGTCAGTATACTTGACATTAAGAATATTCATGGGGCTAGGAGGGTAGCCCAGTGGTAGAGTGTTCACCTAGCATGCATGAAGCCCTGAGATCAATTTCTCGATACCACATAAACAGAAAAAGCCAGAAGTGGCACTGTGGCTCAAGTGGCAGAGGGGTAGCCTTGAGCAAAAAGTGTCCAAGGATAGTGCACAGTCCTGAGTTCAAGCCCTAGACTAGCAAAAATAAGTAAATAAATATTGTTGCCAGGCACTGGTAGCTCAAGCCTGTAATCCTTGCTACTCAGGATATTTGAAGATGGCGATGGCAGTTCAAAGCTAGCCCAGTGAGGAAAGTTCATGAGACTCTTACCTCCAATTAACCACCAGAAAATTGGAATTGGTACTATGGCTGTAATTGGTGTAATGCTAGCCTTGAGCAAAAAGAGCTTTATTATAGTTTTTTTTTTTCACAATTCCTGAAGAAACATTGATACTGTTCATAGTTTGGTCCACTAACTTTGGTAATTAATACATGCTAAGCAAATATTCCATTTTACAATTCTGAAAACTTTTGGGCTTTGTAACTTAGTTGATCAGCAATAAAATTAGATTTTTTCATAGTTTTGTTTCCATAGTATAAATATATATATATATATGTTTAGTTTAGCTTTTTTTTTTTTTTGTTGTTGTTCTAGTAATAGGGTGTTGTCTCTGTACTTTTGTGTTTGAGGCTAGTGCTTTACTACTTGAGCCACATCTTTACTTCCAGCTTTTTAGGGGTTAATTGAAGTTAAGAGTATCACAGACTTTATTGCTCTGGCTGGCTTCACACCATAATCCTCCACTGGCCTGAGTAGCTAGAATTACAGGTGTGAGCCATTGGCATCCAGTTGTTTTTTTTTTTTAAATGGGTCATGGGGCTTGAAGTTGGCCTAAGTGTTGTCCCTGAGCTCTTCAGCTCAAAGCTACCACCCTACCCTTGATCCAAGCCTAACATCCCATTTTCTAGAGATTAATTGGAGATAGGAGTCTCAGGTCCTTTTGTGCCCAGGCTGGCTTTGAACCTTGATCCTCAGATCTCAGCCTCCTGAGTAGCTGGGATTATTAGTGTGAGCCACCACGCCCAGCTTGTTTTGTTTTTGATATGGATTTAACCCAGGGCCTTGTACAAGCTAGTCAAGCACTCTGCTACCGGCAATACTACTAGCACTTTGGTGTACTTGAACACTCTTAACATTGTATCTCTCCTCAAATGTAAAAAGTATAGCTATTTAGGGCTGGGAGTTTGGCCTAGCATGCACGAAGACCCGGGTTCGATTCCTTAGCACCCCACATACATAGAAAAAGTCAGAAGTGGTGCTGTGGCTCAAGAGGTAGAGTGCCAAGGACAATGCTCAGCCCCTGAGCTCAAGCCACAGGACTGGCAAAAAAAAAAAAAATTATACCTATTTAAAACAGTAACCATGTATGTATGATTTACAAACAAGACTGATTGAAATTATATATATTTACTTACTAGTCTTGGGGCTTGAACTCAGGGCCGGGGCACTGTCCTTGGATGCTTTTTGCTCAAGACTAGCACTCTTCCACTTGAGCCACAGCACTGCTTCTGATTTTTTTCTGCTTATGTGGTATTGAGGAATTGAACCCAGGACTTCATGCATGCTAGGTGAGCACTCTGCCACTGGGCCACACTCCTGGCCCCTGATTAATTTATTGTAGGGGATTTGTATGAACAGGTTATAGCTAGTAGTTTAATAAAAATATTATAGCAATATTTTAAACAATAAAATTTCAGTACTTGAAATAATTTGTAACATATTGTAAGAGAAATGACTTGTGTCAACTTATGCTTAATTTGGTATTTGCTACTAATCTTCTGTAAACATTTAATTTATGAGACCAAAGGACCACCAGAGGGAGTTTGGCATCTACATATTTACATATTGGATATACTTTTTTTTTTTTTTTTTTTTTTTTTTTTGCCAGTCCTAGGGCCTGAACTCAGGGCATGGGCACTGTCCTTGGACACTTTTTGCTCAAGTCTAATGCTCCGTCACTTGAGCTACAATGCCACTTCTGACTTTTCATGTGGTTCTGGGGAATCGAACCTAGGTCTTTGTTCATGCTAGGTGAGCATACTTACCACTAGGCCATGCTCCTGGCTCTTTGATATACTTGTTTTTATGCTTGATCTAGAAGCAAAATATTTTGAAATTGAGAACAAAATATTATTTTAGTGCTCTAAAACAATCAGGCACAAACAATATTGAAAAGGGAGATTGTCACTGGAGTTGCTGCCAGTTTCATAATAATATTTAAGACTTTGTCAAGGTTCATTTTCTTCTTTTAGAAAAAGGTAGTTATTATCAAAATGAAATGATATATGTTCAAAGTGAAATAATGGGTTTTAAAGTAAATAATCCAACATAGTTAGGGAACATACAAGTGCCCATAATTTTTGTTAAGATGAAAATGCAAACCATTTAAATTGGATATGAATGAAAGATAAAGGACAAAATGGTTTGCTTTTTCCCATTTGTATTTGTAAAAGGTGAGCAGTGGTAAATTTCTAGAACTATTGTAGCATTCTGCTTATACTGGAATTTGGCAAATTATAGATAATATTCAATGATAAGTTCCCTGAAAGAGTTCACCTGATTATATCGAAAGCTGGTTGAAGCTGGGAGCTGGTGATTCATGCTTATAATCCTAGCTACTCAGGAGGCTGAAATCTGAAGATTTGTGTTTCAAAGCCAGCCTAGGCAGGAAAGTATAGGATTTATTTTCAATTTACCACCAGAAAACCAGAAGTAGCATGGTGGCTCAAAGGGGTAGTGTACTAGCCTTGAGCAAAAAAGCTCAAGGACAGCGCCCAGGCTCTGAGATCACACCCCATGACTGACCAAAAAAAAAAAAAAAAAAAAAGCCAGATTGGAAATTTCAGACTGATTTCTTCAAAAATTATATTTGTGTTGCTGGGTGTCAGTGGCTTACTCCTGTAATCCCAGCTACTCAGGAGGCTGAGACTCAAGAATCACAGTTTGAAGGCAGGAAAGTACATATGACTTTTATCTGTAATTAACCACCAAAAAAGCCAGATATGGAGCTGTGGCTCAAGTGTTAGAGCACTAGTCTAAAGCAGAAGAGCTCAGGAACAGCCGGCACATAGGCAAAATAGATTTATGTTTCCTAAAGTTCCTATCTCTGAAAAATAGCCTCTTCTGCTACAACCTGAAAATTCCACTATGGAATTCTGAGTCAAAATATCTCTCTATCACAGACTTAATGTTGTAGCAAGCTCATTTTTGGTGTGGAGAAAACATACTAGAGATTGAAGCTTTATCAGCATATATTCTGAGTAAGCATGAATAACCATGTTAAATATTAACCAGTGAAATTATTTCCATGTTTAACTTTTTGGAAAATGCCAGACAATATTATCCTTATAATGTTAAAACATTTTAGGTTTTTGTCTCAGCATAAGACATTGCTGTGTAAACCAGGTGCCAATAGCTCATGCCTATAATACTAGCTACTCAGGAGGCTGAGATCTGAGGATTGTGGTTCAAATCCAGCACAAGCAGGAACTGTCCATGAGACTTTTTGTTGTTGCTGGTCTTCTGTGGGCCTGGTTCTGTTACTGAGATTTCTTTTATTGCCACTTCTGGCTTTTACTGCGTAGGTTATTGGAGATATCAGTGTCATGGACTTTTCTGCTCCATCTACTTCATGCCTCGATCCTCAGATTTCAGCCTCCTGAGTAGCTAAGATTATAGGTGTGAGCTGCTAGTGCCTGGCTGTGAGACTTTTTAAAAAATCTTTGGTGGGTCATGGGACTTGAACTTGGCCTGGACTCTGTCCCTGAGCTTAGGCTCAGGCTACCTCCCCAATCCTTGAGCCAAGCCCCACTTCCCATTTTCTAGAGGTTAATTGGAGATAAGATTCTCAGGTCCTTTTGTGTCAGGGCTGGCTTTGAACCTTGATCCTTAGATCTCAGTGTTCTGAGTAGCTAGGATTACAGGCATGAACCACTGTGCCTACAATTAACCACACACACACACACACACACACACACACACACACACAGAGCCAGGCTGTGAGACTACAATTAACCACACACTCTGGCTGTGAGACTATAATTAATACCCCCCCCCCCCACACAGCCTTGAACCTTGATCCTTAGATTTCAGTCTTCTGAGTAGCTAGGATTACAGGCATGAGCCACTGTGACTACAATTAACCACACACACACACACACACACACACACACACACACACACACACACACACACACACACACACACACACACACACACAGCCAGGCTGTGAGACTACAATTAACCACACACTCTGGCTGTGAGACTATAATTAACACCCCCCCCCCCCCCCCACACACACACACAGAGCCAGGCATGAGCCACTGTGCCTGGTCTGGCTGTGAGACTACAATTAACCACACACACACACACACACACAGCCAGAATTGAAGCTGTGGTTTAAGTGGTGGTAGAGTGCTAGCCTTGAGCAGAAAAGTCTAGGGCACTTAGTCCTGAGTTCAAGTCACAGGGCGTGAACAAGAACAAAAAAATCATTGTGTGGAGGATCCAATGTTATGAAATTATAGTTTGGAAGGAGATGTGTTATAAGAAGTAAATGTTTCATCTCAGCATAAGAGTAATTTACATGAAGAAAATTTCTTTTTCCTTAGTTTTTTCTTTGGTAGTCATGGGGCTTGAACTCTGGGCCTGAGTGTTGTCTGGGCCTGAGCATTTTAATTGTTATTACAAAGCCGAGTTGGCTTAGTTTTAAAACAAAGAATAATTGAGAAATTGAGACAGTCATATTTCCCATCTTAGATTTACTTTCACTATGAATTTAACTTAATGAATTCTTTAAAAATATATATTGTTTACAAATATAATAAATTCACATACATACCAGTTTTCTGCATTAGGTACATATACAAGTTGCTATATATATATATATATATATATTTGTGATTATAGCTATTTATTCGGCCTTGTATGTGAAATTCCCACTTTTTCTTGTCAATTAAATCTTGCTACACCAAGAGGAGCAAAGCACATGTCCGTGAAAAGACAGGTACAGAATGTTCATTGCTGCTTTTCCACAATAGAAATGAACTACTGATTCACACACAAAATGGAGAAATCACAGAACTGTTTAGAGCAAGAGTATGTACTATATGATGTCATTTATTAAAAAAAGAACAGGCAAAGCACAGATGGGATGATAGAAATAGGGCAATGGGTGCCTCTGAGTAGAGGCTGGGGTTGAGTGAAAAGGAGTATGGAGGACCTTTCTGGGGTGATGAGAATATTCTGTAACTCAATGTAGATGCTAAAAATTTAAATGCATGTTTCTTTTCTTTTCTTTTTTGCCAGTCCTGGGGCTTGAACTCAGGGCCTGAGCATTGTCCTTGGGCTTTGTCCTCAAAGCTAGCACTCTGCCACTTGAGCCTTAGTACCACTTCCAGCTTTTTCTATGTATGTGGTACCAAGGAAGAGAACCCGGGTCTTCGTGTATGCTAGCCAAGCACTCTACTGCTAGGCCAAACTCCCGGCTCAACTGTATGTTTCTTTGGATTATGCCAATTTCCTGTCATTTTTAACTTAAAGAAAAAAGCAAGACTAGGAACTTCCAATATATCTTTCTCCAGATTCACCAATAATTTGTATATGTTCAGACTTACTAAGCTATATATTTAAGATCTATGCATTTTATAGCATGTAAGTTTTATTTATTTTTTGCCAGTACTGGGGGCTTGAACTGAGGACCTAGGCACTGTCCCTCAGCATTTTTTTTTTTTTTTTTTTTTTTTGGTGCCAGTCCTAGGGCTTGAATTCAGGACCTGAGAACTGTCCTTGGGCTTTTTCCTCAAGGCTAGCACTCTGCCACTTGAACCACAGCACTATTTCTGGCTTTTTCCCATGTATGTGGTGCCGAGGAATCGAACCTGGGTCTTCATGCATGCTAGGCAAGCACTCTACCACTAGGCCAAACCCTCAGCCCCTCCCTCAGCATTTTTACTCAAAGCTAGCACTCTGGAGCCATAGTTTCACTTCCAAACTTTATTTTGTTTTATTTACTTTTTTTTTTGCCAGTCCTGGGGCTTGAACTCAGGTCCTGGGCTCTGTCCCCGAGTCTTTGTGCTTAAGACTGGTGCTCTACCACTTGTATCACAGCACTATTTCCAGCTTTTTCTGAGTAGTTTATTGGAGATAAGAGTCTCATGGACTTTTCTGCCTGGGCTGGCTTTGAATTGTGATCTTCAGATCTTGGCTTCCTAAGTAACTAGGTGTACTAACTAGTACAGGTATGAGCCACTGAAGTCAAATTTTATCTATTTACTTATATTTTGGGGGCTTGAACTCTGGGTGTAGGTGCTGTCCCTGAGCTTCTTTTGCTCAAGTCTAGCACTCTTAACACTTGAGCCACAGTACCACTTCCATCTTTTTCTGTTTATGTGGTACTGAGGAGTTGAACCCAGGGTTTCAAGCATGCTAGGCAAGCACTCTATCACTAAGCCACATTCCTAACCCCCAAAAATGTTTTAAAGATCAAAATGATCTTTTAGGTGGCTGAAAACCACCAAAAAACTGGAAGTGGCACTGTGGCTCTAGGGGTTGGATGGTATCCTTGAGCTGAAGAGCTCAGGGACAGCACCCAGGCCCAGAGTTCAAGTCAAAAAAAAAAAAAAATCTTATCTGAAAAAAGATATACTTTAATCACTAATCATTTAATGATGAAGAACAAAACAGTGTTTTTTTGTTTTGTTTTTTGTCTGTGTAAACATGTACATAGGCTGCTTTTCAATGAAGTTTCATGACATGTTTCTGTTGGAAGAAACAGGATCTGGTACATGATTTGAGGCAAGACTTGCTAACAAGAAAACCTTGTTTTAACTTGATAGTCGTATTCTCATTGATTAGAGAAAGAGACTGATACCTGGTGATAACTTTCTCTCTTTATTCCTGTTAGAGTTACATACCTACAGTATGCTAGGTTTTGCCCAAACTTACCATCTTTATTGTCCTGGAACTTATTAGACAAGCAGAGGAGGCCAAAAGTCTGATGGTCACGTTGGGGCAGTGCTGTTTATGATAGGTAGTCAAGGTTGTTGCTTGTAAACCACATAAACTATTCATGGTCATTGGCAAGTGGTGAATTTGCTGCTTGCTACTAGTTTTAGTGCTCTCATAGCCTTAATAACATGATTTGATTAAATTATTTCATTCAGTCATGGTTTAAACATTAATAATTGTTTGAAATTATTTTGTATGATTCCCTCCGCCCCCACCACCATGTTATGGGGCTTAAATTCAGGGCCTGGGTGCTGTCCTTGAGCTTTATCTGCTCAAGATGAGGACTCTACCTCTTTGAGCTAGAGCTCTATTTCTAGTTCTTAAGTGGTTAGAAATAAGAGTCTCATTGTAATTTAAGATTAGATATCATAGATAGATAGATATTGGTTTATTTTTTTTATCCCTTAAATTTTCATTAGGAAGTTTATTTGATTATTTACAGGTTAGAAGTAAGTGGAGGGCTAAACAGATGCTTCAACAAATTAATCATTGATATTGTAGACAAATGTGCATTTGCCTTTGCTAATCCAAACCATGCATTTATGTATAGCCTGTGTATTTTCCAACAAAACCTGTGTTCATTGAAAAGAAAAATGACAGTTGTCTTAAGATCAGTGTGGATAGACTCACTTTTTCCATTTATTGAACATGTTTGTGTTCCTCTAAAATGACAGGCCTTTCCTGCCTTTTATACCTATACTAAGTTCCACTGGTCTGTTGAGAATGAAGGAAACATTTGAAAAATATTTGCTATAAGTCCTTCCCCAGCCCTGCCCAGGATTGAATCCTGTGCTTCTTGAATGCCAAGCAAATGCTTTAATTCCGATCTCAACTCCCAGCCCTGTCTGCTAGAATTTTGTGCTTTAACTCACACTTTTTTCCCCCATATCTGGTTTTTGTTGCTTTCAAATTAAAAAAATCCTTTAGTTAAATAGTTTTACAAAGGGGTTTTAATTTAACTTGTCATATGTTGTGTATGTAGTTTTCCTCCATCATCCTTTTATTTTACTACAAAAGTTTTCCCAGTGTACACAGGGGGAAAGAATGTAGAAAGCTCCATGTTCTTACTCTCGGGATTCATTAATAGATTTACCCACTACGGACATTTTGGCTAATATGCTTTTAAAAATTGTTAAATTCTCACAAATACTATAAAATAGGGGTAGTATTGGTATACTAGGTTTTGTTTTTTTCTTATTTTTTTTGCTATAAATAAACTTAAAAATCAGTGTGTTTAAGCATAGATATTTGGCAAATGCAATTACAATACTATTTTTTAGCTGTTAGCTTCTTTCTGTTAATTCATATCCTGGGAAGGAAAGAAAAATTAATTTTAAGCTAGCGACTAGAATAATTCAGTCTAAACACTATATGTAGAATAGGGTAGTATTAAGCTGGCAAGTTAAATTATCTGAAAGGTTGAGTTACTTTTGTTCTTTTTTGTTGTTGTTGTCAGTCATGGGACTTGAACTCTGGGCCTGGGCACTGTTCCTTGAGCTCCTCAGCTTAAGGCTAGCGCGCTACTACTTGAGCCACAGCACCACTTTCTTATCGTAGTTCTTCTGCTAATTTCTCACTAACACCCTAGTCAGTTCACTGCTTTGTATCCCTCCTGAGGCCTTAGATCTAGGTAGTGGTCTATGCTTGAGGTCTTGAAACGAAATCTATTCCTATACCATGTCTATGGCATTTGTGTATAGCATCCCTATTTTTTCCTCCTTTCTTTAGCTGAAACACTACAACTGTTTATCAGTCATTTTGACTCTTCTTAGAAAGTCAGTGAGTCACTAAATCTCTTCGTTTTTAACTTTATATTGTCTTTAAAAACTATTATTTTTTTTTTGTTATTGTTGTTGATAGTGGGGCTTAAACTCAGGGCCTGGGTGCTGTCACTCAGTTTTTTCAATCAAGGCTAGCACTCTATCACTTTGAGCCACAAGCCACTTCTGGTATTTTAGTGGTTAATTGGAGTTAAGAGTCACAGACTTTGCTCTTGCTGGCTTCCAACTACATTCCTCCGATCTCAGCCTCTGGAGTAGCTAAGATTACAGGCGTGAGCCACCAGTGCCTAGTGACTAAAAATTGTTTACAAAAACTTTGTCCAGCTGGGAGCCAGTGGCTCATGCCTGTAATATTAGATATTCAGGAGGCTGAGAACTGAGGATTGCTGTTGAAAGCCAGCCCACGCAGGAAATTTTTGTGTGTGTGGGTGTGGGCATTGCCCCTGAGCTCTTCAGCCCAAGGCTACCACCCTACCCTTGAGCCAAGCCCCACTTCCTGTTTTCTAGAGGTTAATTGGAAATAAGAGCCTTGGGTCCTTTTGTGTCAGGGCTGGCTTTGAACCTTGATCCTCAGATCTCAGTCTCCTGAGTAGCTAGGATTACAGGAGTGAGCCACTGTGCCCAGCTCCAGGCAGGAAATTCTGTGAGACTCTTATCTCCAGTAAACTACTCAAAAGCTGAAAGTGGTGTTGTGGCTCAAGTGGTAGAGCACTTGCCTTAAGCAAAAGAAGCGCAGGGAAAATATCTGTGCCCAGAGTTCAAGACCCAGGACCAGCCAAAAAAAAGAGTGCTTGCCTAGCGTGCACGAAGACCTGGGTTCAATTCCTCTATATCACATTCATAGAAAAAAGCCTGGAGTGGTGCTGAGGCTCTAGTGGTAGAGCTCTAGCCTTAAGAAAGTCCAAGGACAGTGCTCAGGCCCTGAGCTCAAGCCCAGGACTGGCAAAAACAAAAACATATTAATGCATGGTACAGGGGAGGAAAAGGTGAAAAACACGGGACAGGGTAACAATGTTTGAGAAGTAATGTACTATCTTTTAAAAAAAAAATATGAAACGCTTCATGAATTTGCCTGTCATCCTTGCGCAGGGGCCATGCTAGTCTCTGTATCGTTCCAATTTTAGTATATGTGCTGCCAAAGTGAGCACAAGAAGTAATGTACTATCTTATAATGCAGCTATAACCCCTCTATACATCACCCTGATAATAAAATTTAAAAAAAAAACATGGTGGTACAGGAAATTATCTTTAATCTCTAGTGAAACTTCATATCAAAATTAGAATAGGTTTGTAAATTAAATAAGACATTTTCTTCCCTTCCAGAGAAGGCTTCCTTTAACTTTATATGTAGACACTTATTACTTACTTATTAGTAATGATGGGGATTGAACCCAGAGCTCTATATTTGCTAGTTAAGTGCTCCACCACTGAGCTAACTCCTAGCCCCATAAAATTTAAAGCATAGGTAATGACTATATTTAAACTAAGGTGATAGGGAAGACTGCCAAATCACTCAATTCAAATGTGAATGGTTGGCCTGGGAATGTGGCTTAGTGGTAGAGTGCTTGCCTAGCATACATGAAGCCTGGGTTCAATTCCATAGTACCATATAAACAGAAAAAGCCCGAAGTGGTGCTGTAGTTCAAGTGGTAGAGTTGCTAGCCTTGAACAAAAGAAGCTCAGGGACAATGCCCATACCTTGACTGGCAAAAAAATAAAAGGTGAATGGTGGCTGACAGGGCCCACAATTTATTACGGGGTTTGAGCAGGAGACTTCTATAGACCAAGAATATGATCTAGGATTACTTCTGCTAACTTTGCAATAGAGGAAATGCTGACCTATGTATATGACATATTTCTAGGACAGTTGAACATTTTTATAGCTGAAAATACAGTCTTTTTGGCTTACTTGAAGAGTCTTCTACTCTTGTCCTATATATGCTGGCATAGATAGTTCCCATTAAAAATCCAGTTTTGCTAGGAGTAGCATGAAATTGGATTTTGTTACCTTATGTTCTTATTATAGTCTCCTGGGATTGAAGTTTGTCAGAAAAACAGGAGCTTGAGATGGGTGTGTGTGTGTTATGGCTTGTGGGGCTTGAACTCTGGGCCTTAGTGTTGTCCCTGAGCTCTTCAGCTCAAGGCTAGCACTCTACCACTTGAGCCACAGCACCACTTTCCCATGGTATCTTAATTTTTTTTTTTTTTTTTTTTTTTGTGATCAAAGGGCTTGAACTCAGCCTGGGTGCTGACCCTTAGCTCTTCAGCTCAAAGCTCCCATGGTATCTTAATTCAATGTCCTCAGCATCTGCAATGCTGAAGTACACTGCTGAGTAAGTGTAAGCTAAATTGTTGGGAGTGGTGATTTCTTTTGGTGGTTTTGTGGCAGGCTGAGGATTAGGAGTATGGCTAATACAGATGCTTGTAAGTCTCAGGTGCCTCATATGTAATGAGAGACATTAGTCTCTATTTCAAGGTTGTGAGGATTGAGAGAACACTTATAAGGCATTTAGCTCAGTACTTACTATTCTAGTTTTAGTAAGACACAGTCTGATCTTAGTAGAACATATGCACAAAAGATAAAGATAGAAGCTTTGACCCCATGCTAAGTGGCAAATCAATGTTATTTTATTTTTTTCTGCAAGTCCTGGGTCTTGAACTCAGTGCCTGGGCACTGTTCCTAAGCTTCTTTTCTCAAGGCTAGTGCCCTAATACTTGAGCCAAGCACCACTTCCAGCTTCTTCTGTTAATGTGGTACTAAGGAATTGAACCCAGGGCTTCATAAAGTGAGTACTAGGTAAGCCCTCTACCACTAAGCCACATTCTCAGCCCCTGGTTTTCTTAAAATAGCTCCAGAGGCAGAAATAACTGCTGAGCAGATGTAAAATTAAAGAAGATGACACAATTTGATCTGAGCATTGAAGGACTAGTTATCCAGTTGATAGATTTGTAGGAGCCAGACTGTGTTGTATCCTAGCTCTCTCACTGTATAACATTTTTGTTGTTGTTTAATTTTTAATTTTTTGTGTGAACTTAAGGCCTTGTGCTCCTACTTGACTTGCTTGCTCACAACTGACACTCTACCACTTGAACTATGCCTCTAGTCCAGCTTTTTGCTGGTTAATTGGACATGGAGTTTTGTCTGCCCAAGCTGGCTTTGAACTAACATCCTCCAGGTCTCAGTCTCTTCAGTAGCTACATTTATAAATGTGAGCAATCCAGCCTGGCTCTTCCTGTGTAATTTAAGCAAGTTCTTAACCTCCTTTCTAGGATTACTGAGATAATTAGGTGAGTTAATAAATATTAAATATTTAGAAGAGTGCCTCAATTGTTAGAGCTTGATAAATTATTATTAAGTTGAGGGAGAATGTGTATCAGATAGAACATTGAACACTAAGGGAAGGCATGATGCCTTAGGTTCATTTGAAATGGTGAAGCCAAGTGGGCCAAAGTGATAACTTATTTGAAAATAGTGAGTGATTATGTTAGGGCAGAATGATGAAGGATTAAACTAGGGAATAATATGGCATGTCTTCCATATGTGCTGAGGGAACTTGCAAGATTCTTTAGTTTGGCAAAGACTCTTGTGCATTACCCATCACACTTATAAGTATGTGTCTAGCATTTCTCACTGTCTTTCTTGACTCAAAAATAACTGAAACTTTGTGAAGCTCATGATCATCTGTCCTGAGCCACTATGGTATTTAATATGTCCTTTTTTTTTTTGGTCAGTCATGAGGCTTGAACTCTGGACCTGGGCGTGAGCCACCATTTGCCTGGCTCCATTTGTTTTTATAAACTTTGTTTTCCTTTATATTCTAGGTGTTTATATCATCCTATTCCTTTTTCCAGATTTTAGTGGGCTTTTACTGTTGTTTTCTTCTCTGTTCTAGAAACCATGTAGATGCTAAATCACAAAGCCACGAAGTGGAAAGAGCTGGGAAGAGGGAGAAAAAGGGGAAAGAAAGTAATATCTTTTAGTTCAGCCATGTTGGGAAGTTTATAGCTTGTAAGGCTAAACTTTTATTTATTTTTACATAAGACAGCTATATTTAAAAATTGTTATATATTCATATATGTATGTGTAGCCCTAAGCTTAGTATCTATTTATACCAGTTGCTCAATAAATATTCCCTTCCCTTTGGTCTATTAGGTATTTTTTTTTCTCAAATACAATGTCAGTTCCCAATCATCAATTCACTGTAATATCACTTTTCTTCCTTGGAAATGTATTGGTTTAAGGCTGGAAGTTTGGCCGAGTGGTAGAGTGCTTGCCTAGCATGCATGAAGACCTGGGTTTGATTCCTTGGTACTACACACATAGAAAAAAGCCGGAAGTGGTGCTATGGCTCACGTGATAGAGCTCTAGCCTTGAGAAAGCCCAAGGACAGGGCCTGAGGCAAATAAATAAATAAAAAAATATAGATATAGCCTAGCATGCACGAAGACCCGGGTTCGATTCCTTGGTACCACATACATAGAAAAAAGCCGGAAGTGGTGCTGAGGCTCAAGTGGTAGAGCTCTAGCCTTGAGAAAGTCCAAGGACAGTGCTCAGGCCCTGAGCTCAAGCCCAGGACTGGCAAAAAAAAAAAAAAATATATATATCTATATGTATATCTATATATCTATCTATATAGGTTTAACTAGGCAAGAAACCCTCCCTACCTTTTGAAAATTTACATAGTGTGAAAGTAGTTTTTAGTTATAAGCATAATTTTACCCTGAAATCATATATTTTGGGGGGACTTCATGAGACTTGAACTCAGGGCCTGGGCTGTCTCTAAGCTCTTTTTTTTTTTTTTTTTTTTGCCAGTCCTGGGCTTGAGCTCAGGGCCTGAGCACTGTCCTTAGACTTTCTCAAGGCTAGCACTCTACCACTTGAGCCTCAGCACCACTTCCGGCTTTTTGCTATGTATGTAAGGTACCAAGGAATCAAACCCAGGTCTTCATGCATGCTGGGCAAGCACTTTAACCACTAGGCCAAACTCCCGGCCCCTCTCTAAGCTCTTTTGCTCAAGGCTACTGCTCTGATTTTCTAGTGGTTAATTGGAAATAAGAGTTTCATGAACTTTCTTGCCCAGACTGGCTTTAAACTGCAGTCCCAGATCTCAACCTCCTGAGTAGCTAGGATTACAGGTGTGAAGCACCAGCTCTTAGGCTGAAATCATCTTTTCATGTTCAGTATGAACATGATTCAAGAAAGAAAAAGTGACAAGGGTATATGAAAATGCTTCAGAACTCTTCAAATTCTCTCACATTCCTTTCCCCAAAATCAGGATTCTAACCATAGTAATTTTTACTGAAATACTAATTTTTAAAAAATCTTTTCTAAACACTCTGAGGGTGAATCTTATAATTGACAGATATCTTCAGTGCTTTGTATCAGATCACTTACATTTCCCATTTCCCATCATTTGCTTTCATGTCTTAATTTTTCTATAGCAAGGGAGATTTGTTTCTTCTTGTAATCTGTAACTTGCATTTAAATGATTATCTTTATAACATATTTTTTAAATTATGAAAACAAAAATGCTTCCAAATTTAAATTGGGATTTTGAGAGGTGTGTGTGTGCATGTGACAGTGTACATGGGCACACGGGTTTTGCTTAGTCTTTTTGTAATGTAGAATAACTTGTTTCTATGCTTAAAATGCTCTCATACTGGAATATTTCATTGTTTGAGAAAAATCCCTTAAAATTATATAGAGGTAGTTTTCTTTTTTTTTTTTTTTTTGTCATCAGTCCTGGGCTTGAGCTCAGGGCCTGAGCACTGTCCTTGGACTTTCTCAAGGCTAGAGCTCTACCACTTGAGCCTCAGCACCTCTTCCGGCTTTTTTCTATGTATGTGTACTGAGGAATCAAACCCGGGTCTTCATGCATGCTAGGCAAGCACTTTAACCACTAGGCTAAACTCCCGGCCCTGGTAGTTTTCTTTTTTTTTGGCGGGGGTCATGGGGCTTGATTTCTGGGCCTGGCTGCTGCCACTTCTGATTTTCTGGTGGTTAATTGGAGATAAGAGTCTCACAGACTTTAGTGCCAGGGCTGGCTTTGAACCGTTATCCTCAGATCTCAGCCTCCTGAATAGCTAGGATTACAGGCATGAGCCACCGAGTCCGACTATTTTCTCATTCTTTTACTTACAAAAAATGTTATTGGCAGGGCTGGGAATTTGGCCTAGTGGTAGAGTAATTGCCTAGCATGCACAAAGGCCCAGGTTCAATTCCTCGGTACCACATACATAGAAAAAAGCTAGAAGTGGTGCTGAGGCTCAAATGGTAGAGCTTAGCCTTGAGAAAGCCCAAGGACAGTGCTCAGGCCCTGTGCTCAAGCCCAGGACTGGCAAAAAAAAAAAAAAAAGTCATTGGCTTTTATAAAGGTGAGTCATAATTGTGTGAAATAATTTACTTTAAAATTGAAAAGTAAGGATATGTTTGTTATTTGTTTAAATTTTTATTCTAGATAAAATGAGTTATACAATGATGTTAAAATTTGAACTTTTTAGCCATTTTCTCTTATACATGGAAAGGATTTACATGGCTTATAATTCAAATTTAAAAAGTAAAGGACCGGGACCGGGAGTTTGGCCTAGTGGTTAAAGTGCTTGCCTAGCATGCATGAAGACCCGGGTTCGATTCCTCGGTACCACATACATAGAAAAAAGCCGGAAGTGGTGCTGAGGCTCAAGTGGTAGAGCTCTAGCCTTGAGAAAGTCCAAGGACAGTGCTCAGGCCCTGAGCTCAAGCCCAGGACTGGCAAAAAAAAAAAAAAAAAAAAGTAAAGGACCATTAAAAACAAAGTCAGAGGCTGGGAGTGTGGCTTAGTGGTAGAGTGCTTGCCTATCATGCACGAAGTTTGCACTGGGTTTAATTCCTTGGTGCTACATTCATAGAAAAAGCCAGAAGTGGTGCTGTGGCTCAAGTGGTGGAGCTCTAGCCCAGCTCCTGAGTTCAAGCCCCAGGACTGGCAAAAAGAAAAAAAAAGTCAGAAAAGGATCATAAATCACTTCAGGAGTAATGAACAGGATGAGGGAGTGTGAAGAAAACTTTACACCAATAATCTAAGCAACATAGTTCCTATATTTGAACATTAAATTTAGCTCTAAGTTTCCTGACAAGCAGGATAGAAAGGAAACAGGATGGGTTTCATGGTTATTGTCTGATAAAGAACGCTTATCAGTTTTTCAGAGGGGAGAAATCTTTTCTGAGTTTTGAGTGGCAAAAGGAGTTTCTATGTGTTCTTATATGAGAAATGTAATTTGTATTTTTTATTTTTAGATGATCATTATTCTTATTATTAAGCTTCTGCAGTTACTTAGTTGTTATGTATTACATTGTATGCATTGTAATTATAGTGGGTCATACAAACTTATGTCCACTGTTGTCAGAAATGGTGAGCAGGGCTGTGTTTATGCATTGCCTCTGGAGTTGTAGCCATTGACGAACAGGAAACTGAAAGCTAAAAGTTCAGGAAATGTATTGTATTTAGACTGTGTGGAATATACATGCGCGCGCGTGCACACACACACACACACACACACTACCCTACTAAAATGCATGGCCACTTCTAGACTGCATGTATGTATGTGTTTGGAAGTGGATATTAAGAATTGTTTTGACAATGGGATCAGATGCTTCAGTGTGATAATAGATACAGTATGTGTATTGTAGGCAAGAGACATTGTGCAATCCTGGGAAAAACACTTATCAGGTTATTGTTGATTTGCTAGGCTGTACTCTTTCAAAGAAATCGCAGCTGGCCCATGACTGAATTGTTCAGTGATGTTTTATCTTCAGAGAATTAGAGCATTTTAGTTTAGTTCCAAGGAAGAGGAACTCATTTTACAAGCCGTCCCAGTTCATTCTCAGGAAGTTCTGATGGTTGTCTTATACTGAATTGAACTTTGTTTTCTGTTTTTCTGTAATTTATTATTATATGCTATAAAGTTTTCTTCATGTTAAAAACTTATTTAAAAGGTACATATATTTCAAAACTTGGTTTGCTAGAGGTCTCATAAACTAATAAAACCTGTAGGGACTTATTTTTGAGGTTATAAAAGAATTTGTTAGAAGAGGTTAATTAATGCATGCTCTGAGTAGACCTGTATCTTCTTTTTATACTTAGCTGTTTTGACAATTGATTCATTATGTGGATACAACATTTTTATTAATTGAAATGAGTATATTTTTTTTTTGTGGGGGAGGAGTTGGGGGTTTGTTATGGGGCTTGGACTCTGGACCTGGGTGCTGTCCCTGAGCTTTTCAGCTCAAGGCTAGTGCTCTACCACTTGTGCCATAGTACCACTTCCGGTTTTCTGGTGCTTAATTGGAGATAAGAGTCTCATGGACTTTTTTTTTGCCTGGGCTGGCTTTGAACGGCAATCCTCAGAGCTCAGCCTCCTAAATAGCTAGGATTACAGGTGTGAGCCACCAGTGCCTGGCAAGTATCAAGTTTTTTTTTTTTTTTTTTTTTTTTTGACAGTCCCGGGCTTGAGCTCAGGGCCTGAGCACTGTCCTTGGACTTTCTCAAGGCTAGAGCTGTACCCCTTGAGCCTCAACACCACTTCTGGCTTTTTTCTATGTATGTGGTACCGAGGAATTGAACCCAGGTTTTTGTGCATGCAAGGCAAGCACTCTACCACTAGGCCAAACTCCCAGCCCGAGTATCAAGTTTTAATAGCTTCTTTAGAATGGAATTTTACTATTTAGGAAACAATATTTAATCTTTAGGAAATACAGCATTTTTTGCTGCTATTTATTGTATGTGTAGTATCAATAAATATTGTACACAGGAAGAGATTTCATTTTTAAAATTAATTGTTGATACAAGGATTCACTGTGTATCCCACAGTAGGCTGGAACTCACTATGGAGCTCAGGCTGCCTTGAACTTATGATTCTCCTGCTTCACATTTTGATCGCTGGGTTTATAGGAGTATGCCAACCACTCCTGGTTTGTTGTATATTTTAACAAAAGAAGTAACATGACTATTTCACTGCAAGGGTATCCTCGTTTTTTTTGGGCCAGTCCTGGGCTTGAGCTCAGGGCGTGAGCACTGTTCTTGGGCTTTCTCAAGGCTAATGCTCTGCCACTTGAGCCTCAGCACCACTTCTGGTTTTTTTCTATGTATGTGGTACCAAGGAATGGAACCCGGCTAGGCAAGCGCTCCACCTCTAGGCCAAATTTTCGGCCCCCTGGTTTTGTTTTTAAGATAGGATTATCACTGTAACTAGGCTAGGCTTGAACTTGCAATCTTCCTGCCTTGGCTGGGAATATAGGCATGCACTAACAACTCACAGCTTCACGGCAAGGTTGTTTTTTTTTTCCCCCGTAAGTCATGAGTCATGGGGCTTTAATTTGGCCTGGGCACTGTCCCTAAGCTTTTCAGCTCAAGGCTACCACCCTACCTTTAAGCCAAGCCCCACTTCCTGTTTTCTAGCGGTTAATTGGAGATAAGAGTCTCAGGTGCGCCCCAGCTCACTGCAAGGTTTATGACTTGAAGTTAGTCATGTGAAACGATTGAGACACATTAAGTGAAAATTCTATTTGAAAGTTCTGTGTGTGTGTGTGTGTGTGTGTGTGTGTGTGTGTGTGTGTGAAATGTTAATTGTATTACATGTTGGCAATTAAAATATTTTGAATAGCTTAGTTACTCTCTTGAGTCAGGCACAGTGGCTCACACCTGTAATCCTAGCTACTCAGGAGGCTGAGATCTGAGGATCACAGTTCAAAGCCAGCCCAAGCACTAAAGTCCCTAAAGTCCATGAGACTCTTTTTATTCAAGGCTAGTGCTCTGTTACTTGAGCTACAGTGCCATTTCAAGCTTTTTCTGTGTATGTATGTGGTACTGAGGAATAGAACCCAGGGCTTTGTGCATGCTAAATGAGCATTCTACCAGTAGGCTACACTCCTGGCTCCATTTTGAGTGATTAATTGGAGATAGGGGGACTTCTCTGCTCAGGCCTGCTTCAAATTGATTCTTACATCCTAGCCTCCTGAGTAGCTAGGTTACAGGCATGAGTTACCAGTACCCCAGCTTAGCTTTTGTTTGCTTAGTACTAGGGTTTGAACTCAGAGCCTCATGCTTCATATATATGAATTCCGTCTCTAACACTTGAACCATACCTCTGAGACCATTTTACTTTTGTTATTTTTCATATACGTTCCCATGTTTTTGCCTGGGCTGGGCTCGGCTCATACTTCAGTCCTCTCACATACACCTCCCACATAGCTAGCTGGTACGACAGGCACATACTGTTGTGCCCAGTTTGTTTGTGTTGTCCTGGCTGTCTTCAAGCTAGAAACCTCCTGATCTCTATTTCCCAGCTAGCAGGGATGTACCATTGTACCCAGACTCATTTTTAGGAGATTTTTATTTTTTTTATTTATTTATTTTTTTTGCGGGGTGAGGAGAGATTAGGCCTGGGGCTTGAACTCTGGTTCTGGGCACTGGCCTCGAGCTATTTTGTTCAAGGCTGGTGTTTTACTACTTTGAGCCACAGCTCCACTTCTGGTTTTCTGGTAGTTAATTAGAGGTAGAGGTATCAAGGGGTCTTTCCTGTCCAGGCTGGCTTTGAATCACGATTCTCAGATCTTAGTCTCTTAAGTAGCTAGGAGTATAGGTGTGACTCACCAGCACCAGGCTTGAATATTTTTTTTATCTAATTTCCTTAATATTTCATTTAGCATCTAGGCTTTTTTTTTTAAATGGTTCTGGGGCTTGAACTCAGGACCTGGACACTATCCCTGAGCTTTTTATTCTGAAGGCTAGTGTTCTACCACTTGAGGCACAGCTCCATTTTGTTCTTTTTAGTAGTTAACTGGAGATAAATAAGAGGCTTGTGGACTTTCCTACGTGGGCTGGCTTTAACTGTGATCCTTAGATCTCAGGCTCCTGATCTCAGATCTCAGGATTGTAGGATTATTGTCCTGGCACTTAGCCAGACTTTTTTCTTTTCTTTTTTTCCTTTTGGACCAGTCCTAGGACTTGAGCTCTGGGCCTGGGCACTGTCTGAAGGCTGTTTTTTTTCAAGGCTAGCACTCTACCATTTAAGTGGTAGTGTCATTTCCAGCTTTTTCAGTGATTAATTGGAGAGTTTCACAGACTTTCCTGCTGGGGCTGGCTTTGAACTGCTATCCTTAGATCTCAGCTTCCTGGGTAGCTAGGATTACAGGTATGAGCCACCAGTGCCTGGCTTCAGGCCATTTACTTGACAGGGTGTTTTTTACATAGTTCTTTCTAGAAATTGTGCTTTTAGTAACCTTAAGAATGAATTACCAAAGCCAGATATGACTGACACACACCTATAATCACAGTACTCTGGGGACTGATCCAAGAGTAATGTGAAGTTGAGGTCAGTCTGGACTACAAAGATATTTGTCTCAAAATCAAAATGAAAAAAATAGACACAATGTTAATTGTGAAAGAACTAGGGTTAAAAAAATCAAGAAACTTTCTGTTTGGTATAATGATCCTGTTAGTGAAAGGTCCACTAGGCATACTGAAAATACAAGCCTGTATGTTTAAGTGCTTCTTACAGGGAAACAGGAAAAGCAGAGACCAGAAGGCCTCTTTCCTGTTCACCATTATGTTGAGATCATCAGACACAATGTTTGGCACATATCATTCCATAAATAGTTGTTGAATGAATAGATAAGTTTCTCATTAAGTACTGGGAGTAACTCAGATATCCTGTACTCTGGACAGTTGAGATCAATTATGTTAATCTCAAGTTATCTGTCTTAGCTGTACTTGTCTGTCTCTTTTTTTCCCCTTTCTTTGATTTTTATTTAAATTTATTATCTTTAAGTAGTTGTACAAAGAAGTTCAGGTCAGCATCTCAAATTGTGAGTACAATGCATGTTATCCTTTTCATGAAAATTAAAGTTTAATAAACTGTAAACTTTTTTTTTTTTTGGCCAGTCCTGGGCTTGAACTCAGGGCCTTGGCACTATCCTTGAGCTTTCTCAAGGATAGCGCTCCACCACTTGACCCACAATATCACTTCCAGCTTTTTCTGTGTATATAGTACTAGGGAATAGAACCCAGGGCCTCGTGCATGCTAGGCAAGTACTCTACCACCTGACCCCTAAATCGATTAGTTTTAAAGATATCTATGTATAGGCACACAAAACAAAATGAAAATCTCATTTGTTCCTGATGAATCCTTTCCTTCAGAATTACCTTTTAAATGTATTTCTTTCTAGACATTTTCTCTGTACTTACAAGTAAATCTGCCTCTGTCTGTCTGTCTGTCTGTCTGTCTGTCTGCCTGCCTGCCTGCCTGCCTGCCTGCCTGCCTGCTTGCCTGCTACCTTATACAAGGGCTTGCTCTAAGAGCTATTTGCTCTTGGTTGAGTTTTTTTTTTGCCAGTCCAGGGGCTTCAACTCAGGTCCTGAACACTGTCCTTGGGCTTTCTCAAGGCTAGAGCTTTACCACTTGAGCCACAGCACCACCTTTGACCTTTTCTATGTATGTGGTATGCAGGAATTGAACCTGGGACTTTATTAATGTTAGGCGAGCACTCTACCACTAGGCTAAACTTCCTGGCCCCGCTTGATTGAGCTTTCGTTCACAGTTGGTACTCTACCATGTGTGTCCTGCCTCCTATACCAGCTTTTTGCTGATTAATTGGAGGTAATATGGTGTGGAGGATTTGTGTGCCTAAGCTAGCTGTGAACCTGGATCTTCACAGCTCAGCCTTCTGAGTAGCTAGGATTATTGACATGAACCTGTGGCACCCTGCTGAATCTACATTCTTTATACAGATAGAACATCTATTGAACCTATTTATCTATGCATCTGTTCATTAGTGTATTTGTCTAGGAAGGCTGACTTTGCAACCTTCTTACGCAAGTACCCTACCACTGAATACAGCCCCTAGAACAATTATTTACATTCTGTTCTATAAATTGATTTTTTATGCTTATTTTTTTCTTTTTGATGGGGTCAGACCTCATGCTTGTTAGTCAGATTGCTTACCATTTGAGCTGCCCAACAAGCCCCTCTTTCATTTCATTCTTAAATATCTTTCTATATCAATTCATATGCAATTGATTATATTTGCTACATAATATTCAATTACAGAAATGATCCTTGGAGTCCTATTGTAATAGTATTGTGTTCAAAATCCTTCACCATATATTTTTGCTTGCTTTAGAGAGACTATTTACAAATAATTTTCTGGAAGTGGTATTCCCAGGCTTTGAAGGATATTTATTTATTTATTTTGTGGGTCATGAGGCTTGAACGCTGGGCTTGGGCACTGTCCCTGAGCTCTTCAGCTCAAGGCTACTGTCCTACCCTTGAGCCAAGCCCCACTTCCCGTTTTCTAGAGGTTAACTGGAGTCCTGGGTCCTTTTGTGCCCAGGCTGGCTTTGAACCTCGATTCTCAGATCTCAGCCTCTTGAGTAGCTAGGATTATAGGCAGGAGCCATTGCACTGGCTTTTAGGAGAACATTTTATTTTTACTTTTTGTGTGCTGGTCCTGGGGCTTGAACTCAAGGCTAGCATAATACCACCTGAGCCAAAGTGGCTTTCTTTTGGAAGCCTGGGCTGGCTTCAGACCATGATCCTCAGATCTCAGCTTCCTGAGTATTCCTAGCTGGATTATAGGCATGAGCCACTAGCACCTGAGTGGAGATATTTTTATATAATTTTTTTAGTTACCTGGTTTGACTTTTGTAGTGAGCCACCGGCGCCCTGTTCAGTATTGACTTTTCTAAGGCACTTTTCTATTTTGAAACTCCATTCTTGGTATCTCTGTCTTTTCCTGGCTTTGGCTTAAGAGTAGAGCTGGTGGGCTTGTACTTCTGGACAACACAAAGTTAACAGAGGTCAGATTTATCTTCCTGGCTGCAGTCACAAAACAAACAAAAGCCCTAGACAAAACATCTTCAAGCACCAAACAGTCGCTGCACAGGATGACCACTCAGAAGGCAGAGACAAACAGGTGAAGCCTGCAATTATACTTGCTCACTCCCTGGAGAGAGTTCCAGTGTTCAGGGCAGATCTCAGCCTTTTCTGAGTTGAGGTGGAGCTGGAGTCCTGGGAGGACAAGGGCCAGGATTGGAGGCAGCAAGAATTACACAAGGGAGAGCTCCGGAAGTCTGCAGATGAGTTTTGTCACTGTTGGTGAATGTATTATATAGAAACTACCCAGTCAGAGAAAGAACCGCCCAACAGCGTTAGCCACAACAATGTGTGTTTCTTAGGGTCAAGAATAGTTTGGGAGGATGAATTCTCAGCACTGAGGAATTGACAGATTTTTCCAGGTCAGTTGTTTGGATGTTTTTAGTACTTATTTTGCTAAATGACCCTTTACTGAGTAATTTACCTATTTTATAAATGGCATAATTTTATTTATATTTGTATTGGTTCTGGGGCTTAAATTCAGGATCTCACACTCATGTTTGCCTTTTTCTCTCAAGAGTTGTTCTATACCTTGAACCACAGCTCTACTTACTGTTTTTTTATTCCCCTAGTTTACTGGAGATAAGAATTTCCTGGATTTGTCTTCCAAGCTAACTTTGAACCAGGATCCTCAGATCTTTGTTTCCTTAGTAGCTAGAATTATAGGCATGAGCTATTAGCACCAGGCACAATAACATTTTATAGTATGAATTTGCCTCTGGGTGGTGTTGGTGGTGGTGGTAGTGGTGTGTGTGTGTGTGTTGGTATAGCTTGTGTATTTGTATGCTCATATCCTCAGATTTCTGCCTTCTTGGTAGCTAGAATTACAGGAATGAACCACTGGCTTCAGCTGCACTTGCCAAATTTTATTTAAACATTTCCATGATCATCCTCTTCAGGAAAAACTTTGAAATAGTTTTATTTAGCCACACAATTAATTTAGCTGCAACTTAAGCAATCTGGAATATTTATTTGATGAGCAAATCTGTTCCTTGCTCTTTTCTAGTTATTTTTTCATTTTCCTCCACTCTGCATCTGTATGTCTGGCTCTTTGATCTGCAATCTATACTCTTCATTCCCTCTTTCACCCAGAGCCTCTTGTTTTCCCCTCTGTAGCCCTATAGCAAACAAGAGCCTTTACCCCTTTCACTTTTTTTTTTTTTTTTTTTGCCGGTCCTGGGCTTGGGCTCAGGGCCTGAGCACTGTCCTTGGACTTTCTCAAGGTTAGCACTCTACCACTTGAGCCTCAGCACCACTCCCGGCTTTTTTCTATGTATGTGGTACCAAGGAATTGAACCCGGGTCTTTGTGCATGCTAGGCAAGCACTTCTACCACTAGGCCAAACTCCCAGCCCCCCTTTCACTTTTATATCTTCCATTCACTTTTATAGTTTTCTTAGCTTTAGTACTTAGTGTGTACTGCCTTCTTATTTCCAGTTCTGACTTTCTCAGCCTTTACCATGCCTGCTTGCTCTTGGGAGATAGTAGAGAATATATAAAACTACCACTCTTCCCCCCGCCCCCCGTCTCTCTCTCTGTCTCTCTCTTTTTAATTTTAATATTAATTTTTTTGCCAGTCCTGAACTTGAACTCAGGGCCTAGGGGTGCTGTCCTTGAGCTTTCTCAAGGTTACTGCTCTACCACTTGAGCCACAGCATCACTTCCAGCATTTTCTGTGTTTGTGATTTGGAGGAAAGGAACTCACGGTTTCATGGATGCTAGGCAAGCGTGCTACCACTAGGCCACACTCCTGGTCCATCCTTGCCCCTTTTTTTCCTTCCTTTTTCTATTGTTATCATAAAGATGAGGTTTGGAGGGGTTAAAGTTACATAAGTCTAGTGAAAAGTACATTTTGGACAATGTCATTCTCTTTTTGTTGTTGTTGTTGCAAGATTGTGACTCAAACTTCGTACCTAATGCTTTGCTCATTGGGCTGGCCCTCTACCAACAGAGCCATGCCTTTTTCTTTTTTCTTTTTCCTTCCTTCTTTCCTTCTTTCTACCCTTCCTGCCTCCCTTCCTCCCTTCCTTCCTTTCTTTCTTTCTTCTCCCCACTTTCTTTTTTGTCAGTTGTGGCACTTGAACTCAGGGCCCTGAGCTCTTTCACTCAAAGCTAGCCACTTTGAGCCACTACTCCACTCCATTTTTTGAATGGTTAGTTGGAGATAGTTTCACAGTATTTTTTTCTTCCCTGGCTGGCTTTAGACTGAGATTTTTAGATCTCAGCTTCCTGAGTAGCTAGGATTAAAGGCAGAAGCTACCAGTGCCCTTTTTCTTTTTCTTTTTTTTTTTTTAAAACAACTCTTAGCCAAATACTTATTCATAAGATATGTCCTATTTTAGTCTAAATAGTTACCTCAGGAAGATTTCAGGGAAAAATTGCATCTGTAAAATAGACAAAATGCTAAGAAAAATGAGTCAAATTGTTTAAAATCCCTGGAACAGACTAAACAAAATATTCAACATAACTGATGACCAAATGATGATCTAAAAATTCCAACAAGGAAAATCTCTTAGAATCTAGAGGAAAAAGAGATGAAAAATAAGAGAGAGAAAAAGACATGCATATCTGGCTGCTGATTGGAATCATCTAATGAGTTCCTTGACACATTGCTTTCCTGGCCTGTCTTAGACCACATAAATCCAGTTACTCTGGGGATGGAGTCCTGGCATCAGTAACTCTTTTTTTTTTTTTTTTTTTTTTTGGTCTGTCGTGGGGCTTGAACTCTGGGAAAGAGTTGTCCCTGAGCTCTTCAGCTCAAGGCTACCGCCCCACCCTTTGAGCCACAGCACCACTTCTAGTTTTCTAGTGGTTAATTGGAGATAAGAGTCTCAGGTCCTTTTGTGCCTGGGCTGGCTTTGAACCGCAATCCTCAACTCTCAACTTCCTGAGAAGCTAGGGTCACAGGCATGAGCCACCACGTCTGGCACTAAATCTTTTTAAGTTCTAAGTTCTCTAAACTCCCTTGTTAGTAGCATGATCTGTTGGTAGATGTACACAGTCTCATAAGGAAAACACAGTAATATGACTAGGGAATTATTAAATAAGGTTTTAAAAGAACTTCTCATTGGGAAATCTAATAATTGGTTTTATTAGTGGAAGTTTTCAGTTCCCTGATGTTGAAATACCAAGCATCTTCTCGGTTTCCTCTAGTGTCAGGTGTTTGCTGACGATCACTTTGGGGAGGGCATGCGTATCTAGCATGTCTGTAACAGAAGGAACTGTGTGTTCCCTTTCTGATGTACTGGGGACCAACTTCCCCCCTTTGCATAGTGTAGTGCAGTAAGCTTTATCGTAGATTAATAACCTAGCTACAAAGTGATTTTAAATCCTGAATAAACTGACGGTAGAGGGAAGAAGAAAAGTCTTATAGAAACATCAGAACTTTCTCACTTTGTCTTAATGGATTGTATGAATTGTCTGGCCTTACTCTTTGTTGTATAACACAATCAGGCAAGAAGATTGCTTATAAGATTTGAATCTAAAAACCTATATTTCTAATGGCCTAATGGGAATTAAGTAGATGCACTTGCAAAATTGAGTTTTTTTAAAATAATTTTTGGATTTCTTTTGAAAGCTATGAAGTTTGTTTTCATATTCTTTTTTGATGTTTATTTTAATTTTTTGTGGTACTTCTTTTTCTGTGTACTCAGTAAGAGTGGCCTTCGAAGATTACTAAGCATGCTTGTCACCCTCCCAAGTATTGAAACCAAAAATGAAAAGCCCCTTCCTTCCTTCCTTCCTTCCTTCCTTCCTTCCTTCCTTCCTTCCTTCCTTCCTTCCTCTCTTCCTCTCTCTCTCCCTCCCCCCCCCCTCTCTCTCTCTCTCTCTCTCTCTCTCTCTCTCTCTCTCTCTCTTCTTTCTTTCTTTCTTTCTTTCTTTCTTTCTTTCTTTCTTTCTTTCTTTCTTTCTTTCTTTCTTTCTTTCTTCTGTGGTCGTAGGGCTTGAACTTTTGGCCTGGTGCTGTCCCTGAGCACCCAGCCCTAAGTTCAAGCCTCAGGACTGAAAGAGGGGGTAAAATTTCCCGGGTGTTAAAGATAAATTTCACCTGGTCTTAATTGTTCAGTGCTGTAAGTCGTGGGGATGAGTGATGGATATCAGTGTAACTGTGAAGACCTAGAATGTTTTGCACATGTGTCTTTCCTGGGAATATTATCTATTGACCTCTGAAATATTTAAAAGATCTTTGTCTTTGCTATTGAAATGCCTTCTAAAAGTTTTCATATATCAGAAATATGTTGTAAATAGTGGCTTTATAGAAGCTGAGGACCAACCCTGCTCATCTAATTTTCCTGATTATCTAGCCCAGCATTGTGTACAGCTAGGTACTTAATTTTTGTTTGAGAACAATTTGTTCTGCCTTTTACTTACCTTGAGCCAAATATTTGAATCTTTTATTTGGTATAAACTGTACTAGAAAATAAAGCGAAGGGTCTTAGCCCCTGGATTTTGGTGTTTTGAAGGTTTTAGGGCACAGCAGTTTAATTGTATCTTTGTTGACACTGAAGTAAACTAAGGCTGTTTGGAAGTGAGCTAAAACAGCATAATATATGTTTTAATTGTCTAATTGTTGGTGGTACCAGTAAGACATTTTTCACAAGTACACAAAAGCTCTTTTGGCTGTGTAAACTAAACAGAGTGACCCAGGAGGTGAGTTGAAGCTTGGGTCTAGTCTGTTCTTAGCCTAATGAGGGTTAATGCTTAGCTGGGCAGGAGAACATGCCTGTAATCCTAGCACTAAGAAAGCTGAAGCAGGATTATGAGTTTGATGCCAGCCTGTGTGTCATATAGTGAAACTCCAAAAACAAGAAGGGGAGGGCCAGGAGTTTGGCCTAGTGGTAGAGTGCTTGCCTAGCACGCATGAAGACACAGGTTTGATTCCTTGGTACCACTTACATACAAAAAGCTACAAGTGGTATTATGGTTCAAATGGTAGAGCTCTAGTCTTGAGAAAGCCCAAGGACAGTGCTCAGGCCCTCAGTTCAAGCTTGGGACTGGCAAAAACAAACAAAAGAAAACAAAACAAGAAGTGGAAGTTAATCTTTAATTTTTGTATTTTTTCCCCTCCTTCCTGCTCAACTAGGAAGTGTGAAATTAATCCTGGCACTGGCTAGGTATGTTTTGTTTAGCCCATTGATTAGCTTGTTGGTAATATGGCTTTACCTGGCATGAAATTGTCTGAAAGTAACAATAAAACTTACATTTTGATAATATACTTTGTGAGGGTCGGGGATATTATAGTACACGGAATCATACTCAGGGCCTTATTCTTCCTCAGCTGGCACTTTACCACTTGAATCATGCCTCTAGCCCAGCATTTTTATTGGTTATTTTGGAGATGGAGTCTAGTAAATTTTTGTGGCAGAGCTGGCGGCATACTACAATTCACATCTCAGCATTATGAATAGTTAGGATTATAGACATGAGCCATCAACATCAAGTTGAATAGTGAATATATATTTTGTGAGTAGAGTGGTTCTAGTGTAGTGGTTCTGGGACCTAAACTCAGGGCCCAGGCACTGCTTCTGAGCTCTTTTCTTTTCTTTTCTTTTTTTGTTGGCTGTAGGGCTTGAAATCTGCCTAGGTGCTGTCCCTGAGCTCTTCAGCTCAAGGCTACCACTCTGCCACTTGAGCCATAGTGCCACTTCTGGCTTTCTGGTGATTAATTGGATATAAAAGTCTCAGGGACTTTCATGCCCCAGCTGGCTTTGAACT
This sequence comes from Megascapheus bottae, assembly GCF_031878675.1. Lineage (NCBI taxonomy): Eukaryota > Metazoa > Chordata > Mammalia > Rodentia > Geomyidae > Megascapheus > Megascapheus bottae. The sequence continues at coordinate 11,824,057 of NC_143530.1, forward strand.
GCAATTCTCAACCACTTGAGCCACAGCTTTATTTATGACTTTTTGGTGGTTAATTGAAGAAGATGAGTCTTATAGACCTTTCTGCCCACATTTATTGTGTGTGTGTGTGTGTGTGTGTGTGTGTGTGTGTGTGTGTGTGTGTGTGTGTGTGTTTGCCAGTCCTGGGGCTTGAACTCAGGGCCTGAGCACTGGTCTTGGGCTTTCTCAAGGCTTGCAATCTACCACTGGAGCCACAGCACCACTCCCAGCTTTTTCTATGTATATGGTACTGAGGAATGGAACCCGGATCTTTTAGGCAAGCACTCCCTCCACCACTAGGCCAAACTCCCAGCCCTGAATAGTGTATTTTTAAAACATACTGTATACTGCTTAATATAGATCACTGTGTGAAATTAGATATCTGTGTAGTTTGGCCAGGATAAGAGTTTTAAGTAGGAAACTAGTGGAAACTAGACATAATAGCTAGGTTAGTATCAGATCCTGAAATACACCCAGTACCAGAGAGTAAACCCCCATTCTGTGCATATTTTGAGTGGGAGATAAAAACTACCCTGATAGTAAAGCCTTACTTTTGTGTGTGTGTGTGTGTGTGCTTTTTTTTTTTTTTTTTTTTTTTTGGTCAGTTGTGGGGCTTGAATTCTGGGCCTGGGCGCTGTCCCTGAGCTCTTCAGCTTAAAGCTAGCGCTCTACCACTTGAGCCACAGTGCCACTTCTGGTAGTTAATTGGAGATAAGAGACTCATGGATCTGACTTTGAAGCAGGATCCTCAGATCTCAGCCTCGAGTAGCTAGGATTACAGGTGTGAGCCACTGGCACCCAGTTAGTCCTTCCTTCCTTACTATTTAAGGTTTGAAACTTTGCTAATGTCTCTTTCCCCCTCCCCCTCCCTATTTCCCTCCCTCTTCTTCTCCCTCTCCTTATCTCCCTCCCCCTCTCCCTCTTTCCCACCTTTTTTGGGCTTGAACTCAGGGCCTGATTACTGTCCCTGAGCATTTGTGCTCAAGGCTCCACTACATTGAGCCAGCGTGCCACTTTCAGTTTCCTGGAGGTTAATTAGAGATAAGAGTCTCCTGGACTTTCTTACCTAGACTGGTTTCAGACTGCTATCCTCAGATTTTACTCAGCCTCCAAAGTAACTAGGATTCCAGGCCTGAGCCACCAGCCTCCAGCTGCTGATCTCTTAAGTATGCAACTCCACAAACAGTCGACAATGTCCATTTTGCAGACATGCAACTAAGACTAGGTACTATTAAGTAAATTGTAAGCCAGGAATGGTGGGTCAGGTCTATAATCCCAGTGCTGAGGCAGCCTAGGTTACATTATGTAGTGAGACTTAACACAAAGCAAAATTTGCAGATGCCAGTAGCTGAAGATAGGACTCAAGTTCTAGGGCCTATTCTTACCACTGTAGTATATTGTCACTTTTTTTTTTTTTTGGTAAGTCAGATCATCTGATAATTTAATTCTCTATCCAGAATATGGTTAAAGAAGGATTTTTAAAATATATAATTTTGTTGTTAATTAAAGGTATTGTACAGAGGGGTTGCTATTTCATAAGTCTTTTGGACAATGTCACCCTTTCATGTTTCCCAATTTCCGCCTCCCATCTTAACCTACAAATTACACGTCATTTCCCACATAGTATATATTGAACATCATGATGCAATTGTTTACCCTTCCTCCCTTTCTATGCCACCCCCACAAAGAAAAGAAAAACAAGAAGCAAAAACAAACACCACCACTAACAACAAAAACTCTCCATTTTCTGGGATTTGTTTCAATAAATAGTATTTTAAATGTTCAGAGGAGTTACATTTGGGATTCTTCCCCTATGGCTATCATCCTTTAGTCTGACTGAGCATGAATGCCTAGAGTCCTGTATAGGTTATCATGTCCAGTTATATTTTAGATCTGGTTTCCACTTATGAGAGGAAACATGGGTCATTTGTCTCTCTGAGCTTGGCGTACTTCACTTAGCATGATTTGTTCTAGGTCCATTGATCTTCCTACAAATGACACATCCCATTCTTTTAATGGAAGAGTAAAATTCCATTGTGTATATATAACTGCATTTTATTGGTCCACTTACCTGCTTTAAGACTGTTACCATAACTTGGCTATTTTGAACAGTGCAGCAGTGAACATGGATATGCAAGCATCTTTATCATATTCTGACTTATAATGTTCTAGAGTGGTATGGCTATAGGGAAGGTCAATGTTTAGTTTTTTTGAGGAACCTCCAAATGACCTTTCAGAATGGTTGTACTAGTTTGCACTTCTACCAGCAGTTTAATAGGGTCCTGAAAGACAATGATTTTAAGATGATCAGACTGCTTTCTACTGTGTAGTCTTGTTCAGGAATATAATTACTAACAAACCTGGCTTGTATTACTTTCTAGTTTGGGACTAGAGCCAGATGGGAAATAGAAGATTTGGATGGTGTTCTATTTATATGCCTAGTACTTCAATACCTGGTCATAGTAGAAGCTTGTGTGTGTTGCTGGGGTTTGAACCTAAAGCACTGCACATGCTAGATGAGTAGTCTACCACTGAGCTAAATCCACCGCCCAAGCAAATGCTTTATTTTCCATTTCTAATGTCTTTATATTATTGGTCTCATGTATATCTTAAGGAAAGTTTAGTTCCAAGGGGTCATTGAAAAAGATGCTGAAAGAAATAATATTTTCCACAGCTAAACTATGTTTCTTTTCTTCTTTTCCTCCTTTTTTTTGGCCAGTCCTGGGGCTTGAACTCCGGGCCTGGGCTCTGTCCCTGAACCTCTCAGTGCTCACGACAACTGCTCTACTACTTGAGCCATAGCACCACTATTGGAGATAAGAATATTAGTCTTTCCTGCCAGGATGGCTTTGAACTCTGATCCTCAGATCTCAGCCTCCTGAGTAGCTAGGATTCAGATATGAGCCACCGACACCGAGCTTAAAGTCTGTTTCTTTTTGGCAGGTTTCCTACTTAGAAAAGACCATGACTACTGATGAGGGTGCCAAGAACAATGGAGAAAACCCAGCAGCCACTGTCGCTGAACATGGAGAGGACATTACCTCCAGAAAGGACCGAGGAGTGTTAAAGGTGAGGCTGCTAGTGAGTGGCACACAGGCAAAAGGGCTATCTGGGGGCCGGGAGTTTGGCCTAGTGGTTAAAGTGCTTGCCTAGCATGCATGAAGACCTCGGTACCACATACATAGAAAAAAGCCGGCAGTGGTGCTGAGGCTCAAGGGGTAGAGCTCTAGCCTTGAGAAAGTCCAAGGACAGTGCTCAGGCCCTGAGCTCAAGCCCAGGACTGGCCAAAAAAAAAAAAAAAAAAAAAGGCTATCTGGAAACACTGGTCATAGAGCTTTCATTGTGGGGTCGGGTGGTAATATCATTGAGGCTTACCAAATGCCAAGCACTATATCTAGCTTCATGTTTTAACCTTGGTAGCACCAAGGTTTTCATTTTAATCCTGCTTGTTAGATGGTGAAAAAGAAACTGTGCTAGGTGCCCCAATCTTATAAATCTTAGTAAATGTAGATCCTGGAGTCAGGGCCAAGTCATTTTATGCCTGACTTCAGAAAGCTGTGCCTCTCTTTTTTCAGTACACAAATGAGTTCGAATTTTACTATATCTTTCTGAGACAGGATATTGCAATGGTAGTGCAAGTTGGCTTCATAATTACAATCTTTCTGACTCAACCTCCTGAGTGCTGAGGTTATAGACATGTGCCACCATGCTTGTCATTTAATGTATCATTTCAGTATATAAAGGTAGCTATAATGACCATATTCAAGACTTTTTAGAGGGAAACAAACCTAGTTTGGATGCCTCAAAAGGATTTTTTGTATACATGTAGTGTTCCTGTATGCCACAAAGACTTTTTGGGAGTGGAAGAAAAGATTTTTATCAGAAAACATTACATCATGATTAATTTTGCTATTTATTGAAGCACTGTATGTAATTTTACTATAGTTAATGATTTTTAAAATTTGTTTCTCAAACACTGTCCACTGTGAGACAAAGCACATTTGAGTCTTCAATTTCCTAAGTCAGTAACTAAAGCTGAGACGTTACATAGCTTTCACATATTAAGTAGTTGCTTCTCCTACATCTGTAGATACAGATGCTCTTTCATTTGGCTTTTTCTGCTTATGTCTGTAGCATTTGTCTTGCATGTTTAAGCCCCTGCATTTTGTCTTTAACACTGCAAAATAAAGAAATAAATCAACAGGCGATAGGTGATAGCATCATTGCCTTTGCAGATGGCCCCTGGCTTCAAGTAGCCATTCATCTATGTGCCCAGATGTTTGTGTACCGTCCTTCTAGTACAGATTCCCATTGCTGGCTAAGCCTAGACTTCCAGATACCATATGTACTTTTAGATTCCTTTTGTAGTTTTTTTTTTTTTTTTTTTTTTGCCAGTCCTGAACTTGAATTTAGGGCCTGGGCACTGTCCCTGAACTTCTTTTGCTCAAGGCTAGCACTCTGTCACTTGAGCCACAGTACCACTTATGGCTTTTTTCTGTTTATGTGATACCGAAGAGTCAAATCCAGGGCTTCACACATGCTAGGAAAGTACTCTACCACTAAGTCACATTCCCAGTCATTTTCCACCCCCTTACTGCTCCCCCAAACCTTTTTATCTGCAATCCCATGAGAGTAATACTGCTTATTTTACTTTAAAGAATTTTGGGGCTTTTGAGCTAAGAAAGTTGTGGAATTTAAGTTCACACTGTTTATGTGGTGTTTATTTGGGGTGGGGTTAAGGAACACATCTACAAGAATTTAAAAGCAAATAATTGTACTCTACAAATAAAAGTTCAAACCCTTCTCCAATAAAGATATTCACTGAATTTTAACTACTATTCTCTGCTATCTACAAAATATGATTAATTTGGCATAAGATGATTGACAGAATAAATGAAACCACCACATGCCTGGATTGAATTTTCTTTTCCAAGAAATGACCAACTGCATTAGCTGCTTGCTCTGCCAAGAACAAAATAAATATAGTGGATTTTACGATAGCTAAATATTTTTCAGCTTGGAACTTTTCTTTGGCATTTCCTTTACTAGAAAACAAGTTTTTCAGAATCATTAAACTGCCTAGTGATACTAATGGCTTTTACAGACTATTTTTCAAATGATAGGAAGCATAACCTGTTATACCAGAATATTGGGCTGTCTGAAACCAAACCAAATTGGCAGAATATCGATAAAAATTAGTGTTTTTAACAAAAGACAGAAGTAAAATCATACCTTTGAAACTCCATTTCTTCGTTTACACTCTTTCATTGACTGTTTGAAAAGTCTCATAGTCTTTCTAGTCTGGTTTGTTTGCACAAGTTTATGTTTTGAAAATTCTTTGTGTTAGTATAGAATATTACACCAGTAGAGGAAAATTCATTAGCTAATGTTCTTGAGGGAATAGTGCAAAACCTTTAGTAAAGACAGGTTTCTAACTGAAGGGATATTGAGAAAATGCTGAAGGAAGCCTTCAGGAAAGACACTAAATCTGCCTAGTGATGTGGAATGGACTGTGTTGCCTGTTTATTCACTGAATATAAGTCAGAAGTTCTACCACTTGTTTTTTGATATTTCTCTTTTCTAGATTGTCAAAAGAGTGGGGAATAGTGAAGAGACGCCAATGATTGGTGACAAAGTTTACGTCCATTACAAAGGAAAATTGTCCAATGGAAAGAAGTTTGATTCCAGTCATGATAGAAATGAACCATTTGTTTTTAGTCTTGGCAAAGGTAAGAGTATATTTTAGAGGTGTATTTTGCTTAGATTTATTACTATCTGTATTTTATAGGAATAGTACAATCTAACCGATTCTTGCCCCAAAGCGATATTTTTGGAGAGTAGCAACATGGGAGTCTCTGAGATTCATTTTCTTTTTTTGCCAGTCCTGGGCCTTGAACTCAGGGGCTGAGCACTGTCTTTGGGCTTTCTCAGGGGTACAGCTCTATCATTTGTGCTACAGCACCACTTTCAGCTTTTTTCTATGTATATGGTACTGAGGAATCAAACCGGGGTCTTCATGCATGCTAGGCAAGCACTCTACCACTAGGCCAAACTCCCAATAATCTATCAGTTATTTTCTTAACAATACTAAGCTATTTCTTCCTCTTTTAGAGAGGGCAGTGGTAGTGGGGTATGAACTGAGGATCTTGCCCTTACTAGACAGGTGCCCTACCACTTGAGCTACACTTGGCCCTTTCTGACTTGTGTTTAAGCCCCAGTCAACCTGGTTTACAATTCAGTCTTGAATTTCATATGGGTTTGATATTCAGTACCAGCCACGGAAGCATACCAGGGGCAGCTCTGTTCATGTGGCTCCATGGTCTTCCAAAAATAGTGTTTGAGCACTTGCTTAGCAGAGAGCCAAAAAAGCAGACTTTCCATGAAACACTACTTTTACTTGAAGGGGCAAACTGTGATTATTTAAACTTGGTTATTACGAATTTGGAAGGTATTTTGTAGAAAATGAATGAAATTGGCCTGTCTCTTCCAGGAAAACAACTTACATTTTGCTATTGAGTTTTTAAGTAAAAATCGCAGTTTTGAAAATTTGGTGTCTGCCACAATGAGTTTGACAGCTTCCTGAAACTTGAGACATTTCTGATGAAATCAGTGGGTATTAATGAATGTGACTTTTTAGTATTATACACTGAAATGTGTTACAATTTGGAAAGTCTGAATTACTCAATGAGCTAGTATTTTTTCAGTGAACATTACAAGATACCCATGGTTATATGGATAAATAATCCATTTTAAGGCCAATTTCTGGTGATTGGGGGGGTGATAATCCCTATGAGGTTTTTAATCTCTAATTAACTACTTAAACTCCAGAAATGGCACCGTGGTTCAAGTGGTAGAGCGCTAGCCTTGAGCACAAAGACACTCAGGGACAGTGCCCAGGCCCTGAGTTCAAGCCCCACAAGTGATAACAACAACAACAACAAAAGTAAAAATAAAAGCCTAGGGACATGGACCACCAAAAAAAAAGATTTTTACTAATATTTCTTCACATATTTTTAAATGTCGATTAAGTGTAGAGAGTGAAAAGTAGTCATCCCATCCTTCTCCTCTGACAGGGGGAAGACTATAATTGCTTTCTCTCTCTGACTCTAGAACTGGAACTAACTATTCTAACTCTAGAACTCAACCACTAAGTTTGGACTGAGAAAAGGAAACGGCAAGTGGTGAACTTTCTGCCTTTTGTGGTGCCCAGAGTCACTCGTGTTTCATAGTGACATCTGCTTCCTGTCCAAACTTCAGTGCTGGCTGTCACTGCCCCTATCACTTTTGGGTCCTTAATGAGTTTAATGGCTGTTATCATGTGAATGTGTGCTAAAATCAAACACAATTTCCCTTTAGACGTAGAGATCACTGTAGCGTTATTTTAGATAAGTTTTCATTTTTGATGATTTAGGGATGTGAACCTCCCAGGCTACCAGAATGGTTATAGCACCATTATTTAATTTAGATGACTTCAGAGTGACTGGTGCAATCCACCAAGTCCCCACTCAACCTTTAGAATGTCTGTCTTTAAAAATATTGAAGTTTTAGTCAGGCTCCGGTCGCTTACACCTGCAACCCTAGCTACTCAGGAGGCCAACATCCAAGGGTCACGTTTCAAAGCCAGCCTGGGCACTAAAGTCTGTGACACTCTTATCTCCAATTAACCACCAGAAAACCAGAAGTAGCATTGTGGCTCAGTGTGGTAGAGCACTGACCTTGAGCTGAAGAGCTCAGGGACAGCACCCAGGCCCAGAGGTCAAGTCCCATGACTGACCTTAAAAAAAAAAAAAAAAAGGACAATTTAGAGCTTTATATTTTATAGCAATTTCTAGTTCATCAAAATGGAAAAATAATATATATGGACAATGGCAAAACAACACTGTCTCTCGAACTCTTTTTAATCCCTTACATTGCACATATTAAAGAGATTATGGTATAATGAGGTTAAGGGATTTGCTCATAAATACAGAGAAAGTGGTATAACCAGGCTCACATGCAGAAAGTGACATCAGAACTTAGAGTTTAAAATGTAACCCAAACTAGGTTTAAGGACAAAAGTTGGTCCTGGTCAGCAATATGTGCCGAGAGCCTGTTCCCTAGCTTTTTCATCACCACCGACAGGGCTTATGAAAGGCAAAATTAGAATGCTTGTATGCTTGACATTATTGGAGTCTAATTCCTATTTAGAGTTTTATTAACTTATTTATTGGCAGTACTGACTGAGGTTTAAACTTAAACTCAGGGCCTGTACTTGTTAGGTAAAAGTATTCTTTATCACTTGAGGCACACTCCTGATGTTTGTTGTTGTCATTTTGAGTCCTGGGGCTTGAACCCAGAGCCAAAAGGATTGAAGGCAGGGCCTAAAAGAAGTATTTATACACACTTAATTAAAGCAACATTTTCCATAATAACCAAAATGTGGAAAGAACCCAGTTGGTAAATGGATAAATACAATGTGACTTAAAAGTTTAGCAGAATATTATTTAGTCCTAACATAGAAAAATTTGGCATATTCTACAAGAAGGAACCTTGAAGACATTATACATTATGCTAAACGAAAGTGGTCTAGTCACAAAAAGAGATAAATTTATGGCACAAGTGGTTCACACCTGTAATCCTAGCTACTCTGTAGGCTGAGATCTGAGGATCAAGGTTCAAAGTGAGCTGGGACACAAAAGGACCTGAGACTCTTATCTCCAATTAACCCCCAGAAAAATGGGAAGTGGGGCTTGGCTCAAGGGTAGGGCAGTAGCCTTGGGCTGAACAGCTCAGGGATAGCACCCAGGCCGGGTTCAAGCCCCATGACCCACAAAAAAAAAAAAAAGAGATTATTTTATGACCAAACTTACATTAGCTGTCTATAGTGGTCTCCATCCCCAAAACAGGAAGAATGGTGTCAACCAGGGTAAAGGGGAAGAGGAAAAAGGGAAGGTATTTAGTGGAGCAAAGTTTCAGATTTGCAAAATGATGAAATTGTGAAGATTGATGCATACAGTGTGAAAATACTTGACCATACTGAGATATATGCTGAAAAATGAATAGGATAAATTCAATGTGTTTTACAAAAGTTAAACATTTTTTATGTCAAAGAAGAAAAAATATCAATGTTCTAAGGCATTTTTCTAAACAAAAGTTTTAGATGATTAAATTCAACTGTTTCCCTTTTGTACTACCATTACATTTTTAAATGCATTATGTGGTTTTTATGTTTTTGATTTTTGCCAGTCCTGGGGCATGAACCCAGGGCCTGAGCACCATCCTTGGGCTTTCCTCAATGCTAGTGTTCTACCATGTGAGCAAAGCACCGCTTCTGGCTTTTTCTGTGTATATGGTACCGAAGAATCAAAACCCAGGTCTTTGTGCATGATAGGAAGCACTCTACCATTAGGCCAAATTCCTGGTCCCTGCATTATATGATTTTTTAAATCAGAAAAATATATAGTCCTACAAAAAGAAGAAAAAACATAGTGTATTGCTTTTACACTGGGCTTTGTATAGTTTTAAACTTTTAAATTTACACACATATATATTGAAACTCAAAGCATCTTATTTGTATTTTTTTAATTTTAAAATTTTTCTAACTTGCTGTACAAAGGGGTTTCAATTCAACCTGTCAGCTTATGACTACAGCATACCAGGTTGTCATTCCTTTCATAATTCTCTCTCCAGATTACCCATAATTAAGCATAGTTATAAAATTACTTAGGGTTAGCTACATTTTACATTTGCACACTGTGTGTGTGTGTGTGTGTGTGTGTGTGTGTGTGTGTGTGTGTGTGTGTGTGTGTTCGTGTGTTCGTATGTACATGTGTGCTCACTTGTGCATGAGTGCACCAGTCCTGGGACTTGAACTCAGGTTATGGGTACTATCCCTGGGCATTTTTGCTCAAGGCTAGTGCTCTAGCACTTGAGTTATAGCTCCACTTCTGACCTGTGGGTAGTTAATTAGAGATAAGAATCTCATAGGCTTTCCTGCCCAGGCTAGCTCTGAACCGAGATCCTCAGATCTGTAAGATTGTAGGTGTGAGCCACCAGCAGCCATTTGTACTTATTCTTATTTGGTATTTTGTTAAAAATGGAGTAGTACTCTTGGAATTGATAAAGTACATTGTGTTTGAGCTAGGAAAATTAAAGTCTGATCAAATATAAAAATAAGTTGTCTTGATATATTTTTGGTGTATTTTATCTACTAAGTAGAGTAAGATCTTAAGATCAAGAATCTCTGAAAATGTTCATTTTTCTGACCCAGTAATTCTGCCTGTAGGTTTAGCTTAAAGAAATGTGGTAGAAACTGTTACCTACCTCCAGACAGCCTTGCTTCATCCTGTTTGCAAATACCCTGAATGGACCTGTATGCTTCCACACTCTGGACTACCTGTTGGGCAGCCTTGTCCTTGCTTTCCAGTCAGAGCCCATGAGGAACACAGCTGTAGTTCCATACTCTTGAGTCCCTACTTGTGAGGGAGGAGGCACACTGGGCACTGAGTGTCTAAGGAAGCATGTTAGATAGGACCATTGATAGAATTTGGACTGAGGTGGATAGCTTTATAGAAGTGGGCTTTGCCTGGGTTAGGTGTTATTGGGATGGGAATGACTCTGCATTTGGGTATTAGAAGAGATCTGACTGGAGTAGAGTGAGGCTGGAATTGCCACTGACAGAAGCAGCACTCACTCAGATTAGCCAGAAGAGGGGGGTGTTTTGTAGGGCTCACAATGATGTTTTTTGTCCAGGCATGGAAAGCAATTTTTAAGTTTTTTATTTGTTTCAGTTTATCATGGTTGTGCAATGACCTTGACTGGTATTGGTGCTTTGTGAAATGGTTGGTATCTAGCAGGACAGTGAGAGCCTTGCCATGAGCCTTAGGCCAGCTTCACACACTCTGAGGCCTACATGCATGCAGCTCATTACTTTCTAGGAGTCAAGGACTCCTTTCCTTCTCAGATTCTTACTAAGAACCATTTAAAACTTAATTATTTACATGGTGCTGTTTGTAGTTATGTAATTTTGTAAGATATAAGAATCCCAAAGTGTGTGTATGCAAAAAAAAAAAAAGAATTATGGGAAAATGGATGGAAAGGGTGATACTGATCAACTTATAACCTGCATCAGTAGCTCACACTTGTAATCCTAGCTCCTCAGGAGGTGTGTTCTCTCTCTCTCTCTCTCTCTCTCTCTCTCTCTCTCTCTCTCTCTCTCTCTCTCCAATAGTGCAGTTTGAACTCAGGGCCTTGCACTTACTAGGCTGGCACACTACCACTTGATTCATGCCTCCGACCTTACTTTTTGCTGTTTATTGTTTTTTCTCTGTTAGTTTGTTAATACCTACTGGGGCTTGAACTCAAGCTCCCACTGTCAGCTTTCTTGCTTATAGCTAGTCCTCTACCATTTGAGGTACACCTCCAGCCCAGATTTTTGCTGGCCGATTGGAGATGGAGTCTAGCTGATTTTTCTACCCAGACTGGCCTTGTACCATGATCATGTACATTGCAGTTTCTTGAGTCACTAAAGTTAAAGGTGTGAGCTACCAACATCTAGCTTTTATTTTTAAATTCTAAAATGAAGTGAGTATATGTTGTTTTGTATGATTCCACACTTCAAGCACTGTTTTAAACTGACCTTCCAGTCAATCCTTATTGTTTCAGGCTTTTACTGTTCAAAAAAATTAACACTGGTTGGTCCTGGTAGCATGTGTCTATAATACCATCTGCTTAGAAGGTAGAAGAAGAAAGAGTACAGCTGAAGGCTAGCCTAAGCAAAAGTTAGTGAGACCCTAACTTTAAATTAAAAGCAAAAGGAGTGGGAGTTTTCCATCCCTGCCTAGAAAACCTGCACTTATAAGCAACAATTGTAACACAGCGATATCTTGTGAGTGAGGTTCACACCGCTTCTCAGGGCTTTAACCTGGTGGTATTTGAAGCATTGGTACAACTACACCCTCAACAGGTTTTCTTCTGTCTTCCAAAAGATCATACTTACCTTTCTGTGTCTAGCTTTTACTGAGCTCTGCTGTCTCATCACTCCTAACTTGAATGTCTAGTGTGAAGAATTTGAAATTTGTCTGAAATTTTGAGTTGTGAAAACTAAATTTGCCAAAAGTTTAAAATCTGGCCTTTCCTTCCTGTTAGGCCAAGTTATCAAGGCCTGGGACATGGGGGTGGCCACCATGAAGAAAGGTGAGATCTGCCACCTGCTGTGCAAACCAGAATATGCATACGGCTCTGCTGGCAGTCTCCCTAAGATCCCCTCCAACGCCACTCTCTTCTTTGAGGCAAGTATGCATATGGAGTCAGTTGCCTTGTCAGCACTTGCTTTTTGCCACTAAAGGGAGTAGGGGAATGGAAGGAGGACCTGAGCTTTGAGTTTGCTGCTGAGAATCAGATTCAATTTATTTACTTTGGAGCTTGGCTTCTTGAATTGTTTCCCACAGACCAAGGGGTGTGTGCCAGTGCTTTCTTAGAAACATGTCTTTGGCACAAAAAGGGCCTATTCAAATAAACAAAAGATACAGGCTTAAAAGTAAGGACCCAGGTCACTACTATAAAATGCTCAAAATTGACAAGCTAGAAGAGGTGGTGATGGATGTGAAAGTATGCCTCTACAAAGTAGCAAAGTGTTTTCATGTTCTTTAAGACTTATAAATGTCACAGATATCATTCTTCATTTGGAACAGTGGGTGGTGATGTTTGAGGTTCATTCCATGTTGAATTAAGTACACATATTTGACAAAACTTAAAACATATTTGATAAGAGCTATCCCTCAACAAGTTAGTTGTAGGCTAAATTCCTAAGATTTAGTCTCACATTGTAAGACAGGAACATCAAAAATATGAAGGTAAAAAAAGAAGTGGTCTCAGACTCAGACAAAATAATTCTGGGCCAACTTCTTGTAATGCCGTCTTTTTGTCTACAGAGCAGTGTTCCTAGTATTTCCTGTCCATCTTTGCACTGCAGCCCCACAGGATGTATCCTAGATGTTATCATTATACTAACTTGTTTCCAAGTATTGAAAAGTGCAATGTTCTTTTATCTCCCTTTTCAGTAATGAAGACGCACAGATAGACGTGTTTTAAAATAGAATTCCATTTCATAAAATGAGCAGAGAGGGCCGGGAGTTTGGCCTAGTGGTTAAAGTGCTTGCCTAGCATGCATGAAGACCCGGGTTCGATTCCTCTGTACCACATATAGAAAAAAAGCCGGAAGTGGTGCTGAGGCTCAAGTGGTAGAGCTCTAGCCTTAGGAAAGTCCAAGGACAGTGCTCAGGCTCTGAGCTCAAGCCCAGGACTGGCAAAAAAAAAAAAAAAAAGCAAGCAGAGAATCAGCCAGTTGTCTTTGCCTTTGCATGTGTTAAATTGGCTTTGATCTTTTCTCAGTTAAGTCCCTTTCCTTTCTAGATTGAGCTTCTTGATTTCAAAGGAGAGGACTTATTTGAAGATGCAGGCATTATCCGTAGAATCAAGAGAAAAGGTGAGGGATACTCCAACCCAAACGAAGGAGCAACAGTAGAAAGTAAGTATATCTGCAGAGGGAATTGGCCCTTAGAAGTTGAGTTCCTTTATGTAAATGAAATGGAAATTCTATTTTAAAATCTATACATAGAAACAAAACACACTGAGACCAGGTGCCAGTGGTTGAATGATTCCTATGACCTCCGTAAACATTTAAATCCTATCAAGGATTTCTAGGGTCAACGGAACTTTAGAAACCAAGAAGTCCAACTCTGCCTTCCTGTCTAGGAAACGTGGCCTGATACCCCATTTCCTGCTTCCAGACTGGGGCTGTTATATATCTCAGCTCTTCTTTCTGTACAAATAACTCTTTTGCCATGCCTCCAGCAATTTTTGCTTTTATTTTTTCAGATAAGAGTTTGAGCTTTTTGCCTGGAACCAATCTCAGACCACAACCCTCCTATCTACACCTATCCATATAGCTGGGACTATGAATTCAAACTTGAGATCAAGCCTGGCTTGGACTCTTTTTTTTTTTGTGGGTCGTGGGGCTTGAACTCAGCCTGGGAGCTGTCCCTGAGCTCTTCAGCTCAAGGCTACCGCCTTACCCTTGAGCTAATCCCCACTTCCGTCTTCTAGGGGTTAATTGGAAATAAGAGTTTCAGGTTCTTTTGTGCCCAGGCTGGCTTTGAACCTTGATCCTCAGATCTCAACCTTCTGAGTAGCTAGGATTACAGGCTTGAACCATCGTGTCACTGCGCCCAGTGAACTCTTTATTTTAGTTTCTGTGGGGCCAGGAGTTTAGCCAAGTGGTAGAGGGCTTACCTAGCATGCACCAAGACCCAGGTTTGATTCCTCAGTACCACATACATAGAAAAAGCTGAAAGTGGTACTGTGGCTCAAGTGGTAGAGCTCTGACCTTGAGAAAGCTCAAGACTGGCAGAAAAAAAAAATAGGCCTTTCTGAGTTTTGAACGGGCCTTTGTTTCTTAGGTATACACTCCGCCACTTTTGCCACTTCCCCATTTTTGCTTTTTAAAATTCTCTTGGATAGTCTCTTGATTTTGCTTTGGGACGATCTTAGACCATAATCCTCTATTTTTGCCTCTCATGTGTTTGGGAATACAGATGTGTCCCATATCCAGTTTGTTGAGATGAGGTCTCACTAGCTTAGCAGATGCCAGTAACTCACACCTATAATCCTAGCTACTGAGGAGCTCATGATTGGGAAGATCAGAGTTCAAAGCCACCCTGTCTCAATCAATAGCTGGACATCCTAGCTGTGGAGGAAGTAAATGCTGGGTCATAGTGCAGGCCAGGCTGGGCATACAAGTGAGACCCTATTTGAAAAATAGCAAAGGCAAAAAGATCTGGGAGCATCATTCAAGACAGAGAATGCACAAATCCTTGAGTTCAGTCTTCATACTATCTAGGAAACAAATATATTGGATATATCTCAAAATAGTTTCAGATTCAACATTCATTTCTTAGCAGCTTCATTTAGTAAATAATAATTTAATACATGTGTGTCTAATACCTAGTAGCCTGTATAATATAAAAAATGAATGAAAAATAGTCCCCTTTAACTAAGAATTTCTTTTACTATAGGGTACCAACAACTCTCTTTACTAGCCTTATGTACTCATTTATTTCCTATAATAACCTTACAAGATAAGATAATCCCCAAGTGAGGAAAGTTCAGAGATATATTAACTGCTTAAGGTCTCAGAGTTACTAAATTGACTTTTTGGTTTCTAAGGTTCTGTTTGCCCTAGAAATCTTTGATAGAATTTGAATTCTTATAAAATTTATTCAAGATTATCTTTATTAACAGGCATTTGCAAGCACATGTGCATATATATATATATAGTGTTTTAATATTCATTCTGAAAGTTTTCAAACCTAAAAATCAGATTTTCTTAATATGCTCTGAGAACTCCCCTATATTCAATAATTTTTGTCTTTGAACTGGAAGATCTTATTGACTGAGAAGAAAACTTCTCCAATTTGTACATAATACCATAAAATTATTATCATGCAGATAGATGACTTTGGGGTAGACTTAAGTTTGTGTTTTGGTGGTAAACTCACTATGAGTCATTTCCTAACTTTCTGGTTTGAAATAACTTTTTTTTTTTTTTTGCCAGTCATGGGGCTTGAACTCAGGGCCTGAGCACTGCCCTTGGGCTTCTCAAGGCTAGAGCTCTACCATTTGAACCTCAGGACCACTTCCAGCTTTTTTCTATGTGTGTGGTATCGAAGAATTGAACCTGGGTCTTCATGATTTCTAGACAGGCACTCTAGTCAGTCATGGGGCTTGAACCCTGGGCTTAAGCGCTGTCCCTGAACTCTTCAGCTTAAGGCCACTCTCTACTCCTTGAGCCACAGCCCCACTTCCCCCATTTCCAATTTTCTTGTGGTTAATTGGAGATAAGAGTCTCATGAACTTTCAAGTCCAGACTGGCTTTGAACTGCGATCTTCTGGTACCCAGCTGGGGATGGCATTTTCAAGTCATATTTAAATAATCACTTATATAATCAACCTTTCTTTCTTTCTTTCCTTCTTTCTTTCTTTCTTTCTTTCTTTCTTTCTTTCTTTCTTGTTCTTTCTTTCTTTCTTTCTTTCTTTCTTGTTCTTTCTTTCTTTCTTTCTTTTTCTCTCTCTCTTTTTTTTTTTTTTTTTTGCCAGTCCTGGGCCCTCTCCTTGGGCTTTCTCAAGGCTAGAGCTCTACCATTTGAACCACAACACCACTTCCGGCTTTTACTATGTATGTGGTACCGAGGAATCAAATCTGAGTCTTGGGTTTTGGTGCATGCTAGGCAAGCATTCTACCACTTGGCCAAACTCCAGGCCCTAATTTTATATTTTTTCTTGAGTCCAAATATTTTAAGAAAGAGCAGTAAGTAGTCTTCTGTTTATCACCTTATTATAATGTACTCACCTAGGAGATTTGAGAATAAATAATTTACTTTTTCTTCAGAAGTACTAATTGATTTGAGGGGAGCAAATCAATTTTATGGAAATGTATTTTTATTTATAAAGGGATCTTTTGTGGGGGGGGGGTCATGGGACTTGAACTCTGGGCCTGGGTGCTGTCCCGGAGCTCTTCAGCTCAAGGCTACCACCCTACCCCCTTGAACCTCAGCCCCACTTCCTATTTTCTTTTCTTTTTCTTTTTTTCTTTTTTCTTTTCTTTCTTTCTTTCTTTCTTTCTTTCTTTCTTTTTTTTTTTTTTTTTTTACCAGTCCTGGGCTTGGACTCAGGGCCTGAGCACTGTCCTTGGGTTCTTCTTCTCAAGGCTAGAGCTCTACCACTTGAGCCTCAGCACCTTTCTGGCTTTTTTCTATCTATGTGGTACCGAGGAATAGAACCCCGGTCTTCGTGCATGCTAGGCAAGCACTCTACCACTAGGCTAAACTCCCGGCCCCCCACTTCCCATTTTCTAGTGCTTAATTGGAGATAAGAATCTCACAGTCTTTAGTGCCGGGCTGGCTTTGAACCTCGATCCTCAGATCTCAGCCTCCTGAGTAGAACTACAGCCATGAGCCACTTCCCCAGCAAGCTAAAGGTATCTTGCCTTCCTTCTTGTAAACAAGTTAGTGCTGTGGAGGAAGTGGACAGAAGTTGCTTAAAGATTATCCCTATACTCAACCAGGAGGACCTTGTTAGTTTTTGTTGATGTTATTTTGTTTTTGTGCTGGTACTGGGATTTAAATTCAGACCTCAAACTCACCCTTAGCTTTTTCACTCAAGGCTGGCACGCTACCACTTGGGCCCTACCTTCACTTCTAGCTCTTTGGTGGTTAATTTGGAGGTAAGAGTCACATGGACTTTCCTACTTAGGTTGACTTGGAGCAGTGATCCTCAGATCTCAGACTTTTTGGTAGCTAGAATTACAGGCATGAGCCACCATTGTCCAGTTGAACACCTTGTTACTTTTGAAGTCTTAGTTCATATGGGACAGGTTTCTTTTCATGGTGTTGTCCATACTCTGTGATTCAAAACCAGGTTTGAAATGTAGAACAACAGCCAGATGTAGAGTGACAGAAGAATTGACTGATCACCAGAATTCATTATCCCGAATGTTAGAGATACAGAAGCATTTCAATGTAGTACTAAGTAGAAGGGACACACAGGCTTTGGAAATGACAGGCTTGAGTTTTAAATCTTGGAATTACTGTTTTGTTGTGCTGGAGAATGAGCTCTGCACCTTGGGATTGCTAGGCAAGCAAATACTCTTTGAGAATCTTGATTTATGAAATCCTACTTCCTTATGTGGCTGGGAGCTGACAGGTGTGGCACCACACCCAGCCATTAGATGTAACCTCTTGGGCTACTTTTTTGTTTTGTTTTGTTTTTGCCTAGGCTAACCTGGAACTGCAGTCCTTGGTCTCACTTTCTCAAGTAGTATTGTAGGCTTGTGCCACTGTCTCCAGCTTTACCTATTATTTTGTCTGTAGGTAACATACAAGACAACCTTGAACACATAGTTTTCTCAAATGTAAATACTCTTTTCCCATATAAATTATGATCCATTACAAAGGAAGGTGTCTTACATATGGGCATTGTTTAATTTCTTTTTCAGGACTTAGGCACTGTCCTGGAGCTTTGTTTGCTCAAGGCTGGCATTCTACCACTTGAGACACAGTGCCACTTCCAGCTTATTCTGTTTATATGGTACTGAGGAATAGAACCCAGGGCTTCATGCATGCCAAGAAAGCATTATACCACTAAGCTGCATTCTCAGTCCCTTAATGGATTTTTTTTTTTTTTTGAGCATGGTGCTTGGACTCTGGGTCTGGGTACTGCTAAGCTCTTCAGCTCAAAGCTACCACCCTACCCCTTGAGCCACAGCCCCACTTCCCATTTTCTAGTAACTAATTGGAGATTAGTTCTTTAGTACCTGGGCTGGCTTTGAACTTCAATCCTCAGATCTCAGCCTCCTTAGTAGCTAGGACTACAGGCATGAGCCACCTCGCCCGCCCCTTAGTAGATTTTTTTTTAACTGTATTATTTTTGTCTTTTCTTTTTTGGTACTGGGGATTGAACCCAGGATGTTGCACTTGGTTGGCAAACGCTTTGCCACTGAGCTACATCCCAGCCTCCTTAATGGCTTTTTAAAAGGGAATCTTTAACTAGTTAGTGGTGGCTCATTTATGTGATCCTAGCTACTCCAGAGGGTACAATCTGAAGATTTCTGCTCAAAGCCAGATAAGGCAGACAAATCCAAGAGACTGTTATCTCCAATTAACCTTCAAAAAGCTACAAGCATAGGTTTGGCTTACATTGTAAAAATGAAAAGGCAAAGCAAGAACTTCAGGCCTTGAGTTCAAGCCCTACTACCAGCAATGAAAAACAACAAAACGGGAATCCTTGATTCATCTTTCATACATCTAATCCATGGTTAATTTATCTGTAGAAACAGTCTTCACCTTAATTTCACATCTGCTTATAACAATCTGATTTAAATGTTATTTTTCCAGGGTTTTGTTTTTTGAAGAGTACTATGTCTTGAATTAAAAAGCTTTTACCACGTTGTAATCTTTTGCTTTCTTTTTATAATTTTTCCCTTGTATGGAAGAGATAAATTAGCTTGACGAGATGTATTTTTCAGGTATTTTGATTTTTCCGCTGTGTATCACAAATCTCATATTTGCAATGAATTTTAGATTATGTTTCATTGTGCTTTTTTTGTGTCAAGTAAGATGATGATCTTGTAATTTTTATTCAGTGTTGTCCTTTTCCTATGGTAAAAGGTGTTCAGTCACAGTGTTCTGAGGTGCTCTAATTGTCATGATTAGGATGGTGATACTTTAGTCATTGTACTTTCATTTAATTGCCAGTAGTGGCTCCATGGCCACTTAAACTTCATTGTCTTAGGAAAGAGTGAGTCTGGCACGAGGCTCTGAATAGGTAGGCGTAAGTCTGATTGTGGCTGTTAGTGGTTATAAGTGGCCTTCACATGCTGGCTGGGCAGGAAGGACATTCTCAGGATTTGAAGCTCCCTTGGAATGCAGAGGATGAAGACAGTAGCTGTAGTTTCAAAGAATATCACAGGTTCAGATTGTGGGAGAATCTCCTTCCCCTTTGAAACTTTCTGAAATGATAAGTAGAATTAGGGAGGCTGTTTTTGTAAAGAGGAAAATGGAACCAGAATGGTGAAGAATTTCTGGAACGTGTAAAGTAGATGAAATTGGCCTGCTGGAAACTAATTTCAGCAAACCCAACCCAAAACAGGTGTAGAGAAGACCTCTGTAGAGGTACATAGTGTTCTTCTCAACAAGCTTGGGCAGAACTCCAAGCTCACAATTAGCTGGTGCAAGGGAGCCAAAGCAGGCTATGGGGCAATCATCAGGATTGTTCTAGAACAATATGGGACAGCTGGGACAGTTAACATCCACTGCAGTAGTTCCCAGCTTTAGCTGAATTAGAATTACATGGGGAGCTTTTAAAAACACTGTTGCCCAGGCATTAAACATGTTAAATGAAAACCTCAAAGGGTAGAATTGTAGGCAACCATTCTCTCTCTCTCTCCCTCTCTCTCTTTCTCTCTCTCTCTCTCTCTCTCTCTCTCTCTCTCTCTCTCTCTCTCTCTCTCTCTCTCTCTCTCTCTTTTCTTTCTTTCTTTCTTTGCCAGTCCTGGGGCTTGAATTCAGGACCTGAGCACTGTCCTTGGGCTTTCTCAAGGCTAGAGCTCTACCACTTGAGCCACAGCACCACTCCTGGCTTTTTTTATGTATGTGGTACTGAGGAATCAAACCCGGTGTGGGTGCATGCTAAGCAAACACTCTGCCACTAGGCAAGTGTTTTTTGTTTTTGTTTTTGTTTTTTTAGACTCCCTGAGTGATTCTAGTGTGTAACCAAGGACTAAAAACTACAACCTAGGGTCTGTCTGGCTCCAGAGCTAAAGCCAGTAAGCTAGTAAGGCCAGGTAGCAAAATATGAAAGGTATCAACTTCAGAAGACTCCCAGTGTTAGAACTTTTGGGCTAGAGAATGAAAACATAAAGTGTCATTGGGCTGAGAGTTTGGCCTAGTGGTGGAGTGCTTGCCTAGAATGCATGAAGACCCAGGTTAAATTCCTCAGTACCACATACAAGGAAAACAAAACAAACAAAAAAAAAACCCAAAATTTTAAAAAGCAAAGAAAGTATCATTGGATCATTCCCTCCCATTATTCCATCTGTCTGTCTCTCTTTTTCTCTCTTTTCTCATTACTGGGGTTTAAATTCAAAAGACCTTGCACTTGGTAGTATAGGCCCTCTACTACTTGAGCTACACCACCACCCTTTTTGCTGTAGCTACTTTTCAGAAAGGATCTTGCTTTTTCTAGTCCAATTTGACCTTGATCCTACTCAGGCTTCTTTCCACAGGGCTGAGGTGATAGGCATACACCACTGAACCAAGCTTTTTTTTTTTTTTTTTTTTTTGATTGGGATGATGGTCTCATGACTTTTTCCCTGAGTTGGCCTCAAACTACTCTCCTCCTTACTTTCACTTCTAATGCGCTAAGAATATAGGTGTCAGCCATTAACACCTGGCTTGTGTGTATATGTGTGTATGCTGATACTAGGGCTTGAACTCAGGGCCCCTTGATCTCATCTGGCAGCTTTTTTTTTTTCATTGTTCAAAGCTGGTGTTCTTTGTTGAATGGAAACTTCTTTGTACAGTTACTTAAAGATAATTAAAAAAAAAAAAACCTGATGTTCTACTGATTGAGCCAAGCCTTCTAGCTTTTTGCCGGTCAATAGAGAGAAGTCTCACAGACTTTCCTCCCTGGGCTGGTTTTGAACCCTGTTGATTTTAGTATATGCATACATTTACATAGTTTCTTAAAAATTTAATGAGAAGTGTTAGTGAAGATAGGACTCAGAACTTTCATACCACTTAGTGTAGAGTGGGAAAATATAGGGATAAGGAAAACTTTATAATTCAGCAAAAAAGCTGGCTAGGTGCCAGTGGCTTATTCCAATAATCCAGTGGGCTAAGACCTGAACATCGAGATTCAAAACCAGCCTGGGCACTAAAATCCCTGAGACTCTTATTTCCAGTTTAACAACCAGAAAGCCAGAAGTGGTGCTGTGGCTCAGTGGTAGAGAACTAACCTTGAACTGAAGAGCTCAGGAAGAGCACCCAGGCTTAGAGTTCAAGTCCCATCTCTCCCCCCCCCCCAAAAAAAAAGAATATGAGAAAAAAAAAACAAAAACCAAAAACAGGATAACAACTGCATAGGAAACGTGAAGCAAATAAAACTAATTATATCCTTAAAAAAATACAGATGAGGGCCAGGAGTGAGGCCTAGTGGAAGAGTGCTTACCTAGCTTGCACAAAGATCTGGGTTCAATTCCTCAGTACCACATACATAGAAAAAGCTGGAAATGATGCCATGGCTCAAGTGGCAGAGCTCTAGCCTTGAGAAAGCCCAAGGACGGTGCTCAGGCCCCCAGATCAAGCTCCAAGACTATTAAAAAAAAAAAATCCCAGCTACTCTGGAGGCCAAGATCTGAGGATCAAGGTTCAAAGCCAGCCCAGCCACAAAGGGACCTGAGACTCTTATCTCCATTTAACTTATAGAAAACAGGGCGTTGGGCCTTGGCTCAAGGATAGGACGGGTAGCCTTGAGCTGAAGAGCTCAGGACAGAACCCAGGCCAAGTTCAAGCCCCATGACCTACCAAAAAAAATAATAATAATACAGATGAAAGTCTCCTATGAAAGGCAGAAAGTCAGATACAATGAAAATGTTGACAGCAAAAACTTACCTATATACTCTAAAACAGCAAAAGCTGACAGGGAGTTTGGACTGGTGGTAGAGTGCTTGCCTAGCATGCACTAACACTGGGGTTTGATTCCTCAGTACCACATACATAGAAAAAAAGCTGGAAGGGCCGGGAGTTTGGCCTAGTGGTAGAGTGCTTGCCTAGCATGCACGAAGACCTGGGTTCCATTCCTTGGTACCACATACGTAGAAAAAGCCAGAAGTGGTGGTGAGGCTCAAGTGGTAGAGCTCTAGCTTGGGCTTAAGCCCAGGACAGGCAAAAAAAAAAAGAAAAAGAAAAAAAAAAAAAAGCTGGAAGTAGTGCTGTGGCTCAAGCCCAAGGACAGTGCTCAGATCCTGAATTCAAGCTCCAGGACTAGCACGCCCCCCCCCCCAAAAAAAAAAACCAGCAAAAGCAAAAACAAACCAAAAATCAAAAGTAGAGGCAAGAAGACTCCATATATGTTCATATTGAGCTCTTCTAGAACTAGTTTTGGCTTTTATTGTTCTTGTCATAGTTTGCTCTGTGTGTGTGTGTGTGTGTGTGTGTGTGTGTGTGTGTGTGTTGTGTGTGTGTGTGTGTGTGTTGTGAAAGTTGAACTCAGGGCCTGGATGCTGTCCCTGAGCTCTTTTGCTCAAGGCTGGTGCTCTACCACTTTGAGCCAAAGCTCTGCTCCCTAAAGTTTTTTTTCCTTCCTTCTCTTCTCCCACCCTGCCTTTTTTCCCCCACACCCTGGCTATGTTTGAAGTATCTGTGGATGTCCTGGCAAATAACTCCAAGAAGAAAGCAAATTATAGATACTATTATTGTGTTTTTACAAAATAACATATAGACTTAGTGTAAAATATCCTATTCTTTCAAATATTTTAGATTTAAGTTGCTCCTTCTAAAAAGTTATTTGCAAAGTAGAGTACAGTTTTAGTGGAAATTAGTGGGGGCTTTGTTTTGTTTTTGTTTTTTGTGCCAGTCTAGGAGCTTGAATGCAGAGCTTAGGTGCTAACCTGAGCATTTTTGCTAGTGTTCTACCACTTAACCACTGCTCTACTTCTGGCTCTTTAGTGCTTAATAAGAGTCCTGTGAACTTTCCTGCCCAGGTTGGTTTCAAACTATAATCTTGAGATCTCAACCTCTTGATTAGGATTATGTGAACCACAGTGTCTAGCTGAAAATAGTGCTTTTTGTTCCAAAAAAAAAAACAACAAAAACAAGCAATAGATCAAGATAGTATTATAAAACAAAAGCTCCTTTTCAGTAATGTATTTTAATAGCCGCTTGGGATTGATTAAAATAGGAATGCTAATAGAATAAAAAATAAAAAGGAAAATTCCTATAAATTATCACTCTTAATACTTTATTTTCAGATTGGTCATTAAATAATTATCTACTTTTTCATCTTGAAATATGTGGTGGGCACTGTGTAATGTACAAAGAGATTACCTTATTATTAGCTACTGTAATCAAGTTTTGAAATTATGCAGACTTCTAAAACATGCTCAGTCTGGTATGCCTTAATACTAATAACAGGACAATAATCATAACTAACATTGAGTATATCCCAATATCCATACTTAACAGTGTTTGTGCATGGTAGACTCCCAATGGATGAATGAATGATATATTCAGTGCTAAAACTTCAACTTAGCTAAGGCTTTAATTTAGCATGAATTAAATCTTATATATTTACTTATTGTGGTGCTACAGATTGATCTCATGCCTGAGTAGTTGAGTACTCTACTACTAAGCTATGTCCCTAAACTCTGAGTTTCTAACTTAATCCTCTCAATAATTATGAGTTAGCTAGTGTTCTCTGTTCTACAGATGAAAAAACTGAGAGTCAGCATTTAACTTCCAAAGTCATATCGGTTTAAGTGGCAGGATGGATCAGTTCAGTAGACAGAATAGGTCTGGCTTGATCCAAACTGCTGGGAAGGCAAAAGCAGTCTGTGTTGGTGAAGAATTTATCTGCTGAATATATGCTTCCTGTTTAGACCACAGAGTAGAAATCACTTGCAAAAATGTTCTTCTATCTCCGTGGCCAGGTTACCTGTCTGCCCTCCATTAGAAGTATCCCTCAGTATCTAAGTCTCATTACCTTTTCAGAGAATCATTAAGATGCCACTCCTGGAAGTGGAGCTGTTGCTCAAGTGGTAGAACACTAACCCCAAGCGAAAAAGCTAAGGGACCAGTGCTCATGCCCTGAGTTTAAGTCCCAGTAGCAGCACAAAATATAGAGAATATCCTACTCTCTCAGAAGCTGTGCTTCCTTAGGCAGGAGACACAAAGAGGAAATGTTTGGCAGGGATTAGGCAGCAGAGGAGACGTTGGCAGAGTGGGAGTAACCTGTTGAACCTGGTTTTCTCTCACCAAATGACCAGTCTTGTCCAGTAGTAATGCCCATTACAGCATTCCCATCCAGATCCCTATGACCCAGTAATTGTTTTGGGAATGAGTGCAAAGCTATCAGACACCAACTACTATAATTAGAAAAGGGAAAAACACTTACCAGAGCTAACGTCTTTAGGCTGGAGCATTTACAGCACTTTTTTTTTTTTTTAAGTTATACAGCCTCTTTCTCAGTTTTGCTTCCTAAAATACAAATTGTGCAGTTTTGGGGTTCTTGCATTCCAGTCTTTGTTGCTGCTGTGCACTCTTTCCTTTTCTCCCCCTATTTTAATCGGAGTACAAATTGCTGTCAGCACATCGAGTTCATGTGCCAGCCACATTCAGAACAGGGTGTTCTGTGCTCTTCAAAACAAAATTGCTCTAGGGCAGTGAGAGAACAATAAGTCAGAGGCTCCAGTTTAAATGATGTTTTGCAGCGGACCAGGCTCACTTGATGTGGTTACACTCAGATTGCGCAGCTAAGCTTGGGTAATTGGGTTTGGTTTGACTCTGTGGGGTTTGCTGGAACTTCCCCCACCCCCAAGTTACATAGACTTTAAGTCAAGAGAAAAATGTTGTTTCTTTTTAACTTGTTTATTTCTTTCTTGACCAAAAAAAGCCCTAAGTAGAAGCATCCTGTATGTACTTTTATTCACTTTGGCCACGTCATAGATCATTTACTTCCCATCAATCATGCTGGTTGAGATTAGCAACAGACCTCCTGAGCCCTTGAGGCTGAGCTCTCAAATGAGTCATGATTGTTATTATTAAATATTTATTACGTGAGTATTTGTACCAAGAGATACAAGGTCAAAAGTAACCACAGATCTTCCACAACCGGAGCTGCCGTGGTTTTCTTTGGTACCAATTGTTAGATGATATAAAGGAGTGTAAATGGATCAAAGGATCTGGGCCCCCTCCACAGGTGCCTCCAGAGGAGAGCCATGATGGACCGTGGCTGTGGGCAGGCTCCTTGGAGCTGAGGTGCTGCGAGTGCTTGTCTGCAGCCTCGTAGAACTTGTCATGCCAGTGTTCCAAGGTTAGAAACCAGTTAACTGGGCAAGTGATAGCCTTTGGTGCTTGTAGATATCAAGAATCAATGGACTGGATGAATCCGTGCACCCTGAGGCTATGAAACCTCTACTGCTCTGACATTCCAGATATCATCAGTGTTACAAGGTGGAGACTTGTATGTGCATATCAATATGTCTGCATATTACTTTAAGATTTTATGGGGGGCCGGGAGTTTGGCCTAGTGGTAGAGTGCTTGCCTAACATGCACAGAAACCTGGGTTTGAGTCCTAGGTACCACATACATAGAAAAGCCAGAAGTGGTGCCATGGTTCAAGTGGCAGGGCTCTAGCCTTGAGAAAAAAGCCCAAGGACAGTGCTTGGGCCCCGAGTTCAAGCCCCAGGACTGGCAAAAAAAAAAAAAAAAGTTTATGGTACTGCAGCTAGTGCTTTTTTTTTTTTTTTTTTTGCCAGTCCTGGGCTTGAGCTCAGGGCCTGAGCACTGTCCTTGGACTTTCTCAAGGCTAGAGCTCTACCACTTGAGCCTCAGCAGCACCACTTCCGGATTTTTTCTATGTATGTGGTACCGAGGAATCGAACCCGGGTCTTCATGCATGCTAGGCAAGCACTTTAACCACTAGGCCAAACTCCCGGCCCTGCAGCTAGTGCTTATTCAGGTCCAATTTCAAAAAAATGATATACCAGGAGAAAAAGTAGTATATACATAGGTAATATTTATAAGAACTGTTGCAGGTTTTGGTTTTGTTTTTGCCAGACCTGGGGCTTGAACTCAGGGCCTGGGCACTGTCCTTGGACACTTTTTGTTCAAAGCTAGCACCCACTACTTCTGGCTTTTTCTGTGTATGTGGTACCGAGGAATCGAACCCAGGACTTTGTGCATGCTAGGCAAGCACTCTACCGCTAGGCTATGCTCCCAGCCCTTTGTTGTTTGGTTTGGTTTGGGTTTGGGTTTGGGTTTGGTTTTTTTTTTTTTTTTTGGCCATTCTGTTAGATTGCCATAGACACTGGATTCATCATTTATTGTCTCACAGACCAGCTGTAATTAATATTTTACTTTCTTAATTACACTTTTGTTATGGCTTTCTCTTTCTTCTTCTTCTTCTTCTTGCTTCATTTGTCTTTCTCAATGTGTTTATTAGTAAGCAGTCCTCCTTATTCCCCCTAGTGTGCTGGGTAAAGAAATTTAAAGGAAAACTTTCAAATTATTTATGTCATTTCATGGGAGTTGAAAACCCATCTAGGAAACTGACACATACTCAGGAATCCTTTGCAGAGTCTTTGGATTTCCTGTTTTGAAAACACATTCAAACTTGATCAACCCAAAGCCACAACAAATATACTGATAATTTCCTCTTTACTAAATGTATTCTCCTTTAGGGAGGAAGATACTTCTAATAATAAACCTCAGACCAAAAAGAAAAAAAATCTGTTTAAGTTGTGAGCTAGTAGGATAATAAATCTCAGTATATTACACAATACATGGGTTGAAACCCACTTTGCTCAGCAAATGTTTTTCATGAAAAATGTAGCCATTAGTTTAAAATTTTCTTGCTCATATTTAAAAATATTTAGTTGCACAAACTTATTGGAGCTTTCAACCTCATTACAAACATCAATTTTTATTTCAGAAAAGTATTTTGAGCCTTAGACTCCCCCTAAAACCTCTAGTATGCATGTACTCAAAAGTAATCACCAGCTACTGGTGGCTCCTACCTATAATCCTACCTACTTAGGAGACTGAGCTCTGAGGTCACAGTTCAAAGCCAACCCGAACAGGAAAATCTGTGAGACACTTATTTCCAATAAACTACCCAAAGGCCAGAATTCGAGGTATGTCTCGAGTAGTAGAGCACTAGCCTTGAGGAAAAGAAAAGCAGAAAATTAAGTTGTGTGTGTGTTTTTGTTTTTTTTTTAAACCCTTCCCTTCTTTTTGCAGTGATAGGGGTAGTCCCTAGGGCCTTACTAGGCAAGGGCTCTGCCATTGAGCTAACTACATTCCCAGCCAAAGTCAAATTTACTTTTTTTTTTTTTTAACTAGTCCTGGGCCTTGAACTCAGGGCCTGAGGACTGCCCTTGGGCTTTTTCCTCAAGGCTGGCATTCTACCACTTGAGCCACAGCACCACTTCCAGCTTTTTTCTATGTATATGGTACTAAGGAATCAAACCCTTTCTGTGTATGTGGTACTGGGGAAGTAAACCCAGGTCTTCATGCATGCTAGGCAAGCACTCTACCATTAGGCCAAACTCCCAGCCCCAAATTTACTTTTTGAATTTACTGCAAATCGATTATTTTATTTAGAGGGACCCAATAGTAAGTACAATTTACAGGGAATATCTTTATTTCTGAGTATGGAATATAAATGCCATATGCTACCTCTACACTGAGAGTCTAGGATTAGCTGTTTTTTAAAGGAGCAAACTCAAGATTCAGACCCTTTTTAGATTGACCCAAATTTCCTAAACTAGCCTGGGTCTGTGACAGGAGTGAATCAGGAAGCTATTGGTTTTAGTGAGTTAGGAAAGGATTGAGAGCTTTAAAACTAAATATCCCAGTGACATTTTGGCCCAGTGTCTATACCACTGCTGTTTTGTCTTCAAAGTTGATCTGATTTCTCAAGACTGGGAAAGAGATAATATGATCAAAGAATTAATCATAAGAATTATCTTGAAGATAGTTTTTAGACTTTTTGAGACTTACATTACTGGGTCATAGAATCTGAATTTTAGAGCATTCAAGAGGCATTTGTTGATCACATAGTTGAAAAGTAGAGTTAAGGGGCCGGGAGTTTAGCCTAGTGGTTAAAGTGCTTGCCTAGCATGCATGAAGACCTGGGTTCGATTCCTCGGTACCACATACATAGAAAAAAAGACGGAAGTGGTGCTGAGGCTCAAGTGGTAGAGCTCTAGCCTTGAGAAAGTCCAAGGACAGTGCTCAGGCCCTGAGCTCAAGCCCAGGACTGGCAAAAAAAAAAAAAAAGAAAGAAAAGAAAAGTAGAGTTAAGGGGCTAGCAGTTTGGCCTAGTGGTAGAGTGCTTGCCTAGCATGCATGAAGAACTGGGTTCACTTCCCCAGTACCACATACATAGAAAAGCTAGAAGTGGTGCTGTGGCTCAACTGGTAGGGTTCCAGCCTTGAGAAAACCCAAGGACAGTGCTCAGGCCCTGAGCTCAAGCCCAAGACTGGCCAAAAAAAAAGTTCAATTAGGCTGGCATGATTGTAATCCCAGCTTTAAGGTGGCTAAGTCAGAAGGATCTGAGTTTGAGGCCAGCCCTAGGCTACATAGTGAGACTTTGTCTCTCCCATCTTTCTCGCCCTAAATAGATATTTAGTTTTTATTTGAAGAATAATAGTTGGCTCTTAGATATGTAATGAGTATAAAAGAACAAATGATCTTATTTAAAATAATCAGCCAGTCTTGAAGTGTTTTAGAAAATTACAGATTTGCCTATTGGCCATTATAATAAAGAATTTTCTTATGAGAGAGAAATTACATTGCTTGGTACCTGTTGCACAATCACATAGGCTAACCATTTTTCTTATTCAATCAAACACCTTAATACCCTTAACGCTAAAGGTAGTTGGAAGGTTTCAGAGAATTGTTTTTCCTAGAAAAAAAATGAGTCTTAGCTTATGAAGAAAATACGTGTGTGTATTTCCTATTTTATCTTTTTTTTTTTTTTTTTTTTTGGCCAGTCCGGGGACTGGGCTCAGGGCCTGAGCACTGTCCTTGGACTTTCTCAAGGCTAGAGCTCTACCACTTGAGCCTCAGCACCACTTCCGGCTTTTTTCTATGTATATGGTACCGAGGAATCGAACCCGGGTCTTCATGCATGCTAGGCAAGCACTTTAACCACTGGGCCAAACTCTCAGCCCCTCCTATTTGATCTTGAAATAAGATCTGATATGAAGTAACCCTGGGAATGGACTGAGTGAATTTGGAGTGTGGTGACTTAGGCCCAAGAAATTAACCTTAACTCTTAGCATGTTACTGAAGTTATTAGTAGTTTGTGAAGTTTCAGTGCACTATTGATTCCTCCAGGCTTTTGCATTTATTGCTCCCACTAAGGGACCCAGCTGAGTTAGTAGTTGATGTTATTGCCTTTAGATTTTCTACTTGTTAATCAGGTATGTTTGTGAATGCAATTAGGACCCTCAAAAAAACAAAGGGTTGCAATTAATTTATGTGTTTTCTTGGGGAAATAACCACTCACTTGGTTTTCTTACCCAGTTATTTGATGCCCAGGTGCTGTTACAGATTTGAAGTCATTATATATTCAAACTTAAGTTTGTGGCATTTTGATAATTATCTGCCTGAATAATCCAACATATCTTGACCTTGTTTTGCAGGTAAGGAATCCATCACCTAGTAGGGTTAGATCATACCTCAGTTCTAAGTTGGTTTTGTTATCTACAAGCTATCTTATTGAGGTATCAGTAGTTGTACATTTAATCAAAACCATGAGAAATATGGTTGTTCTTATCATTCAGATAGGGTGGCTAAGCTTCAACAAGATGTACTACAAGCGTCTCTTGATGAAATGAGAAAAGGGAAATGATACATGTTGCATTTGTGGCCACCACTTACCACTTCACTAAATCAGCCAGTCGTAGGAGCAGCTTTTGTGACTGTCCTGTCTCCCCACCCTCAGTCCACCTGGAAGGCTGCTGTGGTGGAAGGATGTTTGATTGCAGAGATGTGGTGTTCACTGTTGGTGAAGGAGAAGACCACGACATTCCAATTGGAATTGACAAAGCCCTGGAGAAAATGCAGAGGGAAGAACAGTGTATTTTATATCTTGGACCACGGTAAGCAGCACACCAGTTTAGCACACAGTGAAGTTACCTGAAGAACAGGGATAGACTTCGTTTGTTTTGGTTTTTTTTTTTACTCCGCATTTTGGTGTGTTCTATGAATTTAAGCAGTGCAGACATTTCATTGAGTCAAGTACAGTTCACCCAGAATGATGGGACCTTACACTACCACAGTAGTTGTGACTGTGTTTCCTTGGCTGATGGATGTTAAGGAGAGGATTGGCAAGCAAGCTTTGCTCTTGGATGTGGCTAACTCAGGCTGCTATTGGCCCTTGTCACATGTGGCAGGGTCTCCTTGCTCTAAATTCAGCAGGAGGCAGTAAACACATGCGGTGTTGGGAGTTACAGAAGTATTTGGATGATGTACTACTAGAATTTGTGCCGCATGTTCTTATATAGAGTCCCTGGGTTTTTTTGTTGTTGTTTGTTTTTCGTTTTTTCAGGGTAAGGGGGGGGTGTTTTGTTTTGTTTGGGGAAAGAAAAAAAAAAAGCATGTTCTTCCTGGATTGAAAGGCAGTGGAGGTGACTCATTTTTGCCTAAATTTTTCCCATCGTAAGGATATCCATTAGCACTTCGGAGCTTAGAACTATCAGACATTGACAGTCTGTCTTGTGAAAACATATTTGGTAGAATTTTTAGATCTCAAATTTCACCATAAAGCCGGCCTTTCTCCTGAGAAATGGACTCCTGAGAGGAAGCAGGGTGTTTTGATTTTGTTTGCATGGACGTGCATCTGCTGATGTAGTGTGTCCTCCCTTGACCCCATGGCTTTTCCAGTGGTAGGAACTGAGTTATTGAGACTCTAGATGACCTGCCCTTGCCAATAGGTACTACTGTGTCTTTTGTACCCTCTTTTGCCTTTGTGTCACCTCTGACCCAAGCCAGTCACCTATGTTCCTTTGTTCTAATGCATGGTCTATAATCACTTTTCTCAAGTGGTAATTTAACCACCACCTACTCTTGAAACTCCCTCCAAAATGCTTTTACCCTGAGTTCTAATGCCTTTTATGAAGCACCTTTTATGTAATCTCTTTTCTCTACCCTGTTCCTTGTTGCCCTACTGTATTCCCACCTCAGTGTATTTTATTAACATCTACACTTTCCTGTAGAAGCTCTTTGTATCTGGTTAGAACTTCCTTTTTCTCAGTGAAAGCATCAGGAAGGCTGCCTTTTCTGTGTCCATATCCAAATGATATCTCATTCCTTTTCAACTACCATTCCAATATTGTCATAGGTCTGACCTCACAAAAAAGGGCTGTGATTGTGATTTACATCTAATGTGTTTGCAAATTTAAGCTCCTGAGAAGAATAAGTTCTCATATGGGCTGAGAACATATAATGCTATGTGATTCAGTTCATTACATTTTAACTTAGCTGATGAGGCATTTATTGGGGCAGATGCCGCAAATATAGTAGCATAAAATAATAGAAGTGACATTTATCACTCCAAGTAGTTTCTTGCCTGTCTGAACTGTGTGTTAGAGGTGTGCCACTGAGCTGTCACTGAGCTAAAAATTGCTCCTTAAATGGGGAAACCAGTGTCTACCTAAGAAGCCTGACATGCCAGTCATGCAGCAAACTGACCAGCAGTAGAACCCCTGGGAAATGAGCCAGTATTGCTTCTGCCAGTGGACAGCCATCTTTCTTTTCCATTTTTCCCTTCTCTTTTCTTAGGCCACCAGAGAAGATAAATTAAATTTAATACATGATAGATGTTTCAGATCATTTCTAACATGAAAATAGTCAACCAATTTTTATAAATTCTTATGTCTGTAAGTTTTGTCCTATCGGTATAATTTAAGATATTGTCAAGGAACCTTTATTTTCTCTTCAAGTTGTTGGTTTTGTTGAGAAGTTGTGCAAAGTTCATTCCCTGTGACCTGACAGGGAACATGCATGTACAATATGACACACCTTCCACACCAAGCCTGTTGTATCTGAGCAGTGCTGTAACAATGCTGTTGCAAATTTGTGCTCTTGCTGTCATCTGCATTTCATTCTCCATAAAACTTCTGAGGCATGGTGGAGTCTAATTATGAGGCAGTACAAGTCAAAGATTAAACTATCTTCTCAGGACTAAGCAGAGTCTGAGTTTAAATCCTGACTCTGCTGCTGCCTCTGGGGGATGACTTCTCAAGAAGTAAGAAGTGCTTCTCTCTAAGCCTCCATTTGTTCATCTGTAAAAAGGACAGTATAAAAACTAGACATGCAAGTGCTTCTTGATGGCCTTGTTGTTCCTTTTTTGTATCTTTTACTGTCAGGAGAAAACTAGTAATGCAAAGACATTAATTTCTTCTGTTGCAGTAGCCCAGTTTATCTCTTGGTTAAGTCCTGGCATATCTGTCACTTGTGGTGATGTTTTTCAGTCAGTTAAATTGTGTGGTCTGGGTCCCTTTTTTTTTTGCCCAAACTGAGCTAGCATAAGTTAAACAACTTCTTGTGCCTTGAGGAAGTCAGGATGGCTGTCCTCAGAGCAGACTGTTGTGAATTCCTGCCTCCTCAGATGATGGTCCACCTACATCTTAAAAAGTTGACTTCAGGTGCGGGGAGTTTGGCCTAGTGGTAGAGTGCTTGCCTAGCATGCCCGAAGACCTAGGTTCAATTCCTCAATACCACATACATAGAAAAAAAAAGGCCAGAGGTGGTGCTGTGGCTCAAGTGTCAGAGCTCTAGCCTTGAGAAAGCCCAGTGCTCAGACCCTGAGCTATAAAAAGCCCAGGACTGGCAAAAAAAAAAAAAAAAAGTTCATTTTAACCCTTCAGTCTTCTCTAACTCCACCAGTAGCCAGATGCCCTAATGCTCCCTTTCCCCAATCTCACTCTCCCACCAGTTATGGCCCCTCTCTGTGGGCTTCTCTCCCCTTCTGTACCACAGGCAGGGGACTGCCCTGCGTAGTGTAGAACATTCAACAGTTCCTGGCCCTACCCACCAGAAACACCTGGCTCACCTGCCAACCCAGAGTGTCTCCAGGCATTGACAGATGTCACTTGGGCAAGGAAGGATTAAAAATGCCCTGATTAAAACCATGGCTCATGCCTATAATCGTAGCTACTCTGGAGGCTGAGATCTGAGGATTGCCATTCAAAGCCAGCTTAGACACTAGAGAACCTCAAGAACATGAGACTCTTATCTCCAATTAATCACTAGAAAATGGGAAGTGGGGCTGTGGCTCAGGGGTAGGGCGGTAGCCTTGAGCTGATGAGCTCAGGGACAGTGCCCAGGCCCAAAGTTCAAGCCCCATAACCCACCAAAAACAAAAAAACATGTATCTTAAAGCAAATAACATGCATTTGTCCTGCTTAGCACAGAACTCAAAATCATTACATGCTCTGAGCAAGCAGATGCTCAGTGTGTGCCCTACCTACCTCATTCCAGCAGGCAGGATATAGGCAGACAGATCTAAGACTTCCAAGTAGAAGTTTAGGTACCGCACCGTTACCTAAAATTGCCCACTGGTAATTACATTCTTCTTTTATTTCTTTGCTAAAGAAAACCCTTTGCCCTGCTGCTAAATTACCATACCCCATTCCTGCCAGGTCTCTTTATGCTTCTCTCAGCTTCAGCTTCCATTTTCTTGAGTAACTGTGGAGGTCAGTGAGTAAGCATTTATTCTGGGAAAATTGAGGCAAGAGGTAAAAAAGTAGACTACGCAACACAATGAGTGTATTCCCTCTCCTGTCCCTTTGCCCCAGAGAACACTGGGTGTGCCAGCACCAGCCCAGTTTTGACATCTTTCAGCACATACCTTGAAAGTGTGGTTTTATCTTCTGTAATATCTTTTCATACACCCAAGAGTAGTTTAGGCCTGGAAGCATAGCTTAGCCATTAGGATACCTGCCTAGTGAATGTAGGACAGGAATTCAATCCATGATACACAAGTTTAAAAAAAAAAAAGGTAGTTTAGCTTAACAGATAGAATGTATGTCATTGAATACTTGACTGATATGCTGGATATATTAGGGAGCCACTGGAACCAGACAAATAGAACTCCTCCACTAAAGAACCATTCATTCTAGCAAGTGTATGCTGCTTGTGTAGTTTAAGTTGGTTTGAAGGCAGCAGGTACTAGTGGCTCATGCCTGTAGTCCTAGCTATTGAGGAGACTGAGATCTGAAAATCACAATTTGAAGCCAGACTGCACAGGAAATCTCCTCTCCAATTAACCATCAGAAAACTGGACATGGCACTGTGGCTCAAAGTGATAAAGTGCTAGCCTTGATCAGAAAGCTCAGAGATAGTGCCTAGGCCCTGAGTTCAAGCCCTATGACCTACAGAAATATATATATATATATATATGCTGAGATCCTAGATGGCTCCAAAAAACAAGTTTTTAAAATCTAGTTTTAGTTAAAAACAGCTGCATTTTCCAACAGGGTGCATATGGAAGCGTAGGAGTACGTCCCTAGATGAGGGTTTGGGGTAGCTATTTTGTACCGTGTGTGTTCTTTGTGTTTCCTAGTGTGCCTTTTTCCTTCCTTCCTTCCTTCCTTCCTTTTTCTTTTTCCCCAGTCCTGGGGCTTGATGAACTCAGGGCCTATGGTCTATCCCTGAGCTTCTTTTTGCTCAAAGCTAACACTCTACCACTTGAGTCACAAGGCTACTTCTAGCTTTCTCTGTGTTATGTAGTACTGAGGACTCACACCCAGGACTTCATGCATGCTAGGCAAGCACTCTGCCACTAAGCCACATTCCCAGACAGCTTTTTTGTTGTTTTAGTATGTGGCTGTTTCTTCATGTTTATTTGATTGGAAGTGGCACTGTTCGAAAGTGACAGCACTTGAAGTTAAAAATGGAGGAGAGCTGGATGCCAGTGGTTCATACCTGTAATCATAGCTACTTTGGAGGTTGAGATCAGAGGATCAAAACCAGCTCTAATCAATCACCAAAAAGCTGGAAGGGGAGGTGTGGCTAAAGTACTATGAGCCAAAAAAGCTCAAGGACAGCATCAAGGCCCCAAGTTCAAGCTCCAGTACTGGGGAAAAAAAATTACATGAGCAGGTAGAGTGACACACACCTTTTTTTTTTGGGGGGGGGGGGAGCGTCGTGGGACTTGAACCTATGGGCCTGAGCTCTTGGGCTCAAAACTACTGACCTACCCCTTGAGCCACAGCATCAATTACAGTTTTCTGGTGGTTAATTGGAGATAAGAGTCTTACGGACTTTAGACTTTAGTGCTTGGGCTGGCTTTGAACCGCAATCCTCAGATCTCAGCCTTCTAAGTAGCTAGGATTACAGGCATAAGCCACCAAGCCAGGCTTGACACACAGCTTTTGTAACTACTGTTACTCAGAGGGTGGAGATGGGAAGATCACAATTTAAAGGCAGCTGGAACAAAAGTTAGACTCTATCTCAAAGAAGCCAGATGTGGTAGTCATACCTGTGGAAATTGTCATTCAGGACCTCCCTAGGCAAAGTTCCCAAGACCTTTGTAGGGGAGACGGGGCCTTTGCAAAAAACTAAAAGCAAAAGGACTTAAGGATGTGACTCAAATGATACAGGCCTGGCCTAGGAAATGGGAAGCCCTGAATTCAGTCCCACCAAAAACAAAAGTTAAAAGCAAGCACACCTTTAATAAGCACCACTGTAACAGTTGTAGTTGCTTCATCTCTCCTGCCCCTCCCACTGAGAAAGCTTAGGGCATGGCCTTAACAACTGAAAAGAAATGATGAAATCCAGCAGAGGAAAAGGCAGTGACATTTAAACAAGCTGTGATAAGCAGTGCAGGTGTCACATTACAGGCAAATGTTCCCTGGCTTCTGAGGAACCTCAGCAGTGGATTTGGCACGGTGTCAGCATGGTCAGCGGCTGCTCTGTCTTTGGGGGTCTCCGATGTGCCTAGCTCTCTGTGATCACAGTGCCTCAGAATACCGAAGGGAGTGCTCAGAAGTGATACACCAATTCTTTTAAAGTTTTATTTCTTACTCTCCATTTCAGATATGGTTTTGGAGAGGCAGGGAAGCCTAAATTTGGCATTGAACCTAATGCAGAGCTTATATATGAAGTTACACTTAAGAGCTTCGAAAAGGTGAGAAAAACCCCAACCTCTCTCCATTGTGGTGCTCTCTTCCCCACCCGCTTTCCTAACTGCCTTGCAGGCGGTGCAGACCAGTGGGCTTGATTTCCCGGTTGTGCTTTATCTTCTGTTTTCACACTGCTGCTAGAGAAGGGACAACTGACCGGCCCAGAAGCTCCGTGTGCTTATTTTGTTCTTATGTGTCAGCCTTTTTTTTTTTTTTAACTTTTCTTGGATAAAATCCAGGACTTGTTCCCTTATTTGTTCCTAGACTTGTTCTTTTTGTACTTTTTTTCCTGGGTTGAGGACAAAAAAAGGTTTATGTACTGCCAAGCTGCTCCTTGGGGGCGTGGGGCTCAGCTTCTCAGTGCTGAACGGGTTGTACCCTTCACAGAGTCACGAAGGGGGCCTGTGCTATGGCTGCAAGCAATGATCCCAGAGGCCAGGTCCGGGGCTATACAAGAAAGGAATCTGTAGAAGAGGGAATTTGTCACTTGCCTTGGGTTGAAGATCCTTGGAGAACTGCACCCCAGGGTCACTTCTGGAGGCTGCCAACTTGTTTAACCACAAACACGTAACATATGGCTGGGCTAAGTAATGCCATCAGTCGCAGCCCCATGTGTGAGACCTGGGCCACACCCTTCCTGGGGCCCCTCAGCAAATGACTAGTGTGTTCCGTTTTTATTCCTGCATAGTGACCCCTCTACATTCTGTATCTTACTCTGGAAGAAGGCCTGTAGTTTTGATCTAAGAGAGTGAGGAAAGGGCCTGCATCTGTGGCTCACACCTTTAATCTAGCTACTCCGGATACTGAGATCTAAGGATCAAGGTTCAAAGTCAGCCTGGGCAGGAAAGTCCCTGAGACTCTTATCTCTAGCCAGAACCACCAAAAAGCCAGAAGTGGAGCTTTGGGTCAAGCTGTTTCTCTTCAGGAAAAAAAGCTAAGGGACAGTGCCCAGGCCCAGAGTCTCTGGTATTTAAAAAATAAAATAAACTGAAGTCAAAAGCCAGTCATGGTGGTACATGCCCGTGATGTCAACACAGAAGTGAGGCAGGAGAATCATAGGCTCACCTGGACTCGTCATGAGATTCTGTCTCCAAGAAAAAAGACTGGAGCCTGCATGGAAAATTCACAGGTTCCTTGTTAACTAGGCTTTTAAATAATTGAGCTGAATCATAACGAGGCCACATGGTTGCCAAAGAAACTCGTCTCATCCTCACTTAAAGCAGAGGCAGGGTGGCTGCAGTACTGGGGACACAGCCTAATTGTTTTTTGATAAAGAGAATTTTGCAGTTAACACTTAAGCTTCTTAACTCCTTTGCCCTGTAGCATGGAGGTGATACCTTTTACTGGCTTCCCTGTAAGACCCCAGTTGGTCTATTCTGTTCATACAGAAAGTGCAGTTGTCTCTGAAAGAGAAAGAATTCAGGTAGTATAGACTAGCAGTTGATGGTGACGTGGCTTATTCATGGCTTTGAAGTGACAGCTTCCCATGAGCCGTGCTCTCCAAACCATGTTTTACCTGCAAGCCCCCAAGTACTCAGATGCAGGGTGTTATTGTGGAATCTGGATATATCTGGCTGCTACAAAGACCACTGCTGACCTGGAGTTTTGAAAATTCTCTATAGTTACACAGCTATGACATGACTATATTTTCATTTTAGGATCTAAAAACAGGCATAGAAAAAGTTTGCTAAAGTTGTGATCACTGCTTGCCTGAGGAGGATGAGGAAGTGTCATCTTCCTTGGGTGGCTTTGCCATGCCAACTAAAGGTGTACACTTTCACAGTGTTCTGGATGGGTCCACCTTGGGAAGCCAGTTCTCAGAGCCAACCTCTGACCAGTGGTGATTAGGACTTTAGCAGCCAGCCAGTTTGCCTGGAGTTGGGGTATCCTGTAGAAGTAGCTCGCATCAGCTGACGCTTTTCCTCCTGTGCTCATCTAACCGTTGCCACAAATTTACACACAGGCCAAAGAATCCTGGGAGATGGACACCAAAGAAAAACTGGAACAGGCTGCCATTGTCAAAGAGAAGGGAACTGTATACTTCAAGGTGTGTGAGTCCCTATCCAGCCCTTCCCATGTCAGAGAATTCACACAAGTGTCCATGGGTTTGCCTGAGATTCCCTACTCTGAATTCTGTCAACACCTTCTTGGTAAGAACAAGCCGGAGTTTGTATAGGTCTGTTGTTTTCTGTATAAGGAATGATGAGAAAAGAATTAATGTGAGGGGAAAAAAAAAGAACACAAATCTCTCTCTCTCCTACATATGGTTGTCTAGATTTTAAACTTTGCATATAATCAGACCATGTCTGGCTTGCCTATCCATCGCTCTATGGCTCTCAAGTCCTAAAACATCTTGCTGAGTCAATGGCTGGCAGGCAGAAGTGTTTGTAGAATGAAAGTGGAATGAGTGGACTGAGGGTTAGCAAGCAACAGAATTCAGAGTAAGTTCCCATCCTTTTCCTTTCCACTGTCCTGATGTAACCACTAGTTCATGTGACACAAGAAAGGAGAATTCAAACAGTTCCCTTGTTTTCCAAACAAATTTTAAGAACTTATTGAATGTGCTGGGCTCGGAAGTCTGAGATCTGAGGATCTGGTTGGAAGCCAGCCCCGGCAAAAAAGCCCCTGTGATTCATCTTTAATTAATCACCAAAAAACCAGAAGTGGCACTGCAGCTCTGAGAGGTAGAATGCTAGCCTTGAGTAGAAAAAGCTCAGGGACAGGACCCAGACTCTTGAGTTCACAGAAAAAGCTGAAAGTGGTGTTGTGGTAGAGATCTAGCCTTGAGAAAGCCCAAGGACAGTGCTCAGGCCCTGAGTTCAAGCCCCAGGACTGAGGGGGAAGAAAAAGAATGAAAAGGTGGTATGTTACATTTGTTTGTATGTAGGTAAAACCAAGAGAAGAGTTTCCTTAAGATTCTTTAATAATACTTTAAACGGAGAAAAGTGAATTCTCTGTACCTATTAAATGGAAACAAATTTTTACAAGAAATATTCCCAGGGGCCAGGAGTTTGGCCTAGTGGCAGAGTGCTTGCCTACCATGCACGAAGCCCTGGGTTTGATTCCTCAGTACCACATACAATGAAAAAGCCAGATGTGGTGCTGTGGCTCAAGTGGTAGAAGCAAGCCTTGAGAAAGCCCAAAGACAGTGCCTGGGCTCTGAGTTCAAGCCTCAGGACTGTTTCTCCCCCCACAAAAAATTCCTCTTTTTTTTTTACAATCTTTTTTTTTTTAAAGTTTATTTTGTTTAAAGGTGATATGCATGAGTACATTTCTTTTTGAACAATGTTAGCCCCTTTAATTTTCTTCTGCTTTTCCTCCCACCCCTCCCCCACAAATTATAAAGTTCACTTCCTACATAGTGTCTAGTTTTTAAAATTCCAATTTTTTTAAGTCTTAGCAAGAATTTATTTTAGTGTAATGGAGTTAAAGTAGGGAAAAAGGAAAACAAGAAATTTTCCTACATGGGGAGTAATAAATGGGAGTTAAAAGACAAATTGTCGATTCTTTTCTGTGGCTGTTTCTGAGCTAGGCAAATACTGGTGGTCGAAGCAGTCTAGCAACTGCTAATCCTTTGACAGTGGTTTTAGAGAGTAAGATGGGCAAGGGCCATCCTGGAGCCTGGTAATCTTTTGGACTTTCTTATCTTTCAGTGGAGGAGGCAGAGTTAGATAGCCCATCCTGAGTGTCCTAATATTATAACTTTTTAGAGGAGGGCTATTGTAGGAGAGGATCTTATCTACTTTTTTTCAGTTTATTTTCTGGTTTTAACTTTGAGTCTGGCCCTTTTAATACTTGTTAAAAAAAATAATATAATTTGGCTGGGGATGTGGCTCAGTGGTGGAGTACTTGCCTAGCATGCATAAAGCCCTGGGTTTGATTCCTCAGTACCACATAAACAGAAAAAGCCAGAAGTGGCACTGTGGCTCAAGTGGTAGAATGCTAGCCTTGAGCAAAAGAAGCTCGGGAAGCTGGGTGGGGTGGCTCATCCCACCTACTACTCAGCCACTCATCCTAGCTACTCAGGAGGCTGAGATCTGAGGATCAAGGTTCAAAGCCAGCCCTGCACAAAAGGACCTGAGACTTTTACCTCCAATTAACCTCTAGAAAATGGGAAGTGGGACTTGGCTCAAGGGTAGGGCATTCGTCTTGAGATGAAGATCTTAGGGACAATGCCCAGGCCCAGGGTTAGGGCACTTGCCTTCTGAAGAGCTCAGGGACAGTGCCCAGGCAAAGTTTAAGCCCCATGATCCACAAAAGAGAGGGTGGGGGGAGAAACTAAGAAAGAAAGAAAGATAGTTTTTCTTTCTTTCTTTTTTATCTAACTCAGGGACAGTGCCCAGGCCAAGTTCTAGCCCCATGACCCACCCACCAAAAAAAAAAGGAATGAAGCTCAGGGCCAGTGCTCAGGCCCTGAGTTCAAGCCCCAAGACTGGCACTCTCTCTCTCCATATATATGTGTATATATATATATATATATATGCGCACATACACACATGTTTAAATAATTTCCCTGTCTCCTTGGCTGCCTATCCTGCCTCATTCCTTCCCATAAATGATTTTGGTCCCTTTTTATTTGAAAAGGCATCCCAAGGGCAGCAGTCCTATAGCTATTTCCTGCTGACCTTGAACTATTAACCTACGTAGAAAGGGGAACCGAAAAGTCATTTCTCTACCTAAGTTAGCGTGGGAAACTCAGCAAAACTTTTGGTTGACAGCTTGTCCCATTCAAGACCAACAGATGATCTGGCTCAGGAGATTTGGGGTTGCACTTTTTACTGTATGCAGAGAAGGATTACATTTCTCTGGACCATGCTGGGTAACCGGCTGTCTTGTGAGCTTCCATCCCTGCCTCAGGCTCACCAGTGTCTGTCACCAGAGATGGCGATGAGGGCTTCCCTCTGCTTCTCCAGGTCACAGGGCCTTGAGATCCACTCCTGAAAGGCATTGTGGGCTGTCTCACAGAAAAGGAGAGTTTCACAAGGTAAAAGTTTCAGCAGGGATTCATTTTAGTATAGTATAACACAGTTAAAGAAAGGAGAAATAGTAAAGGGGAAACATTTCCTATTCCTCACACAGGAAATGAGTTAATGACTCATATATATTTTGCCAAGAAATGAACAGTAAAATAAAGATATTCCAAGACTAGAATGGAAGACACAGTACCTGGGGACTTTTCATGGCTCTGAGAAAGTGATGGGGACAACACCAATGACTTCTAAAGAACATCATGGAATATTCTCAGAGACCTTTCTAGCACCTAGGCATGTGGGACTTTCTCCTCACTTTCTTTATAATCAGAGTGCTTTGCAATGTCAAATGTAAAGGCCTTAGTGAGGAGAATTCATTTCTCAAGGTTTCTTTCCTTTTGTTCTTGCCACAGCACAAACCATGAAATTAGTGATATTTTTCAACAGCACGAAGCCATGCTTAAGTGTTCTGGAACAAGTGTTCCCGAGTAGGTGCTATAACATGGGCCACAGCAGTCACACCTTGTCTGGAGAAAGCTGGGTCAACGTTAACTCATTCTTGTTCACAAGGATAATCAAAACAAAAGCAAATAATGATCAGTGTAGGCAGAGGGTAAAGTGGAAATTGTTTTCTAAACTTCAGGCTAAGGCCCTTGATTGGGTCCTAAAATCCATAAGTTTATTTGCATAAAACTTGGATATTGGATTATAATTTAAAACCTATTGCGAGTTTGGCCTAGTGGTAGAGTGCTTGCCTAGCATGCTCAAAGACCCAGTTTCGATTCCTCAGTACCACATACACAGAAAAATCTGCAAGTGGTAGAGCTCTAACCTTGAGAAAGCCCAGGGACAATGTTCAGGTCCTGAGTTCAAGCCCCAGGACTGGCACACACACACACACGCACGCACACACACGCACGCACATGCTAAAACAAAAAACAAAACAAAAAAAGTGTTTTATGGTTTTTACTTTTTTTGTAGTAAATTTGAAGTCAGGGCGTCACACTTGCTAGAAAAACTATTACTTGACCATGCCCATCTGTGCTGCTTGCTTGCTTGCTTGCTTGCTTGCTTGCTTGCTTGCTTGCTTGCTTGCTTGCTTGGTTTTTAATAGGGTAGTATGAGATGATGCACACCTCAGTCCTCCTCTGTCCACCTTTCATATAGCTGGGACCACATCTTTACTCTGTCACTCCAAGCTTTAACGGTTGAGATAGGGTTCCACTAGCTTTTGGTCTAGATTGATCTCAGGTCCATAATCCTCCTGATTGTTGTCTCCTGACTTACTGGAGTTACAGGCATGACTCACCGTGCCTAGCCCACAAGTTTATTTTCAGCTCTGAATTTTTGTGGACCTTTAAAAATTGACAGTACTGAGGTTTGCACTCAACGTTTCACACATGTTAGGCACATGTTCCACTGCTTGAGTCACACTTCCAGCCCTTTTTGCTCTCGTTATTTTTGAGATAGACTCTCCTTTTTTGCTTAGGCTAGTCTGGACCACGTTCCTCCCTTTTGCAATTCCCACTGTACCTAGGAGAACACACAGGGACCC
The DNA here is from genome assembly GCF_031878675.1 of Megascapheus bottae. NCBI lineage: Eukaryota > Metazoa > Chordata > Mammalia > Rodentia > Geomyidae > Megascapheus > Megascapheus bottae. Next base: position 11,867,049 of record NC_143530.1, read on the forward strand.
CTCCATTCCTAACATTTAGTATTGAGACGGGGGTCTTGTAAATTTTCCTGCCAGGCTGACCTAGCACGATAGTCCTCTTAGTCTTAGCTTCTCATATAGATCAGATGGTAGGTATACACCACTGTGCCCAGCTATTAGCTAGATGGGAAACTTGGAAACTTTTCTACCTGGGTTGATCTTGAACCTATAACCCTCCTGATTTCCTAAGTAGCTTGGATTACAGGCACCAGCCACTGGTGCCTAGCCAAGAACTTCTAAACTCATGAGAACAAGTTATCTTTTAAAGAAAATTCTGGGCTGAGGAGGTAGCTTAGGGCTAGAGTACTTGCCTAGCATGCAAGAAGCCCTGGGTTTGATTCTTCAGTACCTCATAAACAGAAAAAAGCAGAAATGGTGCTGTCATTCAAGTGGTAGGATACTAGCCTTTTTGTTTTTGGTTGGTCATGGGCTTGAAATCTGGGCCTAGGTGAGCTCTTCAGTCTAAGACTAGTGCTCTACCACTTTTTTCTTTCCTTCCTTCCTTCCTTCCTTCCTTCCTTCCTTTCTTTCTTTCTTTCTTTCTTTCCTTTCTTTCCTTTCTTTCTTTCTTTCTTTCTTGGTCATAGGGCTTGAACTAGGCCTGGGCACTGTTCCTGAGCTCTTCAACTCAAGGCTACAGCCGTACCCCTGGGCTTGGGTGTTGTCCTTGAGCTCTTCAGCTCAAGGCTACCACCCCATCCTTGAGCGAAGCCCCACTTGCCATCTTTTTAGAGTTTATTTGGAGTCTCGGGTCCTTTTGTGCCTGGGCTGGCTTTGAACCTTGATTCTCAGATCTTAGCCTCCTGAGTAGCTAGGATTACAGGCATGAGCCACTGCACTGGCTACAGTGCAGTATTTTTTATGCTCCTGGAGTCTTGCCCCTCATTACTGTATACTATGTTGTGCACCACATTTTTATTCACAACAAATATACAGCGATCCCATAAGCTTCCAGTAGAGCTGAAAACTCTGTTACCTGCCCTGTTTGTAGAGTCCTAAGTGCTGATGCTGGTATAAACAAATTCCCTGCTCTGTTCTACTGGAGTTGTAAAGGTCAGGCACATACAGTCTTTATGATGCATTTTTCCCACTTACTTAAAAAGCAGTGACAGCTACAAACAACTATAAACAGAAGCATTCTTGTTGTGGTAGCAGCTCTGTGTTTGTCATTGCTCCAAAGTCCCTCTAGTGGGACAGGCTGTGCAGGTGAGGACGATGGGGACAGTGACACTGACAGTCCTAGGGTAGTGCATGTGGCTTTTTTTTTTTGGTCATGGGACTTGAACTCTGGGCCTGGGCACTGCCCCCTGAGCTCTTCAGTTCAAGAATACCACCCTACCCCTTGAGCCACAGTGCTACTTCCCGTTTTCTGGTGGATAATTGGAGATACAAGTCTTCCGGACTTTAGTGCCTGGGCTGACTTTGAACCGCAGTCCTCAGATCTCAGCCTCCTGAGTAGCTAGGCTTAAGGTGTGAGCCACCACGCCAGGCATGTGGCTTCATTTTTAACAAGACTTTGGGGGCTTGAACTCAGAAACTCATGTTCTTGCTTGGCTTTTTTCATTCAAGATTAGTGCTCTACCATTTGAGATACCCATTTCTGGCATTTTGCTAGTTGATCAAATATAAGAGCCTCTCAGACTTCATTTGCCTGGGTTGGTCTCAAACCATAGTCCATAGATTTTAGCCTCCTGAAGCAGGTAGGATGACAGCTACGAGCCACCAAGTGCCTGGCAACATTTAAGACATGTAAGTAGGACCCAATGCCAGTGGCTCACAGGATTACAGTGCCTATAGTCCTAGCTACTCAGGAGGCTGAGACTGGAGGATCACAATTTCAAGCCAGCCCAGGCAAGTCCACGAAACTCTGAGACTCTTATCTCTAGTTAACCACCAGAAAAATGGAAGAGACAATGTAGCTCAAGTGGTAGAGTGCTAGCCTTAAACTGAAGGGTTCAGGGACAGCACCCAGGCCCAGAGTTCAAGCCCCACCACTGCTGGGGGAGAGGGGGAAGAATCGCCTCATGATGCATTTCCATTTCTCAAAACATTCCCTTGTTAAGTAATATGTATCTATTTTCCCAGATTTCTAAACAGAATACTAACAGTGTTTTAGACAGGTGAGGCTTTTAACATTTGACTAGAATCAATTATAATAAAAAGCTCAGCCAGCCAGAAGCTATAGGTAGTTTTACTGATGCCCTAACTTAGGAGAATACTTTTAGAAATGAAATAATGTCATTAAGCCATCTGTCTTAAAGCCTTACCTCCTGAATATAAACAGAAACGTGTTGGAATTGGTGATACGCAGCACACAGCAGTATATAAGTATCTGTATGGTATTTAACTGTGTTCTTAGCATCACAGCCATAACCAGATTTGTGTATTTCATAACATTGTGAGCCTTCTTTAAATTGCCAATCTTTGGATAAAATCTGGGTCAGCACTCACACATATGGAACGTATTATTTTTAACATGCAATATGATAGACAAGATCTTTCAAAACATTAGTCCATTGAGGAAAAAAATTCATGAAAGGTTCAAAACCACTGACCTAAGACTTTTCTCCCAGAATATCTCTGAACATTTTGTACCAGTGAAAACTTCCCTGGAGGCACCTTCGTAATTATAGGTAAAAGATCTCAGCAGTGATCCTAGCTTTAGCTGTAAGTCTTCAAAAATGGCTGGTAGTTTCCTGTGCATAGACCCATCCCTCTCCAACTGTCAGGGCAGGTTTCAATCTGCCACCCTGCTCTCCTGTGCTTTATCTTCCCAGGGTATTGACTCCACACATTGCGCATGTGTACAGAGTCCAGATGTGTGGGTGAGACCAGAAATGAGCTGGATTAGCGGGATGCCAGTGGCTGACACCTGTAATCTTAGCTCCTCAGGAAGCTGAGATCTGAATATAGAGGCTCAGAGCCAGCCCGGCCAGCAAAGTCCATGAGACTCTTATTTCCAGAAAACTACCAAAAAAGCCAGAAGTGAAAGTGGGCTCAAGTGGTAAAATGCTAGCCCTAGCTAAAGAAGCTCAGGGGCAGCACCCAGACCCTGAGTTAGAGGGAGGAGGAGGAGGTGGATGAGGAGGAAAAAGAACAACAACGAAATGAACTACAGACCCTCATTCCATGCCTTCTGCCTGTTCCCACTGACGGAACAATCTGGTTTATCGCTAAGAAGATAAATCTCTCCCTGCACTAAGACTATTATACACAGCTTTAAATGAGGCCAATTTAGATTATAAAACTTCCTTTCAGCCTCAGAATACTAATGAGGAAAATTGTGAGAGATGAACAGTCATCATTTGGCTCTGAAAATAATTATTAAGCACAAGATACTATGCCAAGTGTTGTGCATACCACTTAAACAGTATCTGCACGACACAAAAGGGCATTGGCCATCCTGCTTGGCTCATATGTTTTCTCCAACTTGGGTGGCAGTTTGAATTCTGAAATTGCTGCAGTGATGTGGGGTTCTTGCTCCCTCTTGTGGTACTTAGGAGGAAAGCATGTCTGCTATGGCTCGCTAGTTAAGATAGCCCTTCGGCCACTGAAATCTTTCAGACAAGCCAGGGTTTGCTAGGTTTTGACTACCCTTGCTGAACAATTTAGACCCAAATCTAAGATAGAGGAGAAAGAGAGAGAAAGAAGCTAAACGCTGTGAAAATGACAAGCCTTGCCTAACATAGATGAGATGACTTGTTTCCTCCCTAGTCATGCTTCCATTTTGACACCCAGCCATGTATTTTGATTCCATAGTTGGAATTCTTGATCTTAACATTTATTCAGCAAACCTTTATTAAGGACTTCTTTATAGGAATGAATAGAAAAAGGGTAGACTATACTGCCTGTCTTCAAAGAGCCCACGACCCAGCAAGGGAAAAAGCAGTAACAGGAAGAAAATGCCAGCCCTGGAACTGGTGGCGATTTCCTTTTCTTTTCCTCTTCTCCCCCCCCCCCATCCTGGGACTTGAACTCAGGGCCTGAACAATAATATCCTTGGGCTTTCCTCAAGACTAGTGCTCTACCACTTGAGCCACAGCACCACTTATGGCCTTTTCTGTGTATGTGGTACCAAGGAATCAAACCCTGGTCTTTGTGTATACTAGGCAAGCACTCTACCACCAGGCCAAACTCTCAGCCCTTTTTTTTTTTCTTCTGTTTTATATGTGGGTTCTTAGTTAGCCTAAGGCTGGGACAAGACACCTATTGTCCTGGCCTTTATACCATAACCAAGTGCTCTAAGCCTCATGGCATAAGACAGGATTTCACTCTCCTGAAGGCTGCCTCATTCCCTAACAGAAGCCCTGTCCCTCCCTAAGGCACCAGTCATCTCCTAAAGATAGTATGCTAGCGGCGACAGCTTCTTCACCAGAGGAGCTGCAGCAGGGCCTTCTTCCTCCAAGCAGGGCTTCACTTCTCATGCCATCTCCCTGAGGTCCGTATGCCACGGACATCCTCTTAAAGCTGCTCTGCCAGCTTTTTCTTCTTGGTTGAATGACTGCGTATTGTGGGGAGAGACATTGGACAGTGATAGATATTTGCTGCTTTCAGCAAGGTGCATGTTACTGACATCATGGTAATACTTCATTGGTCACATTGGATCCCTATCTTAATGGGTCTGGCAACTCTTCTGCCATCTGCCAGAGTGTGGCATCCATGTTTCCAGTTGATAATTCCCTCCTGCAAAGGAGAGTCCTCATTTACACTCTTACTTTAGTTTCCCAGCTATTCAATTCTTTCATTCACCTGCAGTAACAATAAGCATGTTGTTTCAGCCCCAGAGTTTCTTAGAGTATATGCACGTGCATTTCATGTGGTGGTTTACGGTTAGAATTATCACCAGGTAAGAGAGCAAGAGGTGGGATGGTAAGCATATGCCAGCTCCCCTGGAGGCTGGTAGTAGGATCACAAGTATGAGTCAAGCCTTGGCAACTTAGCAAGGCCTTGTGGGAAAATGAAATAAAAGGGTTAATGTTGTAGCTTACCTTTCCTTAGAATTTACCTGGGTTTGATTTCTTGCACAGTAGGGGAGAAGAGGAAGAAGGGAAAAAAAGAACAAAAATACAAGAGCAAACAGTACAAGAGCGAGGACTCAATAGTTACATACCCAATGCTATGGGTATGGTACTGGAAATATAAACACAACTACATAGACATAAAAACTTATGACTCTATAGACATAATGTTTTATTACATAAATTATTATGTGTTTGTGACATACAAACCCTCAGCCTAATTTTGATTATGTTCTAAAATCGAAGTGCCAGTGCTTGTATATAGAGATTTCCTTCTTGAATACTTTTGTTAAACACATCATTTGAGATAGGATGTAAAAATCAACGTTAATAAAAGAGCAAAAATAGATTTTTTTCACATAACTGACTGATGTTTGGTTTATATTGTTTTATGGTTGTTTATAGTGGATGCTGCTAGTCAGCTGGCCTATTCCCATTGCCTATAAGTTATACTATGGGCTCTGGCCACCTGCCAATTTTATAAGTTAAGATTTTACTGGAATAGCCACTCCCATTTTTTTATAGGTTGGCTAGTGCTACTTGTGCATTACAGATGATAGAGTTCAGTAGTTACGGGAGCGTCTGGTGTGTATGTATTATTTGTGTACACATACTCACACACAATTTTTGTTGTTGTTTTGTGCTGGTCTGGGGCTTGAACTCAGGGCCTGAGCCCAGTCTCTGGGCTTCTTTTGCTCAAAGCTAGTGCTGTACCGCTTGAGCCACCACTCTATTTCTGTCTTTTTGGTTGTTTCATTGGATAGAATAGTCTTCAACCCTCGTAGTCCTAGTTACTCAGCCTACTGAGTAACTAGGACTATAAGCTTGAGTGAGCCACTGGTACCAGTGAGCTTCTGGTTCATATAGCTCAGGTGGCCTGTGTCTGGGGCTGGCACTTGTAATACTTCAATATTTTCTATGCAGTGCTAAACATCAGGAGAAAAGAGAGTAAGTAACTTTGCCTCCAGTCAACTAAACCACTTGCCATCCTTTTGAATATCCTGGTGAATATTGGGACCAAAGAATGTGGCCCCAAGGCCTGGATGCCACCTGCTGCCAGGAAATGGGAGTACCAAAGACAGAATTGTGCTCGGGTGCATTTCGGCCAGCCCAGAGTGGGATGGTCCTGGAGAGTTGCTGCCTGAGAACATAGTTCTCACTCCGTGTGGCCCTCTGAGGCAAGACCATGCTTTCCTTTTGAATCCCCTCCAAAGCACAGTACAGGTAACTGGTAGCTGTTTTTTTCTCCTAGGGAGGCAAGTACATGCAGGCAGTGATTCAGTACGGGAAGATAGTATCCTGGCTAGAGATGGAGTACGGCTTATCTGAGAAGGAATCAAAAGCTTCTGAATCGTTCCTGCTTGCTGCCTTCCTGAACCTGGCCATGTGCTACCTGAAGCTCAGAGAATACACCAAGGCTGTGGAGTGCTGTGACAAGGTACGGGGGCTGTACACGGTCCACTCTTGCTCTCTTTCCCCATGGGAAGAACTTCCACTTGCTCGCAACCAATAACCTGTTTTGCTGGGTTCTGCTTATTTATATGTGTAGGATTGTGTGTTTTTGAGATGAAATGGGAAGCTGAGAACAATTTTGTTTACATCCAGATTTTCCTGATGCCTGGACCATTTGTATAATATATTATGAATACAAGTTTGGATAGAATTAAACAGTTTTCATCCACGACCTGCCTTATGAGTTTGGTAACAGAGTGGACAAAATTCCTCAGGTTTACTTCTAAAAGAGCACATTTAACCTAAGTTTGCTTTTTGTGCTAGTCCCGGAGCTTGAAATTGGGGCTTTGGCACTGTCTCTGAGTTCTTCTTGCTCAAAGTTAGTTCTCTGCCTCTTTGAGCCACAGCTAGAATTCCGGCCTTTTGTGGGTAGTTTATTGAAGATAAGAGTCTCAGGACTTTCCTGCTCAGACTGGCTTTGGACTGCAATCCTCAGATCTCAGCCTCCTGAGTAATATAGTTATAGGCATAAGCCATTGACGGCCAACTTAAGTTTTTGACGCCCAACTTAAGTTTTATATAAAATCATATACAGGGACTTTTTATTACAGCCATACTGAATACATGTGTATAACTTAGAGCATTAAGAATGCCCAGAGAACATTAAGAAGCCCTCGCCATTTTTACATTGATATTATTATTTCCAGGCTTTGAGTAAGTTACATGAACTATCCTATGATAATGGGGAGGAGGAAAGGTGTTCTTGACTCTAGTACTAAAAGTTTTAGTCTGTTCAGTTGGCTCCATTGCTGTGGGCTTTCATAGGAGGTTACAGCAGAGGAAAGCTGCTCACCTTACAACGGCCAGGAAGCAGGGGTGGAAAGGGAGGGTCCAGGGACAAAATAATCCCTTCAAAGGCACATCTCCAGTCACCTGCCTCCTCCAGCCAGGCCTCCCTTCCAAAGATGAGTTCAGTGGGAATGCCCTGGTGTGTGGCCTTTGATGTAGTTGGTGCCCTCCACTCTAGTACATATACCCGCTGGGACCAGGCCTTCAGTGTAAGAGCCTGTAGGATGACACTTCATATCTAAATCGTAAAAGAGCATTCTAGAAAGCGTCCTGGATACAGGAACATACCCTTTCAGTATTAAGGTATGAACTCAGCAGGCCTTCTAGCTCAGTACTGTGTCTCTGACCTTTTATCATAACGAGATAGCGTCTTACTTTCTGCTGAGTGCATACTTAAACCTTGATCCTTCTATTTTCCACTTTCTACCATATCTGAGATGACAGGAATTTGTCACCAGGTTCAGCTTCTCCCACTGAAATCGCGACTCAATGTTTTCTGCCTAGGCTGGCCTGGATCCAGGAGCCTTCCATTCTCAGCCTTCTGTGTAGCTAGCTAGTTCCTTGAGAAGGAAGTCTTGAATCTATACCTGGGTAGCCACTCAAATAGCTACTATTACAGGTGTGAGCTAATAACCAGCACAGAAGCTAATTTGAGTGCTGATCAAAAAGGATATGGTTATCTTGAACCTCACTTAAGGGTGCTTTGGGAAGTTATTTACTGAATTTCTTACTCAAGTCCTAAGAAAAGTTCCATTCATCCTTTCCAAATATACTCTGTCTGCAGGCCCTTGGACTAGACAGTGCCAACGAGAAAGGCTTATACAGACGAGGCGAAGCCCAGCTGCTCATGAACGAGTTTGAATCAGCCAAGGGCGACTTTGAGAAAGTGCTGGAAGTAAATCCTCAGAATAAGGCTGCAAGACTACAAATTTCTATGTGCCAGAAAAAGGCGAAGGAGCACAACGAGCGGGACCGCAGGATATACGCCAACATGTTTAAGAAGTTTGCGGAGCAAGATGCGAAGGTGTGTGCAGAGTCCACCGGGCGTCATGCAGCGGACAGCTAAGCTGGCTGCTTTGGCTTTGGTTCCAAGAAGATTGATTAGACTAGACAGGTTTGGGTGGCTAGCCTGGAAGACACAGAAATTGGAAAATGATTTCCACTCTGTAATCTCAGGCCAGCTTGCTTCCAGAGGCACGAGCCACAGGCTTGGATCCAGACTTCTAGCAGGATTTGGAAGGTCCTTCAGGAGCCAGCCCGGCCTCCCTTGTGCCCTCCACTCTCGCCGCCAGGGGCATGCCAGCTTACTCAGCAGCTGCCTTCTCATTTTAAGTCAAGGAAAGGAAGGCTTCCACCCTAACCTCCCTGACCTGCCCAGCTACGCAGCCCACAGAAAGTCACCATGGCAAGTCCAGGTGTCATGCCTTGGCCCCCATTAAAGCTGTCTAGAGGGCTGGGAGCTTGGCCTAGTGGTAGAATGCCTACCTCACATGCACGAAGGCCAAGCAAGGTTCAGTTCCTCAGGACCACGTACATAGAAAAGTCAGAAGTGGTACTGTGGATCAAGTCGTAGAGCTCTAGCCTTCAGAAATCCCTAGGACAGTGCTCAGGCCCTGGGTTCAAGCCCCAAGAATGGGGGATCTGGGGAGAGCTGTCTAGAAAAGTGTGGAGTTTGTCATTTCCCCTAACCATCTTGGTTTCTTCTTTCTTTCTCAGGAAGAGGCCAGTAAAGCAGTGAACAAGACTTTGGCAGGAGTTCCCAATGAGAAAGAGACAGACAGCCAAGTGATGGACGAAGAGAAAGCTGAAGGCCATGTATGACGCCACGGCCCGGAGGGAGGAGAGTCCTGACAAACTCGCCCTCCGCTGGGCTGTCACCCCTCAGGACTGAACTGTCTTAGTGTAACGTTTGTTATAGTCTATGTGATTCTGGAAGCAAATGGCAAAAACAGTAGCTTCCCCAACACCACCGCCCTGCTGCCGCCGGTGGGTTCATGGAGAGGGTGGCATGGGACCACTCCACGTGGAACAGAACAGAAAGGGCTGTTGGAGCAAAGAGGGAGAGCCAACAGCGTTAATCCAGCGCATTTCAGTTTCCAATGCAGCAGCCTCTGGGGTAATTCTAGCAATCTGGGGCTGTTAGATTTTACACTCAAACTTTAATAGCACCGCAGAATCCTAAAAAAAATAATAATAAATAAAAACCCTTAATGAATCTCTCCTTTCCTACAAGTGGGGTGGGGGCTGTGAGTGCCCACTCAGAACCCATGGTGGATGGAAGACTGGGAGCTCTGGAGAGCTGGAAGCTTCTGGAACCTCCCAGGCCGCATGTCTGCTGACTTCGCTGCTTGCCAGCCAGCCAGCTTGGGAGGGTGGCTTTCTGACACATGCAGCCATTCCCTGGGGCCATCATGCTGTTCTTCCTAAAACACCCTTGAGCAACGTGAAGGGGGTGGCTTTCCCGTAGGTGAAGTCTTGAAGTGCTGAAACATGGAGAGAGTAAACTAGAATTGTGCTTTCCCTCATTGTCGCTGTGAGGAAATGACAATAGTACCCGACATGTCTGCTGGCGTTGCCACTCGTAGCCACCTTCCATTCTAAGCCTGCTGTTGAGAGGTGAGCATGTTCTCAGTTTCTCCAGCCCAGCGTGTGTTTACTTACATATCCATTTAGAGTGGATGCAGCGTTCTTTGGTCTGGCTTGTTTTGTTGGCTCAGTCACTGGCTTATTTCTGTATGCTGGTTTGTGGAACTTCACACTCCTCTATCGTGCCATGTTCTTTTCACCTTTCACTGTTGAGTAGCTTTTGTAAGTAGTTACCCTTGCATCGCAGGCTTGATGGCCGATATTTCATCCTCAGCACTGGTGGCACCATGGTGCCCGAGAGCTGGACCAGTGGAGGGGCAGCTCCCCACACACCCCTCCTGCCTGAATCGGGGCAAATCCTGAGCGTGTGCATGCTGACTTCACGTCTGTGGGCAATGAAATTAAGCATGGCATTTTCTCCCCACAGTCGAAGCCTGTGGTTATTTCACTGTCTTGAGTCCTGAGGAACACAGGCAGTCCCGGTTCAGATGAGCTCCTGTCTGTAGGTTTGAACCAAGTACCTTCATTGTTAGGGGAACCAAAAGTCATTTCCCTCCATGTCAATTTTTGCTTCTCTGTGGAGCAAATGGGATGAAATCGTGACGTTTTAACTAAAGCCCCACCACTTATTTACTTTTTAGTCATTTTCATCCCAAATCCCAGTATCACCTAAGAAGTAAGATGAGCAAGAGCTGGTTTTGCTTTCTGGCTCACCTGTCCAGCATCTGCAGCTCTGTTGGCTGGAGCGTGGTCATCGCAAGGCCTCGAGTGGAAGTGAAGCCTTGCGAGGCCAGGCAGCGTTCCAGGTCACAAACAGGAAACCTGTTCCACAACTCAAACGACCCCAGCCATCTCCCCGTGTGTCCCCCAGGCTGCACTCCCCAGGGAGATGGGCACGTGGCTCCAGGCAGATGACAATAAGATGTCAGACCAAGAAAAAAGTCCCCATGTATTCTTGTTTGGGGGTTGGTACTCAGTCCTTGTGGAAACCAGAAGATTCCTTCGAGCCACCTCGTAGACTGCAGCACGTGGAGAGGCAGCAGATGCTGAATTTTAAAGGGGTTTTTAAAAATCAGATGCATTTTTTGTGTTCCTTAAATAAATTTTTATAAAAAGTGGGTTCTCACAGTTCTTGGTTCTTCTGCTCAACTAGTCTTCAGGGAAAGCATTTGGGTTGGAAAACTATGAGAAAGGCCAATTTGGACAGTGTCCTGAACATGATAAACTGGTTCCCATCATCCTCACCAGGAGAGGCCTGTGTGCCACGTAGTAGATGCTGAATCAACACTCCTCTTTCCAGGGTAGACTTACTTATTGCTCTCTGCTCCTGTCACTTTCTTTGACATTGGGAGGGCAGAACCACAGTTTTCTAGCTGTCCTTGCAGCCTGACTTAGTTTCTCCATGTTCTTTCCAAGTGAGCCACCAGCAACTTGACTGGGGAAATCCAACTGCAAAATGGCTCTGGTACTGGCGGCTCACACCTATAATTCTAGCTATTCAAGAGGCAGAGATCTGAGGAATACGATTTGAAGCCAGCCAGGTCACTAACGTCTAAGACTCACCTCCAGTTAACCACCAAAAAGCCAGAAGTAGAGCTGTGCCTTGAGTGACAGAGCAACCAACCTTGAGTGGAAAAACAAAGTGACAGGAAGAAGACCTGAGTTTGAGCCCAAGTATCAGCACATAGAGAAGGAAAAGCTTTTTCCCCACTTAGGGGGCTTGAACTCAGGGCCTGGGTGCTGTCTCTGAGCCTCTGTGCCCAAGGCTATAGTGCTCTACCACTTGAGCCACAGCTTTCTCTACGTAGCTATGGGAGATGAGTCTCGTGACTTTCTTCCTGTTGGGCTGCTCTCAGCTTCTTGAATACGATTATAGGCATGAGCCACCAACATGAGGCAGGAAACGTGTTACGTATTTGTTGTCAGTCCTGGAGTTGAACTAAGGCCTGGGCACCATCCTTGAGCTTTCTCAAGGCAAACACTGCCACCTGAGCTAAGCACTACTTCTGGCTTTTTTACGTAGGTTGTACCTGGGAGTCGAACCTAGAGCTTCGTGCATGCTAGGCGAGCACTCTACCACTACACTCCTAGCCCAGGAAAAGCTTTTTGACAGACAAACTTCTTTCCTATTTTTTCTTTTGTTTCTTTATTATTTTCTTGCTAGTCCTGGGGCTTGAACTCAGGGCCTGAGCACTGTTTTTGGGTTTTCTCAATGCTAGAGTTCTACCACTTGAGCTATGTGGTACCAAGAAATTGAATCCCAGTCTTCATAGTTGGTAGGCAAGCACTCTACCACTAGATAAAACTCCTAGCCATCTTTCCTGGTTTCCTGAATGTCTTGTTCCCTTTGGTTTTTGTCTCTCATTTTTTCAAACCAGATACCCTCCTGGGAGGCATCGGAAGGGACCTGGACCTTCCATGATGTAGTGGTGGAGAATCCCAAGCAGGGGTGAAGGGTAGAGGGAAGGAGTGCTGGGGTGAAAGGAAAAGGAGAAGCAGGCCTCTTGAGCCTGGAGCCAGATGAAGAAGGGCAGATGGGCTAGAAGTCAGGAGACAGTTCTCTCCCGGCTACGATTGGGGGGTACACTGCCTCCTCCCAGTTGGACTGTGAAAGTGGAGTCTAAGGACTGTGGCCTTGGGGGCTCCGCCTCCTGTTCTGATCTGGCAGGTGAGGTGGCTGGGAAAGACCTGCCTCGTGGTTAGGAACAGGCAGCACAGTACCCAGTCTTGAAGAAATCCTGGGCCCTAGCACTTCCTTCTCCTCCTTCCCCTCCCCCTCCTCTTCTTCCTTCCTTCCCCAGTCTCTCCCTCCCTCCCTCCCTCCCTCCCTCCCTCCCTCCCTCCCTCCCTCCCTCCCTCCCTCTCTCTCTCTCTCTCTCTCTCTCTCTCTCTCTCTCTCTCTCTCTCTCTCCTCTCTCTCTCCTCTCTCTCTCCTCTCTCTCTCCTCTCTCTCTCTCTCTCTCGGCAAGGATGTTGTCCCTGAGCTCTTCAGGTAAGACTCTCCTGGCTTCGTAGCGCCTGGGCTGGCTTTGAACCATGATCCTCCAATCTCAGCCTCCTGAGTAGCTAGGATTATAGGCGTGAGCGACCACACCCAGTAAGTCTGTTAGACTCTTATCTCCAATAAGCACTCAGAAAAAGCCAAAGTGGCATTGTGGCTCAAGTGGTCCACTTGAGTAAAAGAAGCTCAGGGATAGAGCTCAGGCCCAATGTTCAAGCTCCAAGATCAGGAAGAAGAAGAAGAAGAGGAGGAGGAAAAGGAGGAGGAGGAGGAGGAAGAGGGAGGGAAGGGGGAAGGAGGGGGAGGGAGGGGGAGAAGGGAGGAAGGGAGGGAAGAAAATCAAAAGTTAAAAGCCACTGGGTGTCAGTGGCTCACAGCTGTAATCCTAGCTACTCTGGAGGCTGAGATCTGAGGATCGTGGTTCAAAACCAGTCCAGAAAGAAAAGATAACTCTTATCTCCAATTAACCACCAAAAAGCCAGAAGTAGAGCTATGGATCAAATGGTAGGGTGTTGGTCTTGTGAGAAAAATCTAAAGGGATAGCACTTGACACTGGCACGCCCATGAATACGCCCCCCCCCACACACACACACTCAGTACAGCTGTAAGAAGGAACAATCTGACACAGGCAGCAAGGATACATCATAGAAAGTACTGTGCTGGATGGAAAGAACAGACCCAAAATAGTGCATATGATTCCAGTGAGGCAAGAGCAAGAGCAAGTGAGGGCAGACCCAGGGGAATGGTGGGCAAGGGGAGAAGGGGAAGGAAGGGGCTACGAAGAGCCTGTCTTAGAGCAGTGGTGACACCGGTGTAGCCTTTGCCTAGTCACCCGATGGAACTGTGTGAATTTCCTCCTGAGGATTAAAGATTCCCAGGTGTCTCCCCAAGCCTGAAAGGCTACCAGCCCCGCCTCCCAGCTCTTCTTGTGGCCCTGTTTTCAGTAGCAACCTGGCCGAGAGCGCCACCTAGAGTCAGGTGAAAGTACTGGTTCAAACCCTAGACAGACCCTGGGAAAATGATCTGTTCATCCATCTTGAATTAGACAATAAACATTGCCATGAATAGAGGGAAGCTGGATAGATGGGGGATGGGAAGAGGAGGAGCTGCTTTCAACCGTATGCATTTTACCTTCCAAGGTTTTACTGGGTGTCTTTGGGTACTGGTGACTCACACCTAGAATCCTAGCTAATCAGGAGACTGAGATCTGAGGAGCATAGTTCAAAGCCAGCCCAGGAAGGAAAATCCCTAAGACTCTTCTCTCCAATTAGCCACCAGGAAACTGAAAGTGGCATTATGCCCTAAAGTGGTAGAGCACTAGATTTGAGTGAAGCAGCTCAGCGACAGCACCCAAGCCCTGAATTCAAGCCCTACCTCTGACCCCCCCAATTCTTCTATGTGTATATGATACAACAAATAATAATTCAATAAGTAGTAATTCAATTCAATAAATTATTCAATAAGTACAAGTTATCTTTAAAGAAGAGAAAGCTAAGAACGTGGCTCTGTAGTAAAGCACTTTGCCTAGTATGTATAAGAGCCTAGGTTCCATTTTCAGTATGACAAAAATTACAAGCAGAAACAAGAACAGATAGATGAGCAGCCAGATCTGACCAAAGAGCCAGAGTTTGGCCAGGCCTGCTCTAAGCCAAAAACAGTTCCTCTGACCCAGCTTTAACCGGCAGAGCACATCGCCTCCAGTAATAAAACTGCCTTGCTCTGAAGTGGTGTGTTTGCTGGGATAGAGAAGCCCCAATACCGCCCACCTTTCCTGGGCCTTCCCAACAGAGAAGTCCTCGTGGTATCTAGCCATCTCCCCCAAATCTGAGAACATTTCTTACCCTACAAGCCAGCCGAGGCATCACTGTAGGGTCCTTTGGGGAAAGCTTGCCAGAGGCTTTCTAGAGGGGATGCTTATGAAATGTTACCAGATCTTCTCTCAGAGGGACTCTGGCCACAGTTTCCCTCAGAAGAAGCCCTGTGGACTTAGCAACTGCCTGAATGACCACCATTGTGGGAACTAATCAGATGCATGGCTACTAGCTCTGAAGTCTCACTGGTCTGCAGTCAGGTACTAGGTTAGTGGACAGCTCATGAAATGTATTCTTAGGCCATCGTGGTCACGTGGCCTCCCTCAACCACACAAGTCTCCTGTCACCCTCCAGTGCCTGTTAGGTCTCTGGTGACTAAATGTGAACCCTTGAACTGTGGTACCCCATCTGAGAGGTAGCCAGCCCTGGGCTTAATGCACTAACCCTGCTAATGCCCTAAGGCCGGGTTTGGGTGGGGCCTCTGGGACATCCAGGGAGTGCAGCGAGGTCACATGCTGGAAATAAAGTGCCCAGTCATCTCTCCTGGCTTTTCTTTTGAATGCTGGTGTGGGGCTTGAACTCCAGTTCTGGGCTCTGTCCTTCGCTTTTTCACTCAAGGCTAGTGTTCAACCCCTTGAGTGATGCTACCACTTCCACTTCCAGTTTTTTGGAGGTTAGTTGGAGATGAGTCTCGGGGGTTCTCTTGCCCAGATTGGCTTCATACTGCAATCTTTAAATCTCAGCCTCCCGGGTGGGTAGGCATGAGCCACTGGCACACCATTACTTTTTTTTTTTAAACCACTCCTGGGGCTTGAACTCAGAGCCTGAGCTTCGTTTGCTCAAGGCTAGCACTCGATCACTTGAGCCACAGCACCTCTTCTGGCTTTTTCTGCTTATGTAGTACTGAGGAATCAAACTCAGGGCTTCATGCATGGTAGATAAGCACTGTACCACTAAGCCATATTCCCAGCTACCAGTCAGACGTTAGCATGCCACCACCTCCTCGTGCCATCCAGAGGAGATGGGTGCCTTCCCCACCCCTCCTGCCCTCACAGCTGGCCTTGGGATGGATGGACAGACAAACATTTAAACCCCAAACCATAGAATGGTTTGCCAAGAATCCGTGGGGCCTGGGCAGCAGTAGTTCACACCTATTAGCTACTCAAGAGGCTGAGATCTGAGAATCAAGGTCCAAAGCCAGCCAAGGCAGAAAAGTCTGTGAGATTCTCAGTTTAACCACCAGAAATGGAGCGGTGGCTCAAGTGGTAGAGCACTAGCTTTGAACCAAAGAGCTTAGGGACAGTGCCCAAGCATGAGGGCACGCCCCAACAGCAAAAAAAAAAAAAATGGGGGGGGACAAGCAAACAAGCATGGAGGATGTGCTGGGAAAGGATGCTAGAGCTGGGGTCTCAGGCGGAGCCCACCAAACCATCAAGGGTGAGGTGCCTGCCCTTGGCCTCACAAAACCTGGTATCACCACAGGGTAGAGGTCAAGGACAGAAGCCACAGACAGAGAGGAAGCAGCAGTCAGGGAGGGGCAGGACAGAGCGGGGCAGAGCCACTCAAGGGGGGGGTTGTTGTGTGTCTGTCTATATGACATGAGGTTGAAGCTAGGATCCTGTTCTAGAAGCAGAGCAACGAAGGCCAAGTCCCCATCTCCTGGCCCAGTGGCAAAAGACAGGGCCACTCTCTGACCTGGTGGGAAGGCCACCTCGGGAGAGGTGGAAGGTAAAGGAGTCCTGGGTCCAACCTGTGCCTTCGCTCTGGGGGCTCAGAGGATGGCCTGGCTTAGTGGGGGGAGGGGGAAACAAGATGGGAGAAAGGAAATGGGCCAGTGAGGATTAGAAACATGGGGGATGGGAGGGCTGTGCACCGGACTGAGCTGTAATGAGATCAGTCTGAGGGCAGAAGGCAGGGCCAGGCTGAAGGCTGGAGGAAGAAGGGCACCCGGTCTCTCGCCCCCCCTAACTCCCCACCCCCCCAGCACAGGCAGACTGCCTGCAGACAGGGTCTTTCCAAGGGCCTACGGCCGTCTGGGTTGTCTGCTGCAGACAGTGAGGAGATATAGACTTTTCCAAAACTCTGACTCCTGCCAGTGTTTTTTCCAAGAATGATCTAGAAAATGATGAAGCAGTCAATGGGACAGAAAACCAACTTCACAGCCCTGAAAAAGAAAAGAAAAACTCAGGGAGAGCACACAGGCCCTGAGTTCAAGCCCCAAGACTGGCACCAAAGGAAAGCAACTTCATTATAGATCTGACATGCTAAGTCAGGGTTATAGACAGGTGAAAAGAAGATGCTTCTTTTACAAGTTCTTCTGACCCAGCTGGCCCCCCACCCTATCTCACTGTACACTGTACATAAACTCAGGCAGCTTGAACACACCGATGTAAACAACACTCAGAAAAATAGGATTTTAACTCTGGAAAATCTTTCAAGCCAAGACCAGGAAACCAGAAAGTGTAAGGAAAAAGGTAGAGGTGGTCGCATAAGAATTTTATATCAAAGCCAAGCTCACTGGCTCACGCCTGTAATCCTAGCTACTCAGGAGGCTATCTGAGGACCAAGGTTCAATGCTAGCCCTAGCAGAAAAGGACCTGAGACTCTTACCTCCAATTAACCTCTAGAAATAGGGAAGTGGGGCTTGGCTCAAGGGTAGGGCAGTAGCCTTGAGCTAAAGAGCTCAGGGTCAGCGCCCAGACCAAGTTCAAGCCCCATGACACACAAAAAGAAAGAAAGAAAGAAAGAAAGAAAGAAAGAAAGAAAGAAAGAAAGAAAGAAAGAAAGGAAGAAAGAAAGAATAATAACTTTATATCAAGCGTGCTGTCTGTGGCTCACACCTGTAATACTAACTACTCAGGAAGCTGAGATCTGAGGATCGCGGTTCAAAGCAGCCCTGACAGTTAAGTCCATGACACCCTTATCTCCAATTAACTACCAGAAAACCAGAAACAACACTGTGGTTCAAGTGGCACAGAGCTAGTCTTGAACATAGAAAAACTCAGGGACAGCCCAGCCTCTGAATTCAAGCCCCAGGACCCACAAAAAAAAAAAAAAGTCTCATGGACTTTTCCTCCAGAGCTGGCTTCAAACCATGGCCCTTAGAAGAAGCTAGGATTACAGGCGTGAGCCACCCGCTGGTGCCTGGCTCCATATAAAAGTTAAAAAACAAAAACAAAAACTCCCCACAGGTGTGTGACGTGTACCACATTTAGGGGAGGGACATGATAATAATCAGGTCTGTTTTCAACTGATCAAAACCAACTCTGACTCATGCATCTCAATTATTCATTCATGGCTGGGTGCCCACCCGTGGTTTACTCCTGCAATCCTAGCTACTCAGGAGGCTGAGATGGATCCAGCCTGGACAAACCACCTGGGCAGGAAAGTGTGTAAGATTCTTACCTCCAACCAACCACCAAAACACTGGAAGTAGAGCTGTAGCTCAAGTGATACAACACTGGCCTTGAATAAAAATGCTCAGAAAGGCTGGGAATTTGGCTTAGTGGTAGAGTGCTTGCCCAGCATTCACGAAGACCCAGGTTCGATTCCTCAGTACCACATACATAGAAAAAAGCCAGAAATGGTGCTGTGGCTCAAGTAGTAGAGCTCTAGCCTTAAGAAAACCCAAGGACAACGCTCAGGCCCTGATCCCAAACTCAGGACTGGCAAAAATAAATAAATAAAATAAACCTTGCTAAAAAAAAAAAAATGCTCATGGGTGGGGGGGTGGGGGGGAAGGTAATGGGGACCAAGACATGTGAAAGGGTATCAATGTATGTGAATTAATGCACCTTCTATCTGGCAAATATCATGTAACCCTTTTATTAATTACAATAAAAATATTTTTTAAAAAAATGCTCAGAAACAGTGCCTAGGTCCTGAGTTTGAGCCCCAGAACTAACACACACACACACACACACACACACACACACACACACACACACACACACAATCACATGTCTGAATGTGCCAGGATAGTTTCAGGAATGGCTGCCTCCATTACTGTAACAAAATACATGAAACTGAGAAACATTATAAAGAAAAGAGGTTTTATTATCACTGTTCTGGAAACTAAAGGCTCAATATCCAGCTGGGACCCCACTATCCTTTCCCAGGACAGTGGTCCCAATAGCTGGAAAGCCTGGCACTGCGTCTGGGTCACCTCAGCCCATCACACAGAGAACAAATCACCCCCAAACCACAGCTGGCTCCCCACATTCCACCACCATGACTGCCCATCTCTCTCTGTTCCTTTACTCCATCTCTGTAATCTAGCAAGGAGGCTCGAGGCTAGCCTCTGGGCTAACAGTTTCCAGTTCTCCCCCCCTCCCCGCCCCAACTGTCCCTGACAACAACTTGCTGCAGCATGGACTTCACCGCTAATGACTGAGCAGATGGGCCACAATGGGCAGTGGAAGGTGGGGTCAGCCATAGCTGAGCTCCCTATGGGGGGAACATTTTTGTCCCAGAGGAGCCTTTCCTAAGAAGACAGGAACAAGTGCTTCCACAGAGGCCTGGGGTGGGTGGCAGGAAATCCCAACCAGGTCATGGCAAGGTGTGGTGGAGGACTGTGGGAAGGGGTGCAGACACCGCCCAGGTGGAGCAGTTTCTGGTGGTGGGGAGGGCGTGGACAGCCGTGGGTGGACAAAACACCCAGGTGCTCAGGTCTTCTTTATCAAGGGCGGAGCCCAAGTGCCCTGTGACTGGGTCTCAGAATACTATCTGATTCAAGAAATGTGACTCAGTACCCTAAAGGTAGTTTTTTTAATCAGTTCAGGATGAGCCGGTGGCTCATGCCTGACATTCTAACTACTCTGAAAGCTGAAATCTGAGGATCGTAGTTCAAAGTCAAGTCAGCCCAGGGAGAAAAGTTCAAGAGACCCTTATCTCCAATGAACCAGCAAAATGCTGGAAGGAAGCATGGTAGAGTACCAGCTATAGAAAAACAGAGACAGAGAAAGAGACACAGAGAGAGAGAGAGAGAGAGAGACAGACAGACAGACAGACAGACAGACAGACAGACAGACGGAGAGAGACAGACGGAGAGAGACAAAGAGAGCGAGCATATGAATGAGGCCCTGAGTTCAAGCCCTGATACTGGCCCCCCCAAAAATGTACCTAAGATTTATGCTAAACCAAAGGAAACTGAGGCAGCGCCCTTTTCTCTTTCGGTAATAAACCTAGCAGTTGCGTCACTAGATTCAAGTTACCAGATCTGGGAAGCAGAAAGATCTTTATCTGGCTGGGGAAAGAATTCCAGGCTGGACAGAAACCAGTAGGAACAGATTTGTTGATGCAAATCGAAGAGAAAACAATGCACCCTGCAGACAGGAGGGTGGGCAAGAGCTGGGGGTCCGAAGACCTCAAGATCTAGCCGGGGTCTGTGGATGGTCGGTCATGGACAAGTGAGTTACATTTCATTAATGTCCAGAGGCCTGGCTGTGTGTCCTCAAGACTTCCTATAATCTGGGCAGGGTTGCGCTTGCCGTGGATGGGTCAGACTGGGCTGCGGAGGCCGTGGAGGCCGCGGGTCAGCAAAGCCGCCTGCTGATGTCCAGAGCGCACAGCAAAGTCCTTAGCGGCCAAGCCTTTGCTCTCAGCCTCCGCTTTCCTAACCCTGCCTCTGTCCTATAGTAGCTGAACATGAAAAAGATGGATTCCTGTGTGTACTAGGGCTGTGACTTGAACTCAGGGCCTGTGCCCTGTCCTCTAGCTTTTTCACTCAAGGCTGGTGTCTACCCCCACCTACTTGAGAATCCAGGGCCTGGTCTTTAGGAATGAGACGTTATTAATATCGTCGGATGATGTGTGTTACCTGGCAGGTGAGTCAGGGACGGTGGGACCTGGTGCCCTTCTGCCACCCCAGATGTCAGGGAACCCAAGCTCACAGGATCCCTTCCTACCTGGTGGTGTCCCAGCCCCTTGGCATCCTCACTCCCTCCCCTTCCCCACCCCTCTCTGCTGGAAGGGGGAGGGGGGAGGCGCCTTAGTCAGTGGACTCATGCTGCCACCTGGTGGTGACTTTGAGTATCACAGCTTCTCTCACCTCCATCCCCAACCTGGGCCTAGCAGGTCCAGAGCCTCCATCCCTGCATAAGGCCAGGTCCAATCACATGGCAGAGATGCAGGGTGGTGGGTGTCATTCTGCTCCCTGGATGGCTCTGACAGCCTAGACCCTCTGCCAGTGTCGTTAGGGGTGAGGAGGGGAGGGTCCCAGCTCAGGTTTGTGTGGAGATCCTGCTATTTATGCTTCCTTTGTGGCTGGGATTACAGGCATGTGCCAGGCAGCCCTGGTGTGTGGTGGTGGCTTAGCTGTGGCCATAACAGGCGTCCCTTTCACACTTGCAAGTCCAGTCTCCCCCCCCTCCTCCCGCCTGCCCCTCCTCCCAGGTCCCCTCCGCTGTGTTTGCTGCCCTCAGCCACATGCTTTGAACTGCACAGCCCCACATCCGAGCCTTCCTCATTCTCCCACCATGCCAGGGCCACAGCAGCCTCCTCCCCCGGCCTCCAGGGGTCCTGGATCCACTCTCCACACCCATGCCAGGGGAGCCATACAACCTTGTTATATCACTGCCCAAAACCAGCTCCCCAGCAAAATCCCCTGTCAGCTGAACCCCTTGCTTCCGGTCCCCCACTTTACCCTGTTACCTCCCTCATCTTTCTGTGACTATCCCCTCACCCACTCTGCCTCCCTCGCAATGGTCATCAACCACACTCCTGCTTGAGGGCCTTTGCACTTGCTGTCCCAGCTGCCTGGAGTCCTCTTCTGCTAGATGATAGAGGGGAGTCCTTCCCTCCCCTCCCGACTCCCCCACTCACCTCCTGGACGCTGTGTCCTCCTCTGCCTTCATCTCCCTCCTGGTGGTTTGGTGTCCAGAGGAGCCCAGGGCCTTTAGCCCCTCTGCCCGCTGCTGGACACAGTATCTGGAAAAGGGCCTGGCCCTCAGTGGGTCATCCTAATATGTCCTGTCCCAGGCCTCGCTGGGTAAACTGAGGCTATGACTGTCTTAGGTGGAGAGGATGCAGTGGCAGGAGGAGACTGCACGGGGAGGAGAGGTCTCCTGTGCAGAAAAGCTCCTCACAGGGGGTCATGTGGGGAGGCCCAGCAGAGGCCAGCTACGATTCTCCCGAGAATTCTGTGACCAGCCACCATGGCCCTAGCACTCAACACTCAGCACCCAGCACCCAAAACTCACCACTTTTGTCCCTCCCACATCCCAGCGAAGCCAGAGTCCCTGCTTCCTCCTCAGTCCCCACCATACCCTGACTCTCAGGCTCCCCACTGCAGAAGGGGGGCTGAGGCCCAGCGATGGGAGAGGCCCCTGGGCTGGGGACACAGTGATGAGAGCCCACCCCAGGGGTATCAAGGTCTGGCTCCCCCACGGGGACAACTTCTCCTGTCTCCCCCTCAGTCCACACCAGCTACCAGAAAGAACACCAGGCAAATGAAAGCAAATAGATGCCTCCGCCATGGTTCCGCGGCCCCGAGCCCAGCTGTGTGTCTTCAGGCAGGGTTCTTAACCTCTCTGAGGCGTAATCCTAAACCCGGAGCCTGTTTGTCTGGAGGTCTGGAATCAAGCAGCCGGATGAAAAAGTACTAGAGCTTCTGCACATCCTGACTGAAATCTGAGAGCTAATTGTGTGTGCCAGACCTGGAGCTTGAACTCAGGGCCCCAGTGCTATCCTTGAGATTGCTGTTGTTGTTGTTCAATCCAGGTTGGCGAGCAACCACTGGAGCCGCTTCTCCACTTGCAGCTGTGTGTGTTTCACCGGAGCTGAGCATGGGAAGGACCTTCCCCCCCCCCCCCAGATCTCAGCCTCCTGACCGAAGCTGGTGGGGGCCCCTGGCACTTGGATTGGTTTTGGGGGTTCTTGTGTGCGCTGGTCTGGGGACTGGGGCTGTACTGGAGCTTTCTCTCTTCTTTCTTTTCTTTCTTTTCCCCCTCCAAGTCTGGAGACCCGCAGGCCAGCGTCCCCGGGGCGGGGTGGAGGGCGGAGGAGGCAGCTGAGCCGGGATTAGCGGGGCGCGGAGGGCGCAGAGGAGGAGCGCGCGCCATGCCGCTGAAGGACGAGACCCTCCGGGAGGTGTGGGCCTCCGACAGGTGGGGACCCCCCGCGCCCCCCGCCCCGTCGGGGAGGGGCAGAGAGAGACAGCCCCGCTCCCTTCCTCCGCAGCGGGCCGGAAGACGGAGGCCGGAGCCCCGGGGCCCCGCGGCGCCCCGCGCCCTCAGCGAGTCCCCCCGCCGCGCAGGTACCCCCGCCCCCGGCCCGGCCGAGCGAGCTGCACCCCACGCCGGGGGCTGGGCTTGGGGCTCTGGGGTCTGGTTTGGGGTCTGGGGTGGGGGGTGTGGGGTCTGGGGTGGGGGATCTGGCGTCTGGTTTGGGGTCTGGGGTGGGGGATGTGGGGTCTGGTCTAGAGTGGGGAGTCTGGAGCTGGGGGCCTGGGGTCTGGTTTGGGGTCTGGGGTGGGGGATCTGGCGTCTGGTTTGGGGTCTGGGGTGGGGGGCCTGGGGTCTGGTCTAGAGTGGGGAGTCTGGAGCTGGGGGCCTGGGGTCTGGTTTGGGGTCTGGGGTGGGGGGTGTGGGGTCTGGGGTGGGGGCTCTGGGGTCTGGGGTGGGGGATGTGGGGTCTGGTCTGGAGTGGGGAGTCTGGAGCTGGGGGCCTGGGGTCTGGTCTGGGGTCTGGGGTGGGGATCTGGGGTCGAGTCTGAGATGGGGGTCTAGGGTGGGGGGTCTGGGGTGGAGGATCTGGGGTGAGGATTCTGGGGTCTGGGGTGGGGGTCTGGGGTGGGGGTCTGGGGTGAGGGTTCTGGGGTCTGGGGTGGGGGTCTGGGGTCTGAGGTGGGGGTCTGGGGTGGGGGTCTGGGGTCTGGTCTGGGGTCTGGAGTGGGGGTTCGCCCCTCCTCCGCACCAGCGCCCGCCCGCAGCGCCGCCTCTTCTAATCCCGGTTATTTCTGGAGGCGGGGGGGGGGGGGGGGGGAGGTTGGGGGGGTTGGGGGGGATTAGAGGCCTCGGGCGCTCCGAGCCGCCCCTCCCGGCCCCCAGAGGCCCGCACCCCGGAAGAAGAGGACCGAGACCCCCTCGTCCCCCGGCTCCGCGGGACCCACACCCCGCAAGCCAGCGGGTGGGTTTGGTGGGGGCGCGGGGAGCCCCGGGGGAGGGCGGGGCGGGGAGGAGGGGGGGCGCCGGGGCCGGGGCGGGGGGGGGGGCGCCGCGCTGAACCCCGGACGGCACAGGGCCCAGGCGGAGGCCGCGGGAGGAGCCCACCGTCTACGCCAGGTTCCTCCGGGACCCCGAGGCCAAGAAGCCGGACCCCCGGGACACCTTCCTGGTAGCCGGGGGCCCCGACGCCACGGAAGGTGAGGGGGGCGGAGGGGGGAGCTGGGGGCGGGGGGGGGGGCGCAGGACCGGGCAGCCTGGGGAAGCGCCAGCCTGAGGAGGGCGAATCCCCATCACCTCCCATTTCACCTCCGGGGAAACTGAGGCACAGAGCGGTTGAAAGGGTGGTCTTCAGGTACAGCTTGGGGCCCCAAGGAGCCCGGATGGGTCTGAGTCAGGAAACAGCAAGACTAGGATGGGGGAGGCAGGGGCAGGTTGAGAACCCAGAAAGGAAGGAGAGGAGAGGAGAAGAGAGGAAAGAAGAGGAGAGGAGAGGAGAAGAGAGGAGAGGAGAGCAGAGGAAAGGAGAGGAGAGGATAAGAGAGGAGAGGAGAGGAGAGGATAAGAGAGGAGAGGAGAGGATAAGAGAGGAAAGGAGAGGAGAGGAGAGGATAAGAGAGGAGAGGACAGGAGAAGAGAGGAGAGGACAGGAGAAGAGAGGAGAGGATAAGAGAGGAGAGGAGAGGAGAGGAGAAGAGAGGACAGGAGAGCAGAGGAAAGGAGAGGAGAGGATAAGAGAGGAGAGGAGAGGAGAGGAGAGGAGAGGAGAGGATAAGAGAGGACAGGAGAGGAGAGGATAAGAGAGGAGAGGAGAGGATAAGAGAGGAGAGGACAGGAGAAGAGAGGAGAGGACAGGAGAAGAGAGGAGAGGATAAGAGAGGAGAGGAGAGGAGAGGATAAGAGAGGAGAGGAGAGGATAAGAGAGGAAAGGAGAGGAGAGGATAAGAGAGGAGAGGAGAGGATAAGAGAGGAAAGGAGAGGAGAGGAGAGGATAAGAGAGGAGAGGACAGGAGAAGAGAGGAGAGGATAAGAGAGGAGAGGACAGGAGAAGAGAGGAGAGGATAAGAGAGGAGAGGAGAGGAGAGGATAAGAGAGGAGAGGAGAGGAGAGGATAAGAGAGGAGAGGACAGGAGAGGATAAGAGAGGAAAGGAGAGGAGAGGAGAAGAGAGGAAAGGAGAGGAGAGGATAAGAGAGGAGAGGACAGGAGAAGAGAGGAGAGGACAGGAGAAGAGAGGAGAGGATAAGAGAGGAGAGGAGAGGAGAGGATAAGAGAGGAGAGGAGAGGATAAGAGAGGAAAGGAGAGGAGAGGATACGAGAGGAAAGGAGAGGAGAGGAGAAGAGAGGAAAGGAGAGGAGAGGAGAAGAGAGGAAAGGAGAGGAGAGGGAGAGGATAAGAGAGGAAAGGAGAGGAAAAGAGAGGAAAGGCAAAGAAAGGAAAAGGTTACTCTTACCCTGACCACTGGTGATTCGTGCATGTAATCCTCGCTGCTCCGGAGGCTGAGATCTGAAGATCGAGGTTCAGAGCCAACCAGGCAGGAAAGGCTCAGAGATTCTTATCTCCAATGACCTACTCAGAAAAGCCATGAGTGGTACTGTAAGTGGCACTGTGGCTCAAGTGATAAAGTGCTAGCCTTGAGAAAAAACAGCTCATCCTCAGAGCCCAGGCCCAGAGTCCCAGTCCAAGGATTGGTATGCAGGCGCACACACACACACACACACACACACACACACACACACACACACACAGTGCCAGCAACCTGCCAGTTCTGGGTCCCACTATGAGTTTCTGTCCATAGATGATGAGGAAGAAGAAGATGACCAGGATGAAGAGGAGGAAGAGGAGGAGAAGAAAGAGAAAAGCTCTGTGCCCCCCAAAAAGCCCTCCAAGGAAAAGGAGAGGAGGGCCAAAGCCCCAGGCCTGAAAGGTGGGTGCAGGGGGCACTGGAGAGTCCAAGCTACCTGACAACCCCTGAGCACAGGGCATGAGAATCAGAGTTCACCAGCGCCTTTCCAGAAACTTCTCCACGGTGTACTTTGACAGCCTGCTGTTCCCCTCCTCCACCCTGTTCAGGGAGGGCCTTGGGAGTTTGGCTTTCTTTGTTTTGTTGTTGTTGTTTTTTTTTTTTTTTTGCCAGTCCTGGGCTTGAGCTCAGGGCCTAAGCACTGTCCTTGGGCTTTCTCAAGGCTAGAACTCTACCACTTGAGCCACAGCACCACTTCCAGCTTTTTTCTATGAATATGGTACTGAGGAATCGAACCCCGGTCTTTGTGCATGCTAGGCAAGCACTCTACCACTAGGCCAAACTCCTGGCCCCTTTGTGACATTTTTACTCAAATGGATATTAATGTTATTCTTTTTACTGGCCACAGGAGCTGTAGTATATTATAAAGTGAATAAGTGTGGCACTAGTGAGGCTTGAGCAGAGTGATCCCAGCATGCCAGGCGGTGAGGGGAGGGCCTGCGCGCTGTCAGTCAAGCAGTGGGCAGAAGAGGCTCCTGAAGGAGTGTCTACGGGACTGGGGTGGAAAGGCCAGCAACTGATGCCCTCTCCCACTTGCTTACTGCTCATTCGGATCCTAGATTTTGTCCAGAGGTGAGGAGAACATAAACGCCAGGCGCTGGTGGCTCAAGCCAAGCCTGTAATCCTAGCTGCTCAGGAGGCTGACATCTAGGACTGAGGCCCACTAGACTCTTGTTTCCGATTAACCACCCCAAAACCGGAAGTGGTACTGTGGCTCCAAATGGTAGAACATTGCCTTGAGCGGAAAGAACTCTGGAACAGCACTCAGGCCCTGAGTTCAAGCCCCACCGCTGACAAACACAAACCCCCAAATCAATAACCGGAAACCATAAAGACAGGCAGAAGGCAGATGGTGGGCCCTGCCAGGCCTTCAGCTTCCCTGGGGATCAAGGAGGGGTGAGGGGGTCCCAGCACCGCCATTGTACCTCTCATTTGCAGGGGACCCTGGAAGCCCAGACCCCCCACGGAAAGCACTTCGAACCAAGAAGGAGGCAGGACAGGGGGCTAAGAAAAAGGCGAAGAAGAAAGGTGAGCTGGGCCCAGGAGCCTCTGGGACTCTGGAGGGGGCAGGTCCTGACATTTCACACCCACATAGCAGGATCTGAAGAGACTGACAAGGATGGGGGGAGCCCCAAGGGGGTGAGGAAGAAGAGCCCAGCTGCCATGTTTCAGGTTGGGGAAGGCAGCCCAGGTGAGGCCGCACGCTTCCCCAAGAAGAAAAAAGGTGGGTGTGCCCTGGCCTCCAGGGGCTCTGGAGGGCCTGTGGTCAGGACAAGGGGAAGAGTGCATGCTCGAGACTCAGAAAATGTGGGGGTCCTCTTGGCTCCTATTTTGACAGCTGGGGGAGGGGAGGGTACCTAAGCTTGTTGAAGCCTCAGACCCCCCCCTCCTCCCCCCCCCCGTGCCCAGCCCCATCCAAAAGCTCAGAAGGAAAGAAGGAGGAAGAGGAGGCAGTAGAAGAAGAGGAGGAGGAGGAGGAAGAAGAGGAGGAGGAGGGGGCAGCTGTGGTCACCAAGAACAGCAACCGGAAGGGCAAAACTAAAGGAAAAGGCAAAAAGGTTAGGGGTGCAGAAGGGGAGGGGGAAGAGAAGTGAGGCCTGTGGGGTCAGGTGGGCCAGATGGGATCCTGGCTCCCCTGTGTGACAAGGGGACAACAGACAGGGGCTGGGGGGGGAGGGGGCAGAAGAGGCGCTGAGGACAGCAGGTTCTGGCTGGCCACTCAAGGGCCCTGATTTGGAATGTCCTCTGCCTTCCCTGCATAGTAAGACTATCAGATCCAGCTACCTACTCAGGAGGCTGAGATCTGAGGATCGCAGTTCAAAGCCAGCCCGGGCAAGAAAGATAAGCCTCTTATCTCCAAAGAACCATCAGAAAACCCGAAGTGGCGCTGTGATTCAAAGTGGTAAAGTGCTAGCTTTGAGCTGAAAAGGCACAGGGACAGTGACTGGAAGAAGCCGAACAGGGAGGTAGATCCAGAGGAGAAAAAGTGAAGGAGTGAGTGATGCAGAACTAGATTCATGCCAGCAAAGAGAAAGCACACAAAGGTAGCTCCCTGGTGATTCTCTGACTCCGTGGGTTGATCGTGTCAGGTCTGCTGGCTGATTCACACAAACCAGATGCGGACGTCTGGGCCTTGAGGCGGGTGCATTCTCTCGGGGAGAGCACAATTGCAGATCTCTACAGCCAAGGCCCTTGAAATTCCCAGCTGTGGGAGTGTTTGAGTCCGCTCTGGCTTTTTCCACATGGCATTCCAAACATAGTCTTGTGTTTCCCAACTTTCTTCTGAAGCAGGGCACAGGAGAGGCTCTACACATTTGCTCCAGGCTGAGGGCCCCCGGCTGGCTGCCCCCTCCACACAGGAGAAACCTGCCAGTGGCCAGAGCGCCGGCCATAGCACTAAGTTCTTGTACTCAGGTGCAGCAGGCACCGGCTACTAGTCCTGTCCTCTCCCTGGTAGGAGCCAGGGCTTTGAGTCATGCTCCCTCCTGGAAGGGAGAACACAAGGACAAATGGGCGGGCCTCTGGGAGCACTGAGGGCCACTGTGACGTCCCCAGGCCATCTGTGGGCTTCTGCAACCAAAGCATTAGGAGTTTCTCAAAGAACAGAGCACCCATCCTCCAGGGGCTAGCGGTGTAACAAATCCCTCCGCAGCAGCACTTCAACAAACGTGCATTTCCCTCCACTCAGCTTCTGGAAGCCAGAAATCAAGGAGAGTCTTTGGGAAGCCTGATCTACATATCAGTCCATGTCAAAGATGGCTCACTGTGGTGGCTGTGGTCTGGAGGCCTATTCCTGTCTGCGTGTCCCCTCCTTAGAGTCTTTACAAGACCTGGGTCCCCCAACTTTTTCCAGAGCCAAAGAGAGTACATGCAGAAGCCACAGAGTCTTTAATAACACACTCTTTAAAAACCAACGAGGGCTGGGAGTTTGGCCTAGTGGTTAAAGTGCTTGCCTAGCATGCATGAAGACCCGGGTTCGATTCCTTGGTACCACATACATAGAAAAAAGCTGGAAGTGGTGCTCAGGCTCAAGTGGTAGAGCTCTGTCCTTGAGAAAGTCCAAGGACAGTGCTCAGGCCCTGAGCTCAAGCCCAGGACTGGCAAAAAAAAAAAAAAAACCAACACGAAGATACTCTGTGACAGAAGGCTCTGCATGCCTAAAACCAGAGCTGGGGTACCTGGTGCAGGTTGGGTGGCTTTAGTGGTAGATGCTAACCTTCAGTGGAAAAAAAAAAAAAGAAAAAAAGCTCAAAGACAATGCCCAGGCTCTGAGTTCAAGCCCTAGGACCAGCACATACACTCACACACAAGAGGCTGGGTGTGGTAGTACATACCTATAATCCCAACCCAAGGAGGCTGAAACATGCAAGGCCAGCCTGGTTGATAGACTCGTATCTCAAGGACGAATCAGCAGATTAACCAAAGATCCTTTTGAGGTGCATGACCATGTTGATTTGGGGTTTTACCCGTTTTGCACAGGCACCTTGCTTATTAGCCGTGCAAGAAAAAGGAAAACCCCACCATGAAAGATGTTAATGATAGAAGCAGGATTTGAACTGCTCCAAAACCCTAGCTCTTGATCACAATCGAAATGAAGTAACAGGCTTGGGGGCTCCTGAACCCCTGCTGTCACACTGGACAGAACTGGAAGGCACAGATAACCCAGGCTGCAGGGCCCAGCTCTGTCCTCACAGGGTGTTGGGTGGCCCAGCCTGTCACCTGCCCTGCCTGCTTCGGGCCCTGCTGAGGCAGGTCCTGATCGGCCCCACTGAGAGGTCCTCTGTCCACCAGAAGGTAGAGAGGGCTGTGTCCCCACCCGTGGAAGTGGACGACCCCCTGGAGTTCGTGCTGCAGCCTGCGCCCCAGGGCCGCACGGTACGCTGCAGGCTCACCCGTGACAAGAAAGGCATGGACCGAGGCATGTACCCCTCCTACTTTCTGCACCTGGACACACAGAAGAAGGTGGGTGCAGGGGATGGGGGTCCTGGGAGGGTCTCAGATCGGGGGCCCACAGGGTGGGCCACCAGCCTACCTCCACCTCCTTGTTCCTTCCCAACTGTCTGTCTGTCTGTCTATCCATCTGTCTGCCTCCCTCCCCCAGGTGTTCCTGCTGGCGGGCAGGAAACGGAAGCGGAGCAAGACAGCCAATTACCTCATCTCCAGCGACCCTACCAACCTGTCCCGAGGAGGGGAGAACGTCGTGGGGAAGCTGAGGTGGGTGTCCCTGGGGCAGGGCCTGAGGTCAGGGTGGCAGTGCCCAGGCTCCCAGACTCTGGAAATGTGCCCTGGCCTGGGGCACGGGTGACTTATTCAAATGGCCAGCAGGCCTGGGTGGGCTTCAGGGTTGGTGTTTCCATCAAGGCCGGACGCAGGCACTGTTGGATGGGACCAGCAGGGAAGAGGGCTCAGCTCTGTGGGGACAGCACCAGGCCTATGTTGGCTGTGTGAATCCCTAGCCCCTGGGGCTTAGCAGCTACCTGACATGTCCTCAGTGACTCCGAGCCATCGTGGGCTGAGTCAGTGTGGTTTCCCCAACGTTCCGGCCAGTTGTCTACCACAGTGTGAGAGGAGGTGGGGATACTAGGCCTTTTTCTTCTGGTGCTGGCACTC
This sequence comes from Megascapheus bottae, assembly GCF_031878675.1. NCBI lineage: Eukaryota > Metazoa > Chordata > Mammalia > Rodentia > Geomyidae > Megascapheus > Megascapheus bottae. The sequence goes on from NC_143530.1 coordinate 11,897,579, forward strand.
AGGCTTATCATCAGGGCCTGGGTGCTATCCTTGAGCTTTTTACTCAAGACTGGTACTCTACTACTTGAGCCACAGCTCCGCTTGCAGCTTTTTGCTGATTAATTCAAGTGTCTCACAAACTTCCTTGTCTAAATTGGTTTTGAACTGTGATCCTCAAATCTGTCTCCTGATTAGAGCCACCAGCACCTCCCAGCTTCCTCTCCTTTCCCTCCTTTCTTTCCTTCCTTCTTTTAATTTTTTGTTCTTTTCTTTACCTTTCCTTTCCTTTTCTTTTCTTTCTGTCAGTCGTGGGGCTTGAACTCAGGCCCGGGCACTGTCCCTGAGCTTCTTTTGCTCAAGGCTAGCACTCTACCACTTGAGCCACAGCGCCCACTTCCAGCTTTTTCTGTGTATGTGGCACTGAGGAATCGAACCCAGGGCTTTCTGCATCTTAGGCAAGCACTCTAGCCCTAAGCCACATTCCCGGCCTCTCTGAATACCGTTTTGTTTGTTTATTTGTTTTGGTTTTTGTTGTTGTTGTTGGCTGTGGGGCCTAAACTCTGAGGCAGAAGGAGCATGAGTTTGAGGCCAGCCTATGCTATATAGTGGACCGTGTCTGGATGTGAAGGGTTCAGTGCTGAGTACCCCCTCTTTCCTGGGGTGGCAGGGGAGGATCTGTGCGGGTGCAGGCCTCGCTGCCCCCTCAGCCCTGGCCTGGCCCCACTCTGCCTGCAGGTCCAACCTCCTGGGGAACCGCTTCACCGTCTACGACAGCGGACAGAACCCGCGGCGGGGTGGGGGCGGCGCCGACGTGAACAGCCTGCGCCAGGAGCTGGCAGCTGTGATCTACGTGAGGGCCCCGTGCGTCCAGCCCCCAGTCCTCCCCTCCAAAGCCCTGGGGGGCAGAGGGGCACCCTGACCCGCAGCTCTCCCCCAGGAAACCAACGTGCTGGGCTTCCGCGGGCCTCGGCGTATGACAATCATCATCCCTGGCATGAGCTCTGACAACGAGAGGGTCCCCATCCGGCCCCGAAATGTGAGTTCTCTACCCCCCAGCCCCCAAGAAGGGCTGGGGACTCAGCTTCCCCAAAGCCCAGCATTCCTTCACTCCGGCCGCTTTTAGAATGAAGTCCAGTGTGTCATGGAATGCAGTTTTTCAGAGCAAGTCACGCACTCAGGGCCTCACAGAATATAGCCCAGGGAAGAGCACCCGAACAGGGAGAGCCAGTGCAAAGGCCCTGCGGCCGAGGGCACCTGGTGTTTTGAGGATCAGCAAGGTGGCCATGGGAGCTGGAGGACATGAGGTCAGAGGGGAGGGTGATAGGAAGATAGGCCTGTGTAACTGGTTTGTGTTCTGAGAAGCAAGGGAAGGTTTTGAGCTGAAGAGCCATGACTTTTTTTTTTTTTTTAAAGCAAAGGTTGAGGGGAGGGACGTGCGGGTGTGGCGTCGGTTAAGAGTTGTCTAGGGCTGGCAGTGCTGGGCTTTGCTCCTTAGCACAGCAGGTCAGGGAGCCCAGGACTTGACGCAGATAAATGACACGTCCCCGTGCTCACAGGAGACTGGTGTCACTCTCCTCTTTTACGATGGAAAGTAATACCCTGTCAGCTGCTCCCATGCCCTTCTCTGCTGAGTGCTGTGCCACTGTCAGAGGCCACACTGAGCCAGGGGCACAGCTATGGGAAACGGCCTCTGGGGTCCCACGACTGTCCTTGCAGGCCTGGAGGAATGTCCAAGTTGGGACTCAGTAAGACCAAGGTGCTGGGGGGGGGGATGTTCTTCTCATCCATCGTGGGTCGTTCCCACTGCGGTCACTGGTTTTGGGGAGAGTACTAGTGTTTCAACTCAGATCTGCCTACTCACCTGCTTTGTGCTCTACCACTTGAGTCACACCCCCAGACATGCTGCGTGTGTGTGTGTGTGTGTGTGTCCTAGGACTTGAACTCTGGGCCTGAGCACTATCCTTGAGCTCTTCAGCTCAAGGCTAGGAGTACTCAACCAACTTGAGCCATACTTCCAGTTTTCTGGTGGTTAACTGGAGATAAGAGTCTCATGAACTTTCATGTCTGGGCTGGCTTTGAACTGCGATCCTCACATCTCAGCCTCCTGAGTTGCTAGGATTACAGGCGTGAGCCCTTGGTGCCCGTCTCCCAGCCGTGCTTTTTGCTGATTAGTTTGGAGATAGAGTCTAGAAGACTTTTATGACCTGGCTGGCTTCCAACTGTAGTCCTCCAGATCTTAACCTCTTGAGCAGTTAGGATTACAGGCATGAGCCACAGCCCTCAACTCTGCAATCATTTATTAAACACCTACTGTGCCAGGTACCTGAGACCCAAACTCCACACAGCAAGTTCCTAACATACTACCGTGAGTGCTTAGCCTGAAGCAGAACTGCTTTAAATAACACTCCATGGGCTGTGAATTTATCCAGTGCTCACACACCCCATTGTGTGGGACACAGAGGCATGGAGACAGACAACACAGTATCTAATTCCATCCCAGTAAAGGCATGGCAGGCGCAAGGCATCATGGGAGCTGAGCTGAGCTATTGAAATCAGGAAGGCTCCATGAAGGAGGTGATCTCCAAGCCAGGAATGTGAGCAGGTGACTGGAAGGGAGACGGCACACCAGCGCCATCTTATAATCGTGGCTCCTTCCTCTCGCAAACTATGCCACTCTCTTGGCATAGTCATAGGTCCTGGAAACCTGCTGGGGTATCAGGTACTCCTTTCGATTTCCCAGCATGCCATTTTGGACACCCCCCCTCCCCCAGACAAGCCCTCACAGCTGTGTGCCCAGCCACTAGCACCCTCAGGGACCAGGGATACTGATGCCCTGAATGGATGTTGCATGCCTGACTAAGCATCCTAGTTTCTGCATGGGTGTTCTTCGCCACCTCTAACCACGCTCTCCTGCCACCCTCTCCCTACCCTGCCCTCCCAGGCCAGTGATGGGCTGCTGGTTCGATGGCAGAACAAGACTCTGGAGAGCCTCATTGAGCTGCACAACAAGCCGCCGGTTTGGAATGAGGACAGTGGCTCCTACACCCTGAACTTCCAGGGCCGGGTCACCCAGGCCTCGGTGAAGAACTTCCAGATAGTCCACGCTGATGACCGTGAGTGTCAGGGCCCAGGTCAGGCTGCTCCCTGCGTCTGCCTGACCCCTGGCGTCACTCAGGCCTAGCTCCAGCCTGTATCCCAGGACGTCGGCGAGGTTCCTGTCTCCAAGAGCCTTGGCTCTGTGCTTCTGGGAGGCTCTGCATTCCCACAGAGAGCCAGGTTCTCAGTCTAACCTTGACCCTCTGGGGGTAGAACTGGGACTTGGAGAGCTGGATTGGATCAGAAGGAGAGAGGAGCTGCTAGGGTCCAGCAGCCACCAAGAACCCAGCCTGACGGGGTCAAAGGTGCTGAGGCCCAGAGGCAGGCTCTTACCTTCTGAAGTCTCTGTTTTGCAAGCCAGGCTCTGATGGCTCAGACCTGTAATCCTAGCTACTGAGGAAGCTGAGCTCTGAGGACTGAGGTTCAAATCCAACCCTGGCAAGAAAGTCTGTGACATTCTTATCTCCAACCACTTAAAAGCAGGGCATGGAGCTTTGGTCAAGTTGTAGAGCACTGTCTGTAACCTAGACCAGCGAGGGGGGAAGGGAGGGAGATTTTGCAAAACAGACACACAGGCTGGAGGTATGGCTCAAGCGGTTGAGAGAGGTCCTCAGTTCAAACCTCAGTACTCCAACAACTCCAACAGTGTTTTCTATGAAGCAGGCACTGTACTTGGGACTTTGAATGATCAAACCCTTTGAACAACCCTAGAAGAAAGGTGTCTCTAGTTTCCAGAGAGGCTTAGTAACCTGCCCAAGGTCACACAGCTAGTAAGACATACCCCAGAACCTTTCCAGTTTTCAGAATGGTTGCCTGTCAAAAGCAGGAAATATTAATCAAGCATTTGAGTATCTTTTCTTAAACAAGGTCAAAGGACTACCCTGGAGAAGTTAGGGAAACAAGATGTGCCCGGAACAAAATTAGATGAAGCTGTCCCTGTTATAAACCAAAGTGAAGAAGTTTGGAGGGTGGAAAAGACTCTAGGTTCACAGGGTTGGGCCGACTCTGAGCAACAACCCCCCCACACACACTCTGAACAACACCCCCCCTACCACACACACACACACACACACACACACACACACACACTCTGCCCTAGAGTTGGGCCCCGGTCACCTGTCCTCTGACTTTGGATTCCTCCCCAGATCACATTTCTGGTGGAGCTTGGTCTGCCGTCAGATCAGAGTTTGGGAGGTATATTTAGCCATGTTCTGTCTCCCCGGGTGCTGGGGGAGGTGTTGAGATTTGGGATCCAAACAGATTAGGTGCCTAAGGAGGGGACCCAGGGCCAGGGAAAGCGCTGGACCTAGGGTTAAGGTGGGACTCGAGGGCTGGGAGCAGCGTGAAGGAATGCGGCCAAAAGACAACCCAGAAGTTGGGGAGGAAAGGCTGTGGCTGGAGCTAGTTTGACTGAGCCCTTGCAGGGCTAGATTAAGGCCCCCGCAGAGGTATGGCCCGGGGCGGCAGCAGATAAGACTGGGCCCCCGGCCCGAGGCTCTCCAGACCCAGTACAGGTGGGGCGGGTTGGATGAGATCGGAAGGGGGAGGTGGGCAGGGGTCTGCCAGGGTTGGGGTTCCAAGTTCTCCGTCCTTCCCGACCTGCCCGTGTCCACAGCCGACTACATCGTGCTGCAGTTCGGCCGAGTGGCCGAGGACGCCTTCACCCTGGACTACCGGTACCCGCTGTGCGCCCTGCAGGCCTTCGCCATCGCCCTCTCCAGTTTCGACGGGAAGCTGGCCTGCGAGTGACCCGGGCGACCCCGGAGACGGAGGCAGGACCCCCGCCCCTCCTCTCGCCCCACGGCGGCTCCTCCCCGACCTGGGGCCCGACCCGTCCCCGCCTCCCGAGGGCCGTGCGCTCCCCGGCCTGGCACGGCCGAGGCGGGGATGGAGACGCGGAACATCTGGAGTCCGCGCGCATCTGGCGGCGGCGCGGCCCCTCCCCCACTTCCTGCCCGGGAGCGGCGGTCCGCGTGGGTCTGACCCGACGGGCGGGCGGCGGGCGCGGAGCGGGCCGGGCTCCCACATCCCCAATAAAGCCGCGTCCCAGGCCGAGCGCGGCGGTGGTTCTTGGGCGCAGGGGCCGCGGCGGCGGGCGGGGACCCGGGGCTGGGGGAGCCTCCGCCTAGCTCCCGCCCAGGCCCGGGGGCGCGCCGGGCCCCTCCCCGCCACCCGGTCGGGCCGAAACTCTGGGGGAACACGGGGTGGAAACGCCTCCCGTGGGGACCCCAGCCGGGCCGAGGGGGAGGGCGTCCAGGCAGTGGGAGAAGGGGAGAAATCCGAGAAACAAGCCGCTCGGGGAGAACCAGACAAACCGGGTCCGGGCAGGGCGGGCGCAGCTGCCAGGGCGGAGCCGGGTCTGGGGCCCGGGAGTGGGGGACGGGTTCTCAGACGGGAGGGGGCTCCCTGCCTCAGCGGCCCAGGACGCGGGCGGCGGGGTGGGGAGCCCCGAGACTTGGGCGCTCCAACTGGCGGGGCTCCTCTTGAAGCGGCACCCGGGACCCCTGACACCCACCGGCGGGCGCTCAGCCCCCCCACCCAGGCGGGAACTCCTCCCTTAGCTCCGCCCCAGACCGGAGCCCCAAATTCCAGTGGGGGTTCTGGGGAGCGAGTGAGGGCCGGCGTGCCGCTGGGAGGGGTGGGCACGGATCCCCAGGCCCAGGGTGGGCAGCCGCCGCGGCCGGCCAGGAGGCCCCGCCCCTCGCCCCCGGGCCCGCCCACCAGCAGGCCACGCCCCCGACAGGCCCCGCCCAGCCAGGCCCCGCCCCTCCCGCAGCCCCCACCCCCCGCCGGCTCCTCAACACAAACTTTCCGTCCCGCTCGCTCCCTCCTCCGCGCCCGGCGCCTCCCGCTCCGACCCGGCTCATTCCCTGCATTCCGGCCAGCCCCCTCCCCACGACCCCCCCTTCCTCGGCCCCCCTCGCGGCTCCCTCGGGCCCGGCGCAGCGCCCCCCCGAGCTCGGACCAGGTAAGCCCGGCGGACGCCTGGAGGAGGCCTCGCTAGGGAGCGGTGGCTGAGGTGGTGTGGACGAGGCGGTGTCGCAGGAACCCTCGAGGGACACGGGGTCCCCGAGCTATTGTCCAGCCCGAGCTGGAGCCCCGGAACGGGGTGCCGGGAAGTTTGGAGGGAAGCGGGGAGAAAGTCTCCCGGGAAGCCCCGCCCCCGGCCCGGACGGGCCGCTCCCGGAGGCCGGGGAGCGGGGTCTCCGCGCCCCCGCCCTCCCCAGCGCCGCGCCTCCGCGTCCGTGCTCGGGGGCCGCCACCCCGGCGCGGATCCGGGGCGCCCTGTCCCGGGCCCCGCCGCCCTTTGGACTCCGCGCCTGTGCTCTCCGGAGCCCGCCGGGCCCCGGCTCCACGCAGGCCTCGGCCCGGCCTCCCGGCAGTTCGTGGCGCGCGGAGCCCGAGGACCTTGGGGTGTCACGGAGCCCCGGAGTGTGCGTGCGCCCCCCGGGAGGCCGGGCGTCCCTCCACCCCTCTCGCCTGCGGTGGGGTGGGGTGGGGGCTCGGAGCTGCCAGCGGTGCGCTCCGAGTCCGGCTGGAGCTGGGGCCTTGGCCACTCCAGGCCGGGTGTCCTGCGAAGGCAGTCGAGGACGGCCGAGCACCCCCCCCTCCACTTTCCCACCCAGGTCCCCGCCATTGTCTGTCACGTCCTTTATTCCTTCCTGGGTAGAAAGGCCAGCCTCTGGTCTGTTTTCCAGTCCAGCCAGGCCCTGGGGCGGTGTCATTGAGACCTGCCGACACCTTTCCTAGATAGGGACCGAGATTTCTGGCTCAGATTCTTTCCCGGGCCCCCTGGGGGAGGGAGACGCTGGGGAGGGCTTTTGGGAGGTGGTGTCCTGTGTCCTCCTCTCTCGAGGTAGGAGCAGAACCCTGTCAGGCCTGGACTTGTAGCCCAGCACAGAGGATGGGGGTGGCGAGGCCTGGATACCACTCCAGGGGCTGTCGCCCGTCGTGCCTAGCGCTCCCTGCACATGTTCTGCCCCAGCGCTGGGGGCCAGGATACCACCAGGGCCAGCATGGGGACAGGAGGGACAGCGGAAGTCTGTAAAGGTTGGAGAGGCTTAGAACCATGGCCCCTCTCTCCCACAGTCCTGGGGCCGCCCCTCCCCCAGCAGTACCTATGAGCCTGGGTTCTGTGCAGGAAGGGGATGGTGAACCTAAGTACTGCTCAGGACAAGCTAGTGAAGGTAACTGGAGGGTCCTGAGTTGTCCTCACTGCAAGGAGGGGCTTGGAGCCAAGAGGACTCGAAAGCCCTGGCCCCTCCCCTAGACCCCAGGGAGGGGATCATAATCGGCACAGAGAGTGGTCAGTAGCTGGCAGGACAGGTCTAGTGTGTATGCATAGATATGTGTGTGTGTGTGTGTGTCTGAGTCCTGTGTCCACTCTCACTCAAAGGTTTGCATACCACAACACATTGTGCTTGTTGGAAGAAATAAGAATAAAACAAGGAGACCTCTCCACAAAGGGACTCAAGAAGCATGGGTCCCAACTGGAGCTCGTACCTTCTGTGTCCTTACCTTTGCTCCAGCCTTTCCCAGAGCCTCTACTCCCTATGTCCTCCTCCCCTTCTCTCATCATGGAACCTGAACCTGAGGAGGCGCAGAAAGGTAGGCCAGTGGCCTCATGTAGGGGAGGAGGACAGTCTTAGGGGGTGAGGAGGGCTAAACTTGGTGAACACAGCTGAGAAGTTTGGCGCCCCTGCAGTGTCCGGACAGGGAGCTAGTGGAGGGGGGAACTTGCCCTCTGAAGTGGTGGGCCTGTGGGGTGGACAGGAAGAAGCGTGTTCAGAGGCCACTGGCTAGCCTCCCCTGCCCCGCTGTCACGGATTCCGCTGGGGGATCCATGTGGAAACTGACTGGGACAGGCTGGCAGGCCTGCCGCACCATTTTCAGGACACAGAGGAGAGTGGAGAAAGGACCTTACAGCCTTGAGGGTCCAAAGAGCTCTTTGGGGAGCTGCTGAGAGGTCCCAGAATCCCTTCCCACCTGGGGTGCAAAAGTTGAGAGATGGCCTTAGGGATCCAGGGCCCTCTGGACCTCTGGGATGGCCTAGGATGGTGACAGGAGCCTCTAATTAGAGCTGGGGGGGAGGTCATCAGATCACCAGGCCTGTCCTCATAACCTCATCTTTGCCTTCCCTCTGCGAGTGCCAGACACAGAGGGCTGCTGCAGAAGAAGCTGCTGCCAGAGGGGCCAGCCTCTGCCTGTCCCCGTGCCCACTGGAGCCTGGGTCAGAGAATCCCCCCCCCCACAGGTTCCCAAAGCCTCAGCCCCTGGGGTTTCCTAGAGTACTGATTGTTTCCTGGACTCCCTGCCAGGCGTGGAAGGACAGGAAGTTGTAGAGGGAAACATGTGCAGCTGTGTGTGACACTAGATGGGAGAGAGGTGTTGTGAGGGGACATTGTGTGGGGTGATGCTGCCTAGGGTGGATGCATGCGAGAGAATCTGGGTACAGTCCATGTCTGTGACCACAGTGAGGCTGGGTGCACATGGAGGAAAGCTGTGTGTGACTTGGGGACAGTTGTTTGTAAGAGCCACTGAGACCGGAAATGGAATTCCACGAGGGGCCTGTGTGGATGTGAGGATTTGTGTGAGGGCATCTTGTGGGAAGGGGGTCATGCTACACACATCTGTGCCTGTGGATGTCACTGGCTGTGTGTGAGGGAGCTGCCACTCTGTGTGTGCGTGTGTGTGTGTGTGTAATGCCTGGTGTGTGTTGTGACACAGTCTGTGACACAGCTTTAGCCTTGGGTTTGTGTGATGGTGTTGGACACCGTGTGACGGCGACGGGTGCGGCATGGACTGTGAGGTTGAGTACCTGTGTAGGCGAGCCGCCCCATGTGTGAAGCTGTCAAATGTGCCTGGGACTGGCCTCGTGGGTGGTCACTATCTGAGCATCTGTGGGTGATTCGTCAGGGCCTGTGGCAGGCAGGGAGTGGGGACCTGTCACCCCAATACTTGTGGCATCGATATAGAAGACAGGAAAAAGATACTGAGAAACAGGAGCAAAATATGTAGTAATGTCACTAAGCTGTACACATAAAAATGGTAAAATGAAGCTTGGGGGCTCACACGTGTCATCCTAGCTAAGGAGGCTGAGATCTGAGGATCATAGTTCAAAACCAGCCCAGGAAGAAAAGTCCATGAGAGGGAGGGATCCATGGTAGGGCTTGAACTCAGGGTCTGGGCACTGTCCTGAGCCTCTTTGTGCTCAGTGCAGTACCACTTCTGTTTTGGAGTGATTAATTGGTGATAAGCATCTCATGGGAACTTTTCTGCCTGGGCCAGCTTTGGACTGTGATTCTCAGATCCATGAAACTTATAGACTCCAATTAACTACCCAAAAAAGCCTGAAGTGGTAGAGTGCCTTGAGCAAAAAGCTGCTCAGGGATAGTGCCCAGGCCCTGAGTTCAAACCCCAGGATCAGCACAAACACACCACACACACACACACACACACACACACACACACACACACACGATTAGAATGAGCTGGGCATGGTGACATAGAAACCTGTGTTCCCAGAACTGAGGCTGAAGCAGGAGGCCTTCCAGTTTATTAGAAATAATAATAAAGCCAGGCACCCGTGGCTCATGCTTGTAATCATAGCTACTCAGGAGGCTGAGTATTATGGTTCAAAGATAGCTGGGTCAGAGAAGTCCAGAAAACCAGAAGTGGTACTGTGACTCAAAGTGGTAGAGCACTAATCTTGAGCAAAACAAAAGCTCAGGGATAGTGCCCAGGTCCTGAGTTCAAGCCCCACAACTGACAAAAAAAAAAGATAAAATAGAGTGGTGTAGGTGAGAATGTACAGGACAGTGACCGATATGGGGGGCCACAGAAGAAGCCAGTGGGTAGCTTGGGATGGGAGATGATTCACATGTTGATTGACCACAGTGAAACCCGCTCCCCAAGTTTCCCACTAGCCTGACCCCCAGTGGATCTCTGGGATTTGCTCCTTGGGAATGGGACTGGAGGAGCCCAGAGCCGGGATGGAGATGGTGAGGGCAGGTCTAGAGACTCCAGCGCGCTCTGAATCTCTACCTCCACTCCCTACACTGTTTTGGGCCAAGGAAGCCTGTGGGCTCTCCCACTCCTGCTCGCCCTAGAGGGAGTGAGGAGGGGCTGAGAGTCTGGATTCCCAAATTAGAAGCACATTAATGAGCTGGGGCAAGAGGAGGAGGTCCCGCCTCCCAGTGGGTTCTGCAGATTACTTCCGCCTGTGAGACTCCAACCCTCTCCAGGGAAGAGGGTGCTCCCTCCCAGGCTTAGCAGGGTGTGGCCTCTTGACTAGTCCCTCTGGGGTCGTAGGACTGGAGATGGGGGAGGCAGATACCATCCGTACCCACTCTCATGGCCCAGTCTGGTCCCAGCCCCAGTGTGGCCACTTGTAGGGTGGGAACTGCTGGCAGCTGGAGACCAGCTGCCACTGTGGGGGTAGGGCAGACAGAAGAAAGGCGAGGGGGTGGGGAGCGGCTGGCACTTCTCAGCTGCCCACTCCAGCCTTACCCGCTGGGCAGCCCAACCCAGGGTCTAGGGCAGGAAGCGGGAGGCTTTGGAGGCCAAGATCCCTGGAAAGCTGAGGCCTGCTTGGCCCAGGAAGGTCTGGCTCAGTCTTGTCCCCACCAGGCTCTAGAGGAAGATGAATCCTGGCCAGTGGGGCTCCTGGGCCAGCCAGGTGGTCTGGAGCCACCAGGTCTCTGAGGCAGCCCCAACTCTGGCCTCCATCCCTGGAGCTGTCCAGCCAGTTCTTCCAGCAGGTCTGGCCCCAGGGTGGGGAGTGGGCAGCCAGGTGCCCCTTAGTTCCCCCAGGGCTCCAAAGCCTGCTCACCCAACCTCCTAGCCCCCATCTCTGCTCCTGCCTATTGCTCCTTTTCGCCTAGAGGGTTGAGGACCTGGAAGAGGGGAAGCTGCTGTTGGATGTTCCAGCCAGCAAGCCCACCTGCATAGCTGTAGCCTGTGGGCAGGAATAACAGGGTTCAGTTCAGGAGAGGCAGCATTGGTCTTCCAGGAGGGGAAGGGGTGAGCCCAGTACCATGATCCCCTAGTCACACTCTCCCCTCTGCCTTTGTTCCTGTCCCCAGCTTTCCCACCTTCTCTCACTGCCCCACTGTCCTGGCATTTGAGCACACTGACCTTTCCTCTTCCGTCCCCCTCACCTCTTCAGCCTTGGATTTATATCTCTGCTCTTTGCTCTCTTTTTCCTCCCCTCTGCCTGCCCTAGCTGTCTGTCTGTTTGTCGGTCTGTCTGTCCAGCACTCCTGTCTTTTCTGTCTCTCCCTCCAGCTTTCATGTCTGCCCTGGCATCCTCTGGACTCTCAGGGCTTATCTCTTATCTCAATCTTTTTCTTTTTTTTTTTTTTGTCATGGGACTTGAACTCTGGGCTGGAACTCTTCAGCTCAAGGCTACCACCCTACCTCTTGAGCCACAGCACCACGGCTGGTTTTCTGGTGTTTAATTGGAGATAAGAGTCTCACAGACTTTTTAGTGTCCAGGCTGGTTTTGAACTGTGATCCTCAGATCTCAGCCTCCTGAATAGCTAGGATTACAGGTGTGAGCTACATCTTTCTGCCTTCTTCCCTGCCTGTCTGCTCAGGCTTTGCTCCTGCCCCTCTTGGCAGCGCTGGGGGGAGGGGGGTACTGCCACAACCCCCTTCTTCCCGTGCACTCTTGTACTCCTCAGGAGCCTGAGCCTCCTCTGCCACCAGGTCCTAGGGTGGGAGCTGTCATGCAGCCACACTGGGTGGTCAGCTCAGTGTGGTGTCAGGCCTTCCCCCCCTCAGGGTTTGTGCTGCCTGCCATGGTCTGGAAGGTAGCGGCTGGGGCACACTCACTCAGGACCTCAGGTAGGGGTGGGCAGGTACCCGGGGTGCCACCTGCCCACCCGCTGTGGGCCTCCTGTCCCCCTGGGTCAGTCCTGCAAGTGCCTATTGCCAGCAGAGGGATGGGGATCCCTAATTCTCTCCTTGACAAGTCCTCTGGGCCCCCCGGGGGGCCCCTCCCCAGCTGCCGGACTCTCAGTCAGGGGCCGCCCCGCCCCCCAGTCTCCTAGCGCCGGGCTGCTCTGTTAGCCATATTTGGCCACATGCTCCCGCGGGGGGCGGGGCAGGGCTGACATCACCAGAAGGGGGGCACGGCCTGGATGAGGGGAGGCTGCCAGACACTTGGGGGAGGCTGGCAAGTTGCTTCAGAAGTCTGGGGCTGCCAGGGCCCCCCATGGGCTCAGCTCCTGCTGTTCTGAGGGGGGCCTCGGCTGGGGAAAAGGCTGACAGTGTTGGGAGGGGTCTCACTCACTCTGCTCCTCTCGCAGCCCCATGGCAGCGCCACACTGAAGCCCCCCAACTACTTCTATCTGCCAGTCTCTTCCTTGCACATAGCATGCCCCCCACTAGTATTTGCCTAAAGGTGTTAGTGAAGAGGGAACTGGGGACTGACATAGTTTCCTGGGGTGAGGGGCAGATGCCCCTCTGACCCACCCTGCTTGTCCTGTCCACGGGTCATCGGGAGAATCTTAATAGTCTTGAAAGCCTCACAGGACTGTACAGCATGATGGGTATCTTGAAGCTGCAAGACCTATGAACTGGTGGGGAGGGGGCGCCCTCTGGCCTGAACCCCCCCTGTGCAGACTGAGGGCACTGAGGTTGAGGTAGACCTTTGCCTGTCCCAGTGATAGGGTTCCTCAGCTCTTGCCCCTCACTCTGGGTTCAGAACCCAGCTATTGCTTTGTGCCTTTGGGTAGGTTGTCGAATCTCTGTTCCTCAGTTTTCTCTCTCTTTTCTTTTTTTTTTTTTTGCCAGTCCTGGGCTTGAGCTCAGGGCCTGAGCACTGTCCTTGGACTTTCTCAAGGCTAGAGCTCCACCACTTGAGCCTCAGCACCACTTCCGGCTTTTTTCTATGTATGTGGTACCGAGGAATCGAACCCGGGTCTTCATGCATGCTAGGCAAGCACTCTACCACTAGAGTGTTCCTCAGTTTTCTCATCTATGAAGTAGGATCAATAATAGTGCCCCCCACCCTTCACGGGATTATTGTGAAGATGGGTGAGCCAGGGTGTGTAACATCCCAGAACTGAGCCTGGCGTGTGGCGGAGGCTCTGTTAGTGGTAACACTGAGTGTAGGAGAGCAGTGTGATGGGGAGATGGAGGCAGGAGGAGCCAAGCTCTAGGGAAGACTGGGATACACAGCAAGACCATGTCTATTAAATGAGTAAATGAATACATTGATGTCTGCTTAGCTACCCCATGCCTCCCCTGCCATCTAGCCACTCTTGAACCCCTCAACCTTCCTAAGTAAACACACAACTCTACAAGAAGAAGCCCTCTCCCCCTCCCCGTGTGGTAGGACCCTGCGTTTGTGATCCTCTCCCTGGGCTTCTCACAGGTCTCTACCGCTCCAGCCTGGCCCTTCCTTGAACCCTGGAGCACAGTGTCAGGGGCTCTGGTCTCATGGGTGAGGGACTGTGAGTCGGGCCTTGGACTGTGCGCTGGGGGAATGGCTGAGTGTGGTCTGGATTAAGAAACTCAGCCCAGTGCTCTGGAGCTTGTCTGCAGAAGCCTGGCCCCGCCATGTGGCCCACCAGGCCAGGGAGGCCTGTGGGTGGTTTATGGGCTGCTCTGGGGCCACCGAGGTGTGGGGACAGGAAGTGGCTGGGGGAGCAGTGGGGTGGAGCAAAACCACCTTCTCAGCTGTTCCTTCACCAGCCAGCGTGGCTCCCTCTTGTCATTTCCAGCCAGAAATGCACCCTCCGTGCCCCCCCACCCACCCCGGTCTTGAGTTTGGGTTCCTCTGTGGGTTCTCTTTGCTTACCTCGTCGTGTTGTTGAGTACTAGGGATGAAGCCCCACCACCTCCTGCTTGGGTGGCTGATGCGCCAGCGCTTCAGTCACTCCTCCAGGACAGCGTCTGGAACTGGCAGTTCTCCTTCCGCAGCCTCTCGGGTGCAGGGTGGGCGGTGCACATCTCCTGTTATCTTTTTGAAGCCTCCCTTCCTGTGTCGGGAGCCCTCCTCATCCACAGCCCTCCTCGGCCGACCTGTGCTGATGCTGGAGCAAGAATGAAAGATGGGAAGCTGGGTGCTGGTGGCTGCGCCTAGAATCCTACTTCCTCAACAGGCTGAGATCTGAGGATGACCGTTCCAAGTCAGCCAGAAAGTCAGGGAGAAAAGTCGGAGAGACTTACCCTCAATCAGCAAAATGCCAGAACTGGAAGTATGGCTCAAGTGGTAGAGTACCAGTTATGAACCCAAAAAGTGTGAGGCTTTGAATTCAAGCCCTGTTATTGATAGCCGTCAGTGTATGAGAAGCCAAGAGACAGCACACAGGCCTTAAATTCAAGCTCCAATAACGGCATCATCTAAAAAGCCAGATGCCAGTCCATAGCTCACATCCATAATCCTAGCTATTGAGGATGCTGAGTTGTGAAGACTGTGGTTCAAAACCAGCCTGTGCTAGTTTTGATTCATCTCCAATTTACCACCAAAAGAAGCTGGAAGTAGTACTGTAACTCAAGTGGTAGAGCGCTAGCCTTGAGCACAAAAACTCAGGAACAATGTCCAGAACTTGAGTTCAAGCTCCAGGACTAGCACAACAAAAAAAGAAAAAGAAGGGCCAGGAGTGTGGCCTAGTGGTAGAGTGCTTGCCTAGCATGCACGAAGCCCTGGGTTCGATTCCTTGGTACCACATACACAGAAAAAGCTGGAAGTGGTGCTGTGGCTCAAGTGCTAGCCTTGAGAAAGCCCAAGGAGAGTGTCCAGGCCCTGAGTTCAAGCCCCAGTTTCCCCCACCTGAAAACTGATGGATATCACTCCTTGTCCTTCCCAGCCAACACAAAGGAAGTTCTGCTCAAGTGCAAGTACAGGGCCTCATTCCGCTGTCTCTTCACCACCAGTCCTGCTTCTTGATTGCATGGTGATGGCTGGTGCTTTGTAATTTTAGTTAATCCTCACCTCATAACCCCTAGGAAACCCCATCCGGGATTTCCAGATCCCAGGCTCAGAAAGGTATAGTGATGCCCCAAGGTCACACAGCTCTGAAGCAGAGTAATCCCTCACTGGAGCCCTAGGCTGGGGAGGAGCTGGTGCCCAGAGCCAAGGTGACTGTGGTCCACAAAACCCTGGCCTGACTCTCTGTGTCTGCCCCCCACAGACTCCGGCTGCCCAGTGGGCTCAGGCCCAGAGCCCAGAGCAACCAGCACAATAGCGTCCAACAGCTGGACCGCCAGCAGCAGCCCCGGGGAGGCCCGGGAAGATGGGCCCGAGGGCCTGGACAAGGGGCTGGACAACGACGCGGAGGGCGTGTGGAGCCCGGACATCGAGCAGAGCTTCCAGGAGGCCCTGGCCATCTACCCGCCCTGCGGCCGGCGCAAGATCATCCTGTCGGATGAGGGCAAGATGTACGGTACGTACGTGCTCACGCAGCAGGATGGGACACTGGGCGGTAGGCGCCCGCCAAGGCCTCCCCCTGCTCTCTGCCCCCTCACCCAACCAGTCTGGGAAGTCCTGGCCGCCCGTGTGGGGCGAGTCCAGGCCTGTGTCTGGGGCCTCCTCCAGCTGCTCCTCACAAACAGGCGGCCGCAGCCCACAGGCTCACTGCCTGCCCCTGCCCCGCCTCGCCTCCTTCTTGGCCTGGAGGTTTCGGGGTGACTCAGTGGGCCCAAGAAACTGGGTCATTCCATTCTACTCCAGGCCAGGCGGGGACAGGGTTCCAGCCCCAGAAGAGTGTCAGGAGGATGCCTGAGGAGACAGGCCTGGGGTGACACGGTGTGACCGAGGCTATGTGGCAAGAGAAGTCGGGTGCAGTGACTTCTCCATCCCTCCACACCCCTTGCCCAGGCTCCACTGGGCCCTCTCACTCCCTCCAGAAGTGACTGTCGCTTCTTATCTAGCCCTGTGAGCCTCCCTGAGCAGTGGCATTATAGGCTACTCTTCCTCCCCTCCACACCCCCCAGCCTGGCTCCCCTACGGCTCCTTCCATCCCTAACAGCCCAGGGCTGAGGGCAGCACCCTGGCCCATGTCAGTGGGGGCGGGGGGCGGGGGGAAGGTGTCACCAAGTCACCTGGGCCATGCGTGTCCTCCCCCAGACACCATTCTCAGGACAGGTTGAGGTTCTGGGGTACGTTCCTCAGGGCGGGCTGCCTCCCTGCTGCTATTCCAGGTTAGAGGTGAGGATGACCCACAGGGTAATTTTAGATGGGTGGAGGGAGAGGTGGAGGGGCGGCGGGAAGGGAGAGGCACAGGGCAGCTCCTGTCATGGGAGAGGAATTTGGAGGATGTGGCTGCTCTGGGGAGGCCAAGGGGCAGGGGACTTGGGTGTGGGGTTGCGGTGCACTGGCCATGTGTGAGGCACTCCACCTGCTGGGCCCAGGACCCCCAGAGTGGTCGTGAGTGAGGCCGCACAGAGCTTCCACCCACAGGCTGGCTTTTTTAGGGTGATGTGGGGTGTCCAGCAGAGGGACACAGAGACACGTCTTGATGCAGGCCGTTAGTGTAGGAACCATACCGAGCACCCTGTACTCATGTGCATGGGGGTGCGTGGCACACCCCACACAAGGACAGAGTCCTCTGCTCACATGAGTGCCCTCAGCCTCTGAGGAAGGGACCCAGGGAAGTACTACTTCAGGGCCCTGAAGCCCCTCATGGATGAGTAATAAGCCTGCAAGGAGCACCCTTGTTCCCTGGCCATGGTAGGGGGAGCACTGGGGATGAGTCCTGGGCTTTGTAGCCTACTCTTGGAGCTTGGTAGATATAGGGTGAAGATGAGGAGGGGGTGGAAAGGGGTGGGGGCATCACACCCTGTGCCCACGCCTCATTTCTCCTTTGTCTAGGTCGAAATGAGCTGATTGCACGATATATCAAATTGAGGACGGGGAAGACACGGACAAGAAAACAGGTAGGGATGATGGGTGCCGGGCCCCCGCTCTCCAGCTCCCCTTCCCTCTCCTGGTGACTTCTCATGCCCTGCTCCGTGCCCACTGTTCTGGAGAGATGGCCCTGTGCTCCCTGACTGCCTGCTACCCTTTGCATACCTCGAGTTCAGGGGCCTCAGGGAAGCTCACAGGCCTGCTGGTATCCAGTAGCCCCTGCTGTGAGGGGTCGCTGAACTACCACAGGGAGGCAGTGGACAACTGCAGAGCCAATGGCATGGCTGAGATGGAGGTGTGTGCAGGACACATGTGTCACACTCACACCTGCAGGGTCAGGGGTACGGGTAGAGGGGAAGGAGGGCAGCAGCCAGACCTGTGGAGAGGGGGCCCTGCCTGGCTGGGAAGTTGCCTATACATATGGCAAGAGTTGTGTGTCACATGACATCATAGTAGAGGTTGGACTATACCCACAACAGCTGTACCACGTGGCCCGGGTGTGTGTGGGGTTTGTGTACACATACTCCAGGGTGTGGACACATAATGAAATCTTGGGATGATGCGTTTCTCAGAGCGTGTTCTGTTGCTCCATGATGCTTATGATCGTAAACCACTCAGAGCTTACTCTGTGTCGGTCTTTTAAACCCTCTTCATAGCATTAGGAGGGGTGCACTGTTTCCACTTTTCAGATGAGGAAACTGAGGCAGGGCCAAGTTCAATGGCTTCAGTGTCACCAACCTGGGCGGAGGACCCAGGATGAGCTGTCTGGAGGAGAGGTGGGCAGAGCTGGGAGGGAGTCATCTGGAGCCGTCGGGGACAGGGTTCCTCAGGCAGTGGGGGCCTGGAGGACACAGCAGAGGTGGGGGGAGGACATGACAGATTGGGAGGACCATGAGGCAGAGACCTGGGGGCACAGGCATCTGACTGGGACAGTGCGGGGGGGGGCCAAGGGAGCGGTGCAGCTGGAGCTGGAGACTGGGAGACGGGAGGCCAGCTCCCACCGCAGTCCTCCCGAGCTTCCTGTCTGGGAGGAATTTGAGCTGTGTGATCACCTTCCCAGATACTTCCAGATCCTTTCGGATCACCACATGTGCAGCCTCTCCCAGGGGACTGCCGTGGTCCCCTCTGCAGTGTGCTTGCTGAGTATCAGCCTTGACCGAACCTTGCCTGGCAAGTGCTTCCCAAGTTCTGGATGACAACGGGGGACGGCCCGCAGGGGCCCTGGGCCTGGAGTCCGGCCTGCCAGAGGAAGATGCCTGCCCATGAAGCGGGATGACTTCCCCTGCTCTAGCACAGCGAGGCCGTGTTGGCCATCCAGCCTGGGCTTCTTAGCCTCTGAGTTCCTGTGTGAGACCTGTGTGGAGGCTGCTGCCGTCCCCCGCTCCCTAGGGAGGGAGTACTCACCCAGTCATACCCAGCCCACGCCCAGGGTCACAGGAGCCTCTTGTCAGTGTGGGAAGGGTTAAGGATTACTAATCTCAGCACCTCTCATCCCAGCCCTGTGCTATGCCTGCTCCTGGATGGGCCTCTGCACATGGGCCAGCTGTTGGTAAACTCAGGTCTCAGTTATTTCCCAAGACCAGACTCCTCCAGCAGTGCTCCCTTGTGCAACTGACAAGGTGTATGTGAGCACAGGTATGGAGTGACTCAAGGAGGAAACTAACTGACAGGTTCTCAGCCATTTTGACTTCTCTTTTGGCAAAGAAATGCAGTCTTTCTTTGTTGCATAGATATGTGCAATAATTAGCGGCAAGAACCAAGCCTTCAGCTAAATATGAAGTGGGGATCTGGGGTGGGTGGGGTATACCCCCATTCGTGAAGGGTCTGAAGGAGCTGTGGCAGAAGAGCTCGGTGAGAAGCAAATGGGCTTTCAAGTCAGACAGCCAAGGTTCAAATCCAGGCTCTAGCACCCAGCTGTGTGGGCTTGGATATAATGCTTAGCCTCTCTGGGCTGGAGTTCCATCATCTGTAAGTCAGGGGTCCTATTAGAACCTCCTTTCTCGTGTTACTGCAAAGATGGGTGAGTCTGGCAAGAATGAATATGCTGGGAAAAGCAGAACTTGTGTCTGGCAGCTATGGGTACCATCATTTCAGGAGGCGGGCAGCTGCTGGCCTGGGCAGAGAGGCTGAGGGAAGAGCATGGTGGCTGCACAGAGTCATCTCAGGCTGAGATTAAAAAGAAAAAAAAAGAAGGCTGGGAGTGAGGGCTAGTAGTAGAGTGCTTGCCTAGCATGCACGAAGCCCTGGGTTTGATTCCTCACTACCATATACACAGAAAAACTGGAAGCCCCAGAATTGGGAAACAGAGAAGGAGGAGGAGGAGGAGGAGCAGCAGCAGCAGCAGCAGCAGCAGCAGCTGGGCACATGTGGCTCACACCTGTAATCTTAGCTACTCAGGAGGCTGAGATCTGAGGATCATAATTCAAAACCAGCCTGGGCAGGAAAATCTGTGAGACTCATCTCCAGCTAACCACCAAAAAGCTAAGAAGGGGAACTGGGCCTCAAGTGATACATTGCTATTTGTTATTCTTGATCAAAAAAGCTGAGAGAGAGAGAGAGAGAGAGAGAGAGAGAGAGAGAGAGAGAGAGAGAGAGAGAGAGAGAGAGAGAGAGAGAGAGAGAGAGGCCCCTTAAGATCTGAGTTCAGGGGCCGGGAGTTTGGCCTAGTGGTTAAAGTGCTTGCCTAGCATGCACAAAGACCCGGGTTCGATCCCTCGGTACCACATACATAGAAAAAAGCTGGAAGTGGTGCTGAGGCTCAAGTGGTAGAGCTGTAGCCTTGAGAAAGTCCAAGGACAGTGCTCAGGCCCTGAGCTCAAGCCCAGGACTGGCAAAAAAAAAAAAAAAAAAAAAAATCTGAGTTCAATCCCTAGGACATGGTATGGGGGAAAGGGGGCTGTTTGGGAAGGGAAGCAAAGATCAGGAGATCATAGTTCAAGGCCAGATCTGGCATGAAAGTTCATGAGACTTCATGGCAGCCGTTGGCTGGCATGTGATGGTGCTCATCACCATGGGGATGGCGTCTCTGCCGTGGGGAAGCATGAAGGCTGAATGTGTGGTGTTCTCCCTCAACCCCAATGCCATAGGGAAGCACAAAGAGGAATATTGCAGCCCAGACCAGCCCAGGCATAAAGCGAGACCCTACCTTGAAAGTTCCAGTGCGCCTGCAATCCTAGCTACTCAGGAAGCTGAGGACCTTGATTTGTGAGGATGGCAATTTGAAGCCAGCCCAGGCAGGAAAGCCACGAGACTTATCTACAAGTAACCACCAGAAAACCAGAAGTGGATGCTGTGGCTTAAAGTAGTAAACACAGCCTTGAGCAAAAAGAGCTCAGGGACAGTGCCCAGGTCCTGAACTCAAGCCCTATGACTGACAAAAAAAAAGGAAAAAAAGAAAAGAAAATTCTAATGCAAAACAGCCCTAGAGGTGTGACTGAGGAGGTAGAGTGCCTGCCTAGCAAGTGCAAGGCCCCTGAGTACAATGTCTAACACAACTAAAGGGGAAAAAAAAAAATGAAGAAAATAATCAATGCAGAAAAGAGAGCAAGAGAAAGAAGAGTTTCTTTGTGGGGATAAGAACAGCTTCAAAAGAAGACTCACAGTGGTGGCTGCACTTACAGCGCTGTGGCCTCGGGGCCATGGCCTCCTGAGGATACTAGCCATGGAGGACTGGGGCCAGGTCACAGGCCAAACCACCCGGGGTTTGCCAGCTGATGCATCTGGCATTGCCAGTCTAGGGAGAAAGAGGGGTAGGTGGAGGGAGAAGTGTGGGGCCAGGAGGGGTGGGGCCACTGGCGAGCTGTGGGGTGACAGGGACTGAGCGATGATCCAGGGGGAGACGTGGCCTTCGTTCAGTGTAACGGCCAGTGAGTGTGTCAGAGCATGGCCAAACAGATGCGTTATGAAGAGCTGGTTTATCTATCACAAAATTCTGGAAGTGCTGTTGTGGTTCTAGTAACAGACTATTAGCCTTGAGCAAAAAGAAGCTCCGAGACAATGCCCGGGCCCAGAGTTCAAGCCCCAAGACTGGCACAACAACAATGAGTGGTCTGTCCACAGGGGCTCCGAAGCTCCCTGTTCACATCAGGTTCCCGGAGGCGAGGGCTAGGGCACTCCTTTGCCCGTGGCCCCATGGCCATGTCTCCTCACTGTGTGTTTTCCTCTGTGGCGGCGCGCGGGGCGGCCCCTAGGTGTCCAGCCACATACAGGTTCTAGCTCGGAAGAAGGTGCGGGAGTACCAGGTTGGCATCAAGGTATGTTGGGCACCTGGCTGGGGCCCGGCCCTCGCTATGCCCTTCTGAGGCACCTTCTCTGCTCTCTGCACGGCACAGGCCTCTGCCTTGCTGGTCCTCCACCCCACTGTGCCTCTTCTGGCTGAAGCGCTGGTCTTGCCTGTTCTGTCCTCTCTGTCCTTTTCTCTTCCCCTCTTTTTCTCTCTCTCTACAGGTCTCTAGCCACTTGCAGGTTCTAGCCAGACGGAAATCTCGAGAGATTCAGTCCAAGCTGAAGGTATGGGCCCACACCATGCTGCCAGGAATCTGGCCCATGCCAGTGTCAGCAGGAGCCTTAAGGCCGTGCCCTGGCACACAAGGCAGGCACGAGGCAGGAGCCAAGAGCGAGGCGCGGCCAGCCCTACTGCAAGCGAGAGGGAGACCGCCTAGGGCCTCTGTGTCCACCCCTCCTCTCTGCTTCCTAGTCCTCCTTCCTCTGATTGCCGCTTGCACTTGCATGGGGTCTTCAGGTGGGCAGGAAGGAGGCTCTGGTGGGCACTTCAGGCTGGCAGGGCTGTGGACGTGGGTGTCAATTCCTTGCAGTGCTGGCTGCTGTCAGCTGAGGCTGTCAGTCTAGGGTTCAGGAACTGGGCCCCTTGCTGGCTCTGGGCCCTTTGCCCCAGCAGTGTGCCTCTGCATACCTACAGTGCAGTTTCATCGGACACTGGACGCAGGGACTGCTTGTCCTCCTTCCTGCTCACTGCTCCAGGCCCCCCTCTCAGGGGCAGGGAGGGTCCACACAGCCTCTCAGCTTCCTTGAGCCCGGTGGGCGCTGACAGGGTGGGGTAGCCCAATGGGCCCTCGTGTGCTGCTCATCTAATCTGTCCTCCCTTCTCTTCACAGGCCATGAACCTGGTAAGTACTGACCTCTGCTTCCTGACCATGGGAAGGTCCGCGGGCACTGCGGGGTGGGGGCCAGCTGCCTGCACTTGTGCAATATGCACACAAAACCTACAGGGCTCCAGGTAACGGGTTGGGAAATGAGTTTCCTAGGTTTGCCAGAAGCACTGTGGTGCTCTGTCACATTAATGACATTGGAATCATCCAGAAGGTTGCCCCAATCTCTGGGTGAGGCCTCCAGGACTGATTCTGTGTCTGTGCTGGACCCCAAGTCCTGCACCGTATGTGAGCACTCAGTGGAGTCTGGCCCCACACCCACTCCTCAAACCACTGAGGGAGAAAGATAAAAAGTATTGACTCAAGATAGGGAGACTGGGGCCAGGAGTTTGGCCTAGTGGTAGAGTGCTTGCCTAGCATGCATGAAGACCAGGGTTCGATTCCTCAGTACCACATATATAGAAAAAAAGCCAAAAATGGTCCTGTGGCTCCAGTGGCAGAGCTCTAGCCTTGGGAAAGCCCAAGGACAGTGTTTAGGCCCTGAGTTCAAGGCCCAGGACTGGCAAAAAAAAAAAAAAAAAAAAAAAGATAGGGAAACTGCTTTGACACATTGTTGAGAGCTCAGGCATGGCTCAAATTGTAGAACACTTGCTTGGCATGTACAAAAACCTGTGTTCAGTCTCAGACCCTAGTACTGCAAATCAATAAGTAAATAGACATTCTCTGTTCTGGTTCTAAATTAGAGGATTCATTCAGCCTCAGATAATAAATATGTTTTAAAAATGTGTCAGACATATAAAGACCTATTTTTCTGTCATTATGATTATTATTATTTTTTGCCAGTCCTGGGCTTGAGCTCAGGGCCTGAGCACTGTCCTTGGACTTTCTCAAGGCTAGAGCTCTACCACTTGAGCCTCAGCACCACTTCTGGCTTTTTTCTATGTATGTGGTACCGAGGAATTGAACCCGGGTCTTCATGCATGCTAGGCAAGCACTCTACCACTAGGCCAAACTCCTGGCCTTTTCTGTCATTATTGTCTGAACAATATAGTATGAACATTCTTTATACCAGGCATAATGGTACATGTCTGTATCCTAACTATTCAGGAAGCTAAGATCCAAAACTAGCCCAGACAGAAAAGTCCATAAGACTTTTCTCAAATAATCAGCAAAAAATTGAGTGGAAATATGGCTCAAGTGGTAGAGTGCCAGCCGAGCAAGCATGAGGCTCTGAAGTCAAACCCTGATTTTTGCCAAACACACACACACACACACACACACACACACACACACACACACACACACACACACATAAACACAGATTACAAAACATTCCCTACTCTCTGGTAGTCTACATCCCCTAGATCACTGATGATTTAAAGCTTAAGGGAAGGCTGGGAGCATAGCCTAGTGATAGAGTGCTCGCCTAGCATGCATGAAGCCCTGAGTTCAATTCCTCAGTACCACATACTCAAAAAAAGCTAGAAGTGGTACTGTGGCTCAAGTGGCAGGGTGCTAGACGAGCAAAAAGTGTCCAAGGACAGTGCCCATGCCCTGAGTTCAAACCCCAAGATTGGCAAAAAAAAAAAAAAAATCATAAGGGAAGATTATGCTGGTTAGATGCAAATATCATGCCAGTTTGTATAAGGGTCTTATCTGAGGGGACCCTGAAACCAGGGAACCCCATACTGGGCTTCAGAATACAGTGATACTATTTCTTCTTGTGGGATATGGTAAGAGAGATGGTGTACACTGGGACCTCCCAGAGTTTCTGAGGGCCTGGGGCCCCGGCCCAGGAGAGCCCCAGGCCTTACGTGTTCCCTCCCTCCGCAGGACCAGGTCTCCAAGGACAAGGCCCTGCAGAGCATGGCATCCATGTCGTCTGCACAGATCGTGTCTGCCAGTGTTCTACAGAACAAGTTCAGCCCGCCCTCCCCTCTGCCCCAGGCTGTCTTCTCCTCTTCCTCAAGGGTATAAAACAGGAGGGGGCTGGTGAGGGGTCACATGGGATTCCCAGGTACTGAGGCCCCCTTTGTCCCATCTGCAGTTCTGGAGCAGCCCCCCTCTCCTGGGACAGCAGCCCGGACCCTCTCAGGAGTGAGTATTGCACCCCCATCCACTCCAGTGACGGCTGAGCCAGGTCTATCCAAAGCCTAGAGATGGAGGGCTCACAGATAGGCCCCATGAGCCAGCTTCCGCCTCAGCCCTTCAGTGCCCTTCACCGGGTCTCCCCCATGTGGCCTTGCCTGTGCACTCGGTGCCAGCTGAGCCCGCAGCCCAGTGCTCTCCATCAACCACACCCTCAGGTTAATGAGCAGCCTTGCCGGGCGGGGCCAGAGTGAACTGTAACCCTGAGTGCACTTAGCCAGTGTGAGGTGCCAGGACGTGGTGACAGGAAAAGGGAAGGAAGTACAGACTGTGGGCTGGCTTGCCAGTGGCATCTCTGGGTTCGCTAGGGCCTGGGGGCTTCCGTCTGGGTGCTTGGACCAGACAGTAACCAGGCTGTGTTCCTGTCCGCAGCATCAAGCCCTTTGCACAGCCAGCCTACCCCGTCCAGCCGCCCCTGCCGCCTGCACTCAGCAGTAAGTGCCGGCACCTTGCTGGGTGCCCTCCCTGCCCCAGAGCTAGGATGCACTTGTGTGTGTGTGTGTGTGTGTGTGTGTGTGTGTGTGTGTGTGTGTGTGTGTGTGTGTGTGTGTGTATGTGCGCATGCGCACCTGTGCGTGTGTGAACCGGAATGGGTGCAGCTATAGGGGATTGGGACTTAGCATGCTGTTGCTGCTTCCAGAACTCTGTAGAAAATCGTATGGGGCCAGTACACCCAGCTATCTGTGTACTCATCCCCCAGAGCATGGCCTGTGCACCTCCCAGTAGGAAATACACCCAAGTCTGAACTAAGGGTCTTTAGAATTGCACCATCTTATTACCTCTGGGTAATAATACATTGCTAGTTGCTACGACGGCATACAGTACTTTTGTATATACAGAGGTCTGCTTCACTGCTTCCTTTTTTACAAGGAGACTCTTGAAAGTATAAAGTATATACAGTTGATCTTCATAAACGCCTAGTGTCCCTTCTGGGACAGAGGTGAAATTTTCTTTTTTTTTTTGCCAGTCCTGGGCTTGAGCTCAGTACTGTTCTTGGACTTTCTCAAGGCCAGAGCTTCTACCACTTGAGCCTCAGCACCACTTCCAGCTTTTTCTATATATGTGGTACCAAGGAATCGAACCCGGGTCTTCGTGCATGCTAGGCAAGCACTTTAACCACTAGGCCAAATTCCTGGCCCCCAGAGGTGAAATTTTCTAATGCCTAATTTTCTAATGGGGGCAAGATTTTCTAAAGAGATACTAGGTACCCAGGACTTTTTAGTCTCCTAAAAGTTTCTCAAGCATCCAATTTAGCAATAATATTGTCAAGAGGTGCAGGGCTGGGTGCTGGTGGCTCACGCCTGTAATCCTAGCTACTCAGGAGGCTGAGATGTGAAGATTATGGTTCAAAGCCAGCCCAGGCACAAAAACTCTGTGAGACTCATCTTAAATTAGCCACCGGAAGTAGCACTGTGGCTCAAGTGGTAGAGCATTAGCTTTGAGCTGAAGAGCTCAGGGACAGCAACCAGGCCCAGACTTCAAGCCCTACAGCTGGGGAGAGGGGTGGGGGGACTTCTAGAACATGATTTTGGATAGCCAGCACAGGTAACAGCCTGCTGAATAGACCAGCACAGCTGGTATTTGAAAGACCCTGAGAACCCTGAATTTGCTTACTTACTGACTATAGGGATAGGATACAGAAAGGCTATAGCCTGAGTTGTTAGTTAAAAATGATCCAGGTACGTTTTATGTCATGGTCTGAATGAATAAGATTTCTCCAAAAAGTGGGATTTACTTTTACTCTTATCGTCTATCATTTCTTTTAAACAGTCACGGGACTTGAACTCAGAGCCTGGGCGTTGTCCCTGAGCTCCCTTGCTCAAGGCTAGTGCTCTACCACTTTGGGCCACAGCTCCCCTTCTGGTTTTCTGATGGTTATTCGGAAATAGAGTCTCAGGGGGACTTTTCTGCCTGGGCTGGCTTTGAACCCCGATCCTCAGATCTCAGCCTCCTGAATAGCAAGGGTTCAAATGTGAGCCACCAGCACCTAGTACCAAAGTCTTAGAGTTGTTTGAATTTTCTGTCTAAATATACATTCATAATCACCAGGAATGTCCTCTCGACGCCAGTCTGTGTTGTGCAGGTTGTATACTGCACAAAGACACCTGCCTACCTACCTAGCAGGGGAATCCAAATCCAGCCCAATTTCCTGCTCATTTTCTAATTTGTGGGGCCAGCCTGGTCGCTCATCATGTGCTCGCACTGTGAGGCTCCCTCCTGCCTTCACAGGTTATGAGCCGCTGGCCCCGCTGCCCCCAGCCACCGCCTCTGTGCCAGTATGGCAGGACCGCACCATTGCCTCCTCCCGGCTGAGACTCCTGGAGTACTCAGCCTTCATGGAGGTGCAGCGAGACCCGGACACGGTAACGTGTTGGGGTGAGGGTGGGGGTGCTTGATGCAGTCCCGAGGGCCTGGCTCAGGGTCCTAGTGTTGGGGAGAGGGCTGTTCAAGAAGCCCCCTGGGGCCCCAGTGGCTTGGCACACCCCTGACCCCAGCTGGGCCCTCCCCACAGTACAGCAAACACCTGTTTGTGCACATCGGCCAGACCAACCCTGCCTTCTCAGACCCACCCCT
Organism: Megascapheus bottae; assembly: GCF_031878675.1. Taxonomy (NCBI): domain Eukaryota; kingdom Metazoa; phylum Chordata; class Mammalia; order Rodentia; family Geomyidae; genus Megascapheus; species Megascapheus bottae. The sequence continues at coordinate 11,924,342 of NC_143530.1, forward strand.
GGAGGCGGTGGACGTGCGCCAGATCTACGACAAGTTCCCCGAGAAGAAGGGGGGGCTCAAGGAGCTCTATGAGAAGGGGCCCCCCAATGCCTTCTTCCTTGTCAAGTTCTGGGTAAGACACCCCAGTCCCCACTGGAGCCCCTTCCGGCCCCAGAAGGCAGCAGAGCACTGTCCCGGCTCCTCCTGTGGACCCTGGGTGACACCTGGGCAGCAGGATGCCACCCTAAGCCCCATTCCCCCAGGCGGACCTCAGCAGCACCATCCAGGAGGGCCCAGGCGCCTTCTACGGGGTCAGCTCCCAGTACAGCTCCGCCCACAGCATGACCCTCAGCGTCTCCACCAAGGTGTGCTCCTTCGGCAAGCAGGTGGTGGAGAAGGTGGAGGTGAGTGGGGGCCAGGGCAGGGTCGGGGGGAAGGTCCCCCACAGGCCAGGGGGACCAGCAGGGCTGCCTGCCATCTCCTCCCTGCCTTACCTGCAGACGGAGTACGCCCGGCTGGAGAACGGCCGCTTCGTGTACCGCATCCACCGCTCGCCCATGTGCGAGTACATGGTCAACTTCATCCACAAGCTGAAGCACCTGCCCGAGAAGTACATGATGAACAGCGTGCTGGAGAACTTCACTGTCCTGCAGGTAGTGGGGCGGCGGCCGCGTGGAGCACACACGGGTGGGCAAGGAGCATCTTCGAGACCCCCATCTTCCTCCCTGCCCACAGGTGGTCACGAGCCGGGACTCCCAGGAGACCCTGCTGGTCATCGCGTTTGTCTTCGAAGTCTCCACCAGCGAGCACGGCGCCCAGCACCACGTGTACAGGCTGGTCAAGGACTAACAGGCCTGCCGTGCCCGCCAACCACGAGGGATGAATGTCCTGCACACGCCTGCCTGCCGGCCCCCCAGGGCCTGGGCCCAGGACTCAGCCACTCAAAGGCCTCGGGCCGGGACCCGGGCGGCCCCCTCCTCGCCTGTCCCCAGCACGCACGCTCCCTGTCACTGATCTGCGCTTTACTGTGGGAGAGGAGGGCTCAGGGGTGGGATGGCCCGCCTGCCCACTCGCCCACCATCACTGGCTCAGAGGCAGAGGTAGAGACCCCTGCGGCCTGCAGGGCGGTGTGATGAGCCCATGAGGGTATGGACACTGCACAGGCAAGCAGGCAGCTGCTGAGGCCCTGGAATGGGTGAGGGCAGTTGAGGAGAGAGGCCTAGACCCTGCACCTCTCAGGTGCCAGGCTTGATGCCAGGCCCCTCTCATGGCTTGTGTCACCCTCAGAGACCCTGCAAAGCAAGCTGGCTCTCGCGCTTCAGATGAGGTGCCGAGACTGAGGAGAGGGCAGAGCTGGAGCCCAGGGTTGCGCTACCTCCACGCAGCAGGGGCGGAATGGAGAGGAAGGGGGCACTGGCCAGAGCCAATAAAGAGCCTCTGGGCCGGGGTCTGGGCAGAGCAGCTCCCAGTCCCAGTTCCCAAGCCTCCAGGGACAGGCCTGTCACACCAGAGGGGGAGGGGCAGGAAGGCCTGGCACTGTCCCCTGGGGGAGGGATGGCTCCCTACCTGCCATCAGCTCCCTAGACCCTTCCCCTGCAGGCCCTTCCCGGGCCCTGTGGGTATTTATGAGTGTCATATGAAGTACTGTGCCCCGCCCCGCCCCGCCCCAGCGCCTGAAGGTCTTCACCGTGTGCAGCTGCTCAGGCCACCTCCAGACCCACCTAGGTTTTATAACATGTATTATATATATTTTTGTGTTATTTTTTAAGTCCAGCTGTGATGGGTTGTATTACAAATATGGCTCTGGGCAAGGGCCAGGGCCCCACAAGGCCTAGCTCCTGCTTCAACAAGAAATTAAAAGTTGTTTCTGGGTCAAATCATGATCCACTTGTGGTGGACCTCTTAGTAGCTTTAGGTGAATGGGTGGATGTTTCCTGTTCCATCTTCCATTTCTCCTGCTGATGCGGTCCCGAGTCTGCCAGTGCTCTGCCCTCCCCTACCTTCTGTGCTTAGTGCATGCCAAGCCTTCACTGGTTCCTGGATGAGAACTGGGCCCTGGGGCCTCATTCAGCATGTTCACTGGCACACATCCATGCAGCACTGGGACCAGTCCACCTAGAATTCTTTGTCCATCTACCTGGGCTAAGCTTGGCAATTCTACTCTAGCCTCAGACCTAGGTCATTCTAAGCTAGTGTTTTATCAATTCAAAATACTGTCCTTCGGCTTTCTCATCAAGGCTAGAACTCTACGAGTTGAATCACAGCACCACTTCTGGATTTTCTATGTATGTGGTACCAAAGAATTGAACCCTGGTCTTCGTGCATGCTAGGCAAGCATTCTACCACTAGACCAAACTCGGGGCCCTAGCCTACCACATTTCAACTGCACCAGCCATGCACATTTCTCAGGTGACAGTGTTGGCAGCTGTAGAGCAGTACCTAGCAAACACAGACCCTGCTAGTCCTGGTGACTGAGCTACTTCACTGGAAAGCCGAGTTACAAGGGCAAAAAGCAAAATGGACAAAGCCTGCATTCAGCACTTGGACATGACTAAAGAGCTGCTTCAGATTGACCAGCCATTTCTTGCTTCCTGGATGAAATGGAAGCACACACACAGGAACTCCAATAATGCCTAGCTTCAAAGCACCAGGTTTTGCACCTAGAATTAGCTATGCTAAAAAAAGGCGAAGGCTGTGCGTAGCATGGCTGAGGCCTATGGTTCCAGCTTCTTGGGGGCTGAAGCAAGTCCCTTTTGACGCCAGCCTAGGTTACAGGGTCAAGATCTGAGGCTACATGGTCAAATCCAGCAAGGACAAGGAAGTTCAGGATTCCATTTCAAATTAACCACTAAGGTCAGAAGCTAGTGCCAGTACCAATGACTCAGGCCTGTAATCCTAGCTTCTGAGGAGGCTGGACCTGAAGATGGAGGCTCAGAGCTGGCTCATGGAACTGTGGAAGTAGGGCTCCACTAGCACAGCACTGGCCTTGAGCAGAGGCTCAAGAGGCAGTGCCCAGACCCTGAGCAGAAGCCCTGCAACTTGACAATCCCCTTCTGCCCCACAACTTTACAGAATCATAAAAAGAAAATCAAAAGTGAAGGAGCTGTGAGCTCAAAGCCAAAAACTGGCAACAAGAAATGTTGGGGACCCCCAGTGAGGGTGTATCCAGATATTTCCACATGATGCCACCCATTGCTGCCTCCTAGCTTTGTGTCTGCTGCCTTTCCTGAAAGGCAGGACCTAGAAAGGGGCCTGTATTTGACAATGTAGCCCACCCAGTATGAGGTTCAGGGCACAGACTGGAAACGCTACCAGGCAGGGTAATCTGAAAAACCCTAATCCTGTTCAGTATCCAGGATACGAATGATTCGACTTTTGTGGCACTGGAACCACCCATCACCAAGGGACATAACTGCTACCAGCAATCGGCACGTGACTAGAAGCCCCCTGCAACCACAGACAGCCTAAGGCGATGGTAGCACTAGGATTTATTCAAGGTCTTAGTAGAGGCGCTGGGGCTTGCCCATGGTGCTCTTGATGTACAGTGCCCGGACGTTCTGCCAATTCTTCTTGAGCAATGACACCAGGAAGTTGACAGCCAAGTGAATGTTGTACACAAGCTCATCATCTGTCATTTTCACATGACCAACAGCAACAGCCAGACACAGCACCTGGGTGGGGAGAGTAGGTCAATCCAGGAGAGAAGATGGTCCATCCCCCTGCCTGGTAACTTAAGGGCAGGCTTGGACACAGGTCATCCAAGAAGCTCAATCCTGCTCAAAGGCTGTTACTGTGCATGGTCCTGTCCTGGCTGCATGTTTAGACCGGAAGTGGAGGAACAGCCCACCCCTCCCCCACCCTCGTGGACCAGCATGTAGCACTACCTTCTTCATCTGGAACTTGATAGTGGATTTCACCTCATCCACTTTGGCCACCATGTTTTCATTGTGTGTGAGCAGAGATGGAAACTTGCCAGCCTTATTCAGGCCCGGGCCCAGGATTCGTGGAATTTGCTTGATCAGAGACTCTGAAGCTAGAAAGGCATCGTACTTCTTGGCTGGAAAGAGAAAGCCATGGGATGGTGGGACCTGGCCAGGCACAGATCTCAAAATAGCATCTGTGCCAATCACAGAAAGGACCTCCAAGCATCAACCTGGCTCCAATCGACCCCCCCCCCCTAATGGGGCCCACACTTCTGATCCCAAACCCCAGCACTAACCTTCCTAAGGCACAGGCTCAAATATTGCACCCTCCTTACCCTAGGTATGGCCATGTGACAGCTGAAGCCACATTTGTCAGAGGTCTAACACCACTGTGGTACCAAAGGGAAATGAGCCAGGTTCTTATTTAGAGCCAATGCCTTTTGTACACTGTAAAATATAACCCTCTAAACGAACAAGAATTTGTGCCAGAGGTATGCACCTAGTAAACTCCAGTACTGCAAAAAAAAAAAAAGAAACCATGCAGCGTAACCAGCCAATCACAGCATCATTAGCATCACTGAAAAGCCCAGATGGCAGAAAACCTGTTCTAGGGGCCTGCAAGTGCTTACCCAGCTTCTTGACCAATTTCTTGTTCTTGTTGAGCTTCTTCAGCGCCTCGATGTCCATGTGGGGGATATCCACAGCCTTGGCCTCATCACAGTGCTGCTGGTCTCCCAGGACGCACACAGAGAACTTAGGGCGGGGAGTGGACTTAAGCCTGTGTTTAGGGGCCGGGGAACACAACAGGTCAAGGCCCACTCTTGAGTACCAAGAGATGGTCGCGGTCGGCAGGGAGCGCTGAGCCTTCCTTACCCAGGGCGTCTATGATCACCAACAACTAGTCTGGCTTCTCAGACTAGCCGGCGGGTTCGGCCAAGGCCTCCCCACGCCTCCCCTCATGTTTTAAGACCCAGGGTGGGGGTCCGTCCAGCCGCGCCTGCCCAGAGCAGGGGGTCTGAACTACCCTGGCAGTCAGTGCGCACGTGCCCGCTTCGGGTTCAGCCCGGGCCTCAAAGGGAGGAGCCGGGCACGGGGACACTGAGGGCTGGGTGGGGTGAGCGGTGCCAACCTGACGGTGCCCGAGAAACGTTTGTCCTTCTGGGGGTCGTAGTTCTTCAGGCTGATCTGCAGCTCCACCGTCTCCAGGAACCTTTGGGGCGGGAGGGAGGGAGGGAGCGCCGTGAGGCTGCGGCCGGGTGGCCGGCCCCGCACCCCCCTGCCCGGCCCGGCCTCCCGGGAGCCCCCACTTACTTCCGGCGCTTGCGCTGGTTCCCGTGCAGGACTTCCCGCACCGCCTCGTACAGGGTGTCGCGAGAGACTTTGCTGCTGCGGGGGAAAAAGCGAGGGCGCTCAACCCGGCCCGCCGCCCCACCACCGGATCCATGACGGGAGACCGGGGCCCACAACCAGATGGAGGGAAAAAAAAGCCCAAAGGCCACCCAGGGCCGGCATCCGCAACCCCCGATGCAGACTGCAGGATTCCTACGCCCCGATGGCCACCCAGAGGCACGGATGGACGCCGATAGACAGTTACATACCTCATGGCTACTCGCGCCGCGCAGGAAGGAACTCAGGCTAGAGGCCAGGAAGAGGCGCGCATGCGCTCAAATAGTGGCTCAACTCTCGCGAGAATTGGCTGTCGGAAGCGCGATCTGGTCGTTCAGACGCCAAGACTGCCGTGGGCAGCCACTGGAGGGAGCAGTGGCACTGGCGGGCGGGGTCCCAGTTCTCCAAGATGCTGCCAGGCTGGGCCCAGGAGCTCAGGGAGCCGGATCTGAAGAACTAAGGCCAGCAGCACCTTTGTCTTCCACAATGATTGAAGTTTCTTTTTAAAAAGTTGGTGCATAGTTGATATGCAGAGAGGTTACGGTTCCATAAACCAGGTACAGTCAGTACAGATCTTTTTGAACCAGGTGAAGTTTTCTTTCGTGCCAGCCCTGGGGCTTGAACTTGGGGCCTGTACACTGTCTCTGAGCTTTTCTGCTCAAAGCTAGTACTCTTACCACTTGAGCTACAACTCCACGTCCAGATTTTTGATGGTTAGTTGGAGATAAAAGTCTCAGAGACTTTCTGTCCCAACTGGCTTCAAACCTAGATCCTGAGATCTCAGCCTCCTGAATAGCTAGGGTTACAGGTGCGAGTCACCAGTGCCTGGCTTATGAAGTTTGTTTTTTCTGCCTTGAGTTGGGTGATCAGCAAGGGGGCCTCAGGGCAACTGCCACGTCTAAGCCTGTGTAGTATGCCAGGAATTGTATGTGGGCAACAACCTGTGAGTGACCAAGACTAGCCCCCAGGAGATATAATCATCTTTATTCTTGAGACATGCAGAACTGAAGAGCTTGTTGTGACTGTGAGAAGGCGCCTGCCAGGCTGTGACCGCTTTACACTACGAACCACCACTAAGGCAATCTTCTCCCAGCGTGAGGGACATTGGACCAATGTCTGGTTTGTTTGTTTGCTGACTTTATAATTAAAATCCTTTCTTCACCACCAATCTCCACCTAATAAGGTCATCTTCCTTGCCTGACCCCCATGTGTCCTGAGGAGTCGGGTCAGGGGTCAGGGCCGGGAGCCTGGTTGTGTTGTATATCTTGAGGGATGAAGGGACTCACCCAGAACTTGGCAAGGAGAAAAGTATTAGCAGAGCTCCTTGAGGCTATCCTTTTCTCTGGCCCACAGATTGGCTGATATGTATAGGGTAGGATCCAGACAGGGTCAAAGGAGCTTTTGGGGCTGTAACAAGTCCAGAACTAGGGTTTCTGTGGCAACACAGACAGGGTATAGTAAGTACAAGCCACTGTCAGATCCCATGTTTGTCCCTCAAATCTCTTTCCACTTCCTCCTGCCCTCTTCATCAACTAAGACTTAAAACATGTTTTTTCACACCACTACTAGGGCTTGAACCAATGGACTTTCAGCTTGCTCATAGGTGGCATTCTGCTATTTGAAGCACATCTCCATTTCCACTTTTTGCTGGCTAGTTGTAGTCAAGAGTTTCATGGCTTTTCTGGCTGGGCTGGCTTCATCCTCAGATCTCAGCCTTCTGAGTAGCTAGGATTATAGGTGTAAGCTACCAAGACTCATTCATTCATTCATTCATTTATTTTTGATCCTGTCCCTGAGCTCTTCAGCTCAAGGCTACAGCCTTACCCCTCAGCCTGGGTGCTGTCCCTGAGCTCTTTAGCTCGAAACTACAGCTCTACCCCTGAGTGTCAGCACCACTTCTGGTTTTCTAGTAGTTGGAGATGAGTCTCACAGTCTTTAGTGCCCAGTCTGGCTTTGATCTCAGCCTCCTGAGTAGCTAGGATTACAGCTGTGAGCCACTGATATTTTTTTTAATTGACACCTAACTAGTGTTAGGTTTTCCCAGTGAGCAAGGCACCTAACTAGGTGCTGTGAGAATACCAACGTGTAAAACTGGTACACAACACTACAAACCTGTGTCTTTTCTGCCCAGAAGTTCTATAGTTCCCTCCGCAAATGTTATGTGGATCTGGGGATTAGCTTGCCTGGCAAGCACAAGGCTGACTGCAAACCCCAGTACTACCAAAACAGGCGCTCGGCCAGGGTTACAAAGGTTGGATCACACATAATCAGGCAGAATGTGAATACATGAATTTTGGAATGAAAGTAAATAGCCTACAGCTTTCTTACCATTAAAGGATGCCACTTTGTGGGGAGAATGGAGAATGTTAACACACATACACAGAGACAGGGGAAGTCAAGCACTGCCTTTTTTTTTTTTTTTTTTTTTTTTGCCAGTCCTGGGCTTGAGCTCAGGGCCTGAGCACTGTCCTTGGACTTTCTCAAGGCTAGAGCTCTACCACTTGAGCCTCAGCACCACTTCTGGCTTTTTTCTACCTATGTGGTACCGAGGAATTGAACCCGGGTCTTCGTGCATGCTAGGCAAGCACTCTACCACTAGGCCAAACTCCCCCCCCCCGCCCTTTTTTTTTTTTTCCAGTTCTGGGGCTTGAACTCAAGGCCTGGACACTGTTCCTGAGCTTCTTTTGCACATGGCTAACACTCTACCACTTGAGCCACAGCATCAAAAGCACTTTTGGCTTTTTCTGTGTATGTGGTACCAAGGAACTGAACCCAGGGCTTCAGGCATGCTAGGCAAGCACTCTGTCACTATGCATACTCCTGGCCCAAGCACTACTTCTAGACAGCACTGAATCTTTGTTTTGAGACCAGATTGGTCTTGAAATCTGTATCTTCCCACCTCAACCTCCTGAGACTATAGAAATACAGAGAGCTAGGCACCAGTGGCTCACACCTGTAACCCTAGCTACTCAGGAGACTGAGCTCTAAGGATCCTGATTCAAAGCGAACCCAGGCAGTAAGGTCTGTGAGACTCTTATCTCCAATTAATAACCCAAAAAGCCAGAAGTAGATCTGTGGCTCAAGTGATAGTGGCTTGACTCCCTCAAGAATTGCCTGTTGGAAACGGGGTCTGCTCATTCAGCTGTGAGCCCTGCCGTAAGGAGCCACTGGAGGGTGCAGTCTGGTAATGTGGCAAAAAGTTCAAGGACTGT